>NW_022196905.1:146323164-146361405 GCF_008632895.1 Mastomys coucha | reverse complement strand
AGGAGTAAAACTACACCCTAGAAGAAGCAAGAAGGTAATCTTTCAACAAATCCACACAAATCTAATTCTACGTCTTACAACAAAAACAACAGGAAGTGACAATTACCTTTTCTTATTATCTTAATATGAAAATTAATATTGCCAACATATCCTAATTGATTGAAATCCAAAAATATGAGGAATTAGAAATTTGTTGATTGTCATCCAATGGTCTCTCTAATTTGGTAATTGGAGGAATAGGTCCAATATTGTACAATCTATATACTCTTTCAGCTTGTTTGTGACAGTGTCTTGCTGTGTACAACATAAGGGTCTTGAAATCTTGCTTCTCCTATGTCAGCCTCTCTATTAGTAGTATTGTTTATTTCATATTTTTATACTATACTTTGGTTTTCAGAACAGCTTATATATTTTAAAAGTATTTATATATCCAAGGGAGACATAGACAATTAACTTGGGAGGTAGCTTGTAGGAAAGAGAACAACAAAGAGTGAGGCTGAATGCTTTGTTTGACATTTGTAGCTCTTGTATCATGTTTGAAGAAAAGGACTTTATAAGTTATTCTGAGATGAATGCTTTTCCAAATTATCACAGCTAATGAACCAGATTCTTACCTACACACCTGTCTGTGCCACCCTCCAAGCAGAACTATTGTTCATTGAAACAGTTGGTGAATGATTTTATGGATAGACTATCTTAATACACACACCATTTCTTAAATGAATGTGACCTGTTCTCTGTGGGCTGAGAATGAAGACAATCACTCAAGTCAAATAGCTTTGACCATAGCAGGAAATCTGTATCCAAAAATTGTGCCTACAATTCATTCCTTGGTACAGCAGAAGTGTCAACTCTTAGCTACGATGGAGGTAAAATCCTTTGTTGATGTGAGGGTCATTGAAATACATCCTTATTACAATGAACTCCAATGTCTAAAAAATTGTTTTTATTTTGGGCTGTACCACAGTAAGAGCCAAGATTTTAAACTTTACTAAATACAAAACAAACAAAAATAAATAAATAAATAAAGGCATGGGCCACCACTGTCCGGCTTTTTTTTTTTTTAAAGATTTATTTATTTATTATATATGAGTGCACTGTAGCTGTCTTCAGATACCCCAGGAGAGGGCATCAGATCTCATTACAGACAGTTGTTAGCCATCATGTGGTTGCTGGGATTTGAACTCAGGACCTTTGGAAGAGCAGTCAGTGCTCTTAATCACTGAGCCATCTCTCCACCCTGGGGCTTTGATATTTCAAAAGCTCATGACAAGCATATAATCGTAATCTCTCTGTCTCTGTCTCTGTCTCTGTCTCTCTGTCTCTGTCTCTCTGTCTCTGTCTCTCTCTGTCTCTCTGTCTCTCTGTCTCTCTCTGCCTACAGATAATGATGCAGCTCCCACCTGCTGCTCCAGCACCTGCCTACATATTGCCAGGATAACAGTGGACTAAACCTCTGAAACTGTAAATAAACCCCCAGTTAAATGTTTTCTTTTATAAGAGTTTCCTTGGTCATAGTTTCTCTTCACAGCAATAGAAGAGTGTGACTAAGACATATGCCTAGCCTGGGATTCAAGGTTTCATTTTCCCCAAAGGCAGCCATGCTGGATCTCTATGCTTCTTAGTCAGAACTACAGATCATTTTGCTGTATGAATAGGCTACACTTCACTCGTGTGTGTGTGTGTGTGTGTGTGTGTGTATGTGTGTGTGTGTGTGTGTGTGTATTTGTGTGCATGTGTACTGGTATGTGAAGGTACAGTGCATAGTGTATGTGCATGTAAAGGTGGGAGGGTCAACTTTGGGCAGCTTTCCTTAGGGTCTTATCTTGTTGCTGTGATAAAATACTAAATGTCTAATACCACATGTCTAAATCAACTTTAGGGAGAAAGAGTTTATCTGGCTTATAGTTCCAGGTCATGGGCAATGGCATCACCCACAGTCAGTTAAGCCTTTCCTTTTCAGCAAATATGATCTGGGGAGGCCCCTTAGACATGCCCACAGGTTAATCAGACAATCATTGATGGAGACTTTATTCCCAGACACTTCTACATTGTGTCAATTCAACAATCAAAAATAACCATTGCAGGTACCATCCACCTTGGTTTTGGAGACACGGTCTATCAGAGGCCTGAAACGCACCCATTTGGCCAGTGAGCTACAGGGTCTGTCTGTCTCTCCCCCTCCAACACTGGGATTGCCAGTTTATGCTGCAACTCCAGGCTATTCTGTTTTACGCAGGTTCCTGGTGTATGAACTCAGGCCCTGATGCCTGCATAGCAAGGACTTTAACAACTGAACCATGTCCGGCAGCCCAGATTACACTCTGTTTATTTGTCTTTTGGCTATTGTGAGTCATCGCTAAGGAAAGGATCATACAGGTATCTATTTATGATCTGCGTTCAGTGTTTTTGTTTGCTTTATTTCTCAGATAGGGCTCTGCCAGACTGCTCTGGGTGATGGGAACTCATTAGCCTCAGACTTGCAAACCTCCTGCCTCCTGGCTCCTGTGCTGGGACTACAACTACAGTCCCACTTTCAATTATTTTATCGTTTTTTTTAATATTTATTTATTTGTTTCTACATCAGAGGACAACTTGTAGGAGTCTGCTCTCTCCTTCAACCATGTGAGTCCTGGAAATGGAATTCAGGTTGTCAGGGTTTGGTGGCAAGCTCCTTTACCTACTGAGTCATCTTGCTGGTCTTCCTTTCAATTCTTTTATGTGTATACCCTGAAGCAAAATTGCTACCTCTCACTTGGTTCTCTGAGTTTTAGTTTAGAGTGCACTCTACCACTAAGCTAGCAGTGTGTGTGTGTGTGTGTGTGTGTGTATGTGTGTGTGTGTGTGTGTGTTGACACAGGGTTTCTCACTGGTTTTGGATGGTTGGGCAGTAAGCCCTGTGATTTCCCTCTTTGTACTCTCACTGCAAGGGCTAGAGTTCTAGACATACACCACCATGCCTGATTTTTTTTTTTTTTTTTTTTTTTTTTTTTTTTTTTTTTTTTTTTTTTTTTGTGGATCCTGAGAATCTGAACTCTGGTCTTCACATTTGTGCAGAAAGTGCTTTAAAACTGAACCATCTCCCCAGCCCACTCTTCCTCCCCCTGTTCTTCAATACCATATCTAGGTTTCATTCAGTCTCTTTCTAAACAATCACAGAATGGATGTGGCTGGACTGGAGTGACCCTGCCATTGCTTTCCTAAGGCTTTGCTTGCAGTCTTGCTTCAGATCCTGCCTATCCCCTGGACTGTTCCACTCCTGATCCTGATGCATGGACAACCTCGTGTGGACTCCCGTCTCTCACTGTTGCTTCCCCACAAGGTTTCCTTCTATCTCTGCTTTTCATCTTCCCATAAATATAAACACGTCAGGATGGGCTCTGGGCTGGTGTTGGGCTCCCTCCTTTTCGAGTGTCTGGCCTCTCTCATCCCAGGCAGAGGTGGGAGCCAGGCCAGAGCTTGGGAGGAGGGTTCTTGGAAACTAAAGCACAGCCTGTCCCAGCTCCCTAGCCAGCAGGCACACTGGAAGGAGGGAAAGCCCTACCTCTCCTTTGTCTGGAAGCTTGAACACTTTTTCAGACTCATTTCTCTGGGTGAGAAAAGAGGGAGTCCGTTCACTGGGGGGGGGGGGGGCTTCCCAGAGATCTAGGTAAACACTGGCCTAGGCTTGACACCCTGAAAGCAGATCTAAGAAATTGCTGCTCCTGCTCCACAGCCTCAGGGAGCCTTGGGTTGGCCCCAATCCCCACTAAAATTCTGTTGAGTTCAAAGGAGAGGCAAAACACCCCACGCTTCCCCTTGGGGTACCAAATGCAGGCTCATATTGTACATGGACACACTTTATTTTCTGGAGTGCTGTGGGTGAGACCCAAACCCTTGAGTATGCTAGGCAAATCTTCTATGACTGAGTCATACCCCCAGTCCCCTCATGGGGAAGTCTAGGGAGTGACCCTACATCTGAGAAACACCTCCAATTCTTGGGTGTTTTTTGAAGACAGGCTTTACTATGTGGCACAGACTAGATTCAAACTTGAGATTCTCCTGTCTCTATTTCCCAAATCATAGATAGGCTTTTATTATTATTATTATTATTATTATTATTATTATTATTATTATTATTATTATTATAAGTACACTGTAGCTGTCTTCAGACACCCCAGAAGAGGGCATCAGATCTCATTACGGGTAGTTGTGAGCCACCATGTGGTTGCTGGGATTTGAACTCAGGACCTTCAGAAGAGCAGTCAGTGCTCTTAACTGCTGAGACATCTCTCCAGCCTAGGCTTTTTATTTTAAAAATGTAACTAGTTACTTATTTATTTAGCTCCTAGGAAGAGATAGCTCACTGAAGCAACGTCAACTATACAGTGTCTCTATTCCTATTTTGCCATGCAACAAAGTGTCTTAGTTTCAAACAAACAGCAAACAATCAAGGCAGAAGATTTGTAAACCCGAACTCTGCTGGCTCCAAAAATAAATAAATAAATAAATAAGTAAATAAATAAATAAATATTGAACCCTGACATGATAACGCAAATGGAAAATTCCACATGTGACAGATCACAATCAAAATGCAGTGATCAGGCATCAGAAAAATGGTTCAGCAGGTCAAAGCATTTGCTTCCATAGCCCAACGACATGAGTTCAATCCCTGAGAACCATAACAGCAGTGACACATAGGAGCAAAATAAATAAAAAATACCATGAAAAAATTAAAACAAAACAAAACAGGCTGGAGAGGTGGCTCAGCAGTGAAAAACAAGCATTGCTGTTGTAGAGGGTGATTCTGTTCGCATTACCCATTTGGCACTAGAACACAACTGCACATAATGTACAGTTGACTTTAGCTCCAGGTGATCTGTCGCTCTCTGCTGGCCTCTGTGGTTACTGCACTCATGTGCACAAACCTCTACACAAAAGGCTTAGTTTAAAAGTACCCCCTCCCCCACACCACACACACACACACCATACACAAATACGGAGATAAAGAATAAGATGAAATACCTTCAGGCCATGCATATTAAGTAAAAATGAAACATCACTGAATCCAATGTTTAGACATGGTTTCATCCCCAAATTATCTTATTAGGTTTACACAATTATTTCCAACCTGGAAAAGTCCAAAATTGGGGCTGTTGAGACAGCCTGGTAGGTAAAGTGCTCTTCCAACAAAGATGAGAACCTAATTTGATTCCCAACACCCTCATAAAAGTCAAGATGTGGTGGCTCCTTTCTATAACCTCATCGACTGGGGAGGGCAGGGATAAGAGATCTCTAGGTAGACCATGAAGCTTCCCAAATGCATGAGCTTCAGTCTCATGACAGACCCTGTCTCAAAACATAAGATAGGGAAAATTGAGAAATATCCTCAACTTTGACCTTTGGTATGGATGCACATCCACACGTAACCAGACATATTTATACAAATCTAAAATCAAGCAAGGTATGGTGGCTCATATGAGACTATGTATCTACAAAACCGCACATACACACAGAAGTTCTGCCTGGTAGTATGTGCCTAAAATCTCAGCACCAGAAAGGTACAGGAAGATTAGTATTTCAAGGTCACTTTAGTGAGTTTGAGACCAGCCTGGGTTACAGGAGACCCTGTCTTATAGAAACAAGCACACAGGGCAATTGGGAGGAGGTACAGCATGAGGACCAGAGTTCAGACTCTCAGAATCCATCTGAAAGCAGGGAAGATGGGTGGGGCAGCCACACTACAATCCCAGTGTATGGATGGCAGAGACAGGAAATCCCCAGAGCAAGATGGCTAGCTCCAGGTTCAGTGAGATATCCTGCCTCAATGTATAAGGTTATGAGGGATTGAGGAAGACACCCACCATCAAACTTGGACTTATATCTGTGAATACACGCACACCAACATACACACACACCAACACACACACACATCAACACACACATATACCAACACATACACATAGCCCAACACACACACACACATACACACACACACACATACACACACACACACACACACACACACACACACACACACACACAAACAAACAAAGAAAACTAAACCCAGCCATCATTGGGTAGGGGCACTTAGCTTGTTTTGTTTTGGTGCTGGGGATCGAATTAGAGTGTGGCCTGTTAGTGCATACTTTACCACTGACCTACATCCCAATACTCATTTTACTTTTTAGTTCTTTTAAGATATGTGTGTACATTTGCAGCAGGTGTGCTGCTTGTCTTCATGTGTGTCCCCTAACACTTGGAGCAAGGGTTGTCTCGGACTCTGTTGCTTGCTATTGGAGTTCCTCCCCTAACTGGACTGCCTGGTTGGGACTCAGTGGGAGAGGATGTGCTTAGTTCTGCTGGGACTAGATGTCCCAGGATGGGGTGGTACCCAAGGTGGGCTTCCATTCTCTGAGGGAAAGAGGAGGGGGTAATGGTGGGAGGGATTTTTAAGGGTGGGACTGGGAGAAGAGGAGGAAGGGGGGCTGTGATTGGAATGTAAAGTGGATAAATAAATAAATAAATTACAGAAAAAAAAGATATGTGTGTGATGGTTAGTTTTTTGTTTACATGACTTTTTCATTTCTAATGCTTGCTGTGAAGTATAGATTTATTTTTATTCTTTTTTATTTTAATTTTTTCATTTATTCACTTTACATCCCACTCACTGCCTTCCTCCCAGTCACTCCCTCCCTCAACCCTCCCTCTTCCCCTCTCCCCTTCTCCTCTGAGCAGGTGGGGTCTTCCCCACCCTGGCATATCAAATCTCTGCAGGGCTAGGTGCATCCTCTCCCACTGAGGCCAGACAAGGCAGTCAAGCTAGACAAACATATCCCATGGATAGGCAACAGCTTTTGGGGTAGCCTCTGCTCCAGTTGTTTGAGATTCACATGAAAACCAAGCTGCACATCTGCTACATAAGTGTGAGGAGGCCTAGGTCTAGCCTACGTATGCATTTTGGTTGGTGGTTCAGTCTCTGAGAGCCCCCAAGGGCTAGTTGACTCTCTTGGTTTCCCTGTGGAGTTCCTATCCCTTTCAGGGCCTGCAACCCTTCCTCCTATTCTTCCACAAGAGTCTCCAAGCTTGTGATGGTTCGTTTTAATTGTCAACCTGACAACATTGAATCACCAGGGAAGAAGGCTTCAGTGAGGAACTGGGTTGGCCTGTGAGCATGTCAGTGGGGATTGTCTTAAGTTAATTGTGTGAGAAGACCCAGCTCACTATGGATGGCACTGTTCTCTAGGCAGATGGGATAAATTGGAATGAGGACAAAGAGGAAAACAAATGTCTTGGCTAGTTTCTATTGTCAATTTGACAAAACCTAGAGTCACCTAAGAAGAGGGAGCTTCAACTGAGGAATCACCCAGATCAGACTGGCCTGCAGTCATAGCTGTGAGAGATTGTCTTGACTGATGATTGGTATGAGAGGGCCCAGCCCGCTGTGAGTAGCACCATCCCTAGACATATAGGCCTGATTTGTGCAAGCAATCGAGCTGAGCATGAGCCAGAAAGCAAGCCAGTAAACAGCATTCCTCCATAGTCTCTGCTTCAGCTCCTGCTTGAGTTTCTGCGTTTTCTTCCTTCATTGATGAGAAGCAAACTAGAATTGTAAGATGAAATAAGTGCTTTCCTCCCCAGATTGTTCATGGTCATGGTGTTTGCCACAGCAATAGAAACTGAACTGAAACAGTGAGTGTGCATGATCTTGACTGTGGATATAGTAGGGTAAGCTGTTTGAAGTTCCTGCTTTGACTTCCCTGCAATGATGGACTATAACCCACAATTATAAACTAACATAGTCCTCTTTCTATTCTACACTGCTTTTGGTAAATTTTTTTTTTCGAGACAGGGTTTCTCTGTGTAGCCCTGGCTGTCCTGGACCTCACTCTGTAGACCAGGCTGGCCTCGAGCTCAGAAATCCATCTGCTTCTGCCTCCCAAGTGCTGGGATTAAAGGCGTGTGCCACCACCACCTGGCCAAGTTTTTTGTTTTGTTTTGTTTTGTTTTTTAAATCATAGCAACAGAAATGAAACTAGAATGCAGGGTTTCTTGCTAGGTTGGCTTTGAATTTATGATCCTCAGACACACAAGCAGCAGTAAGGTCAGGCCTGTGCCCTAAAGCCCAACAAAGGATACTGAACTTGTCATAAAGCACATGGTTTGAGAAGGGATGACTCATCAAATGTCCACATCAAATGCTGACTATGTACTGAGCTAAGCATTTCTCCCAGTGCTGAATGGAACCTAAGGTCTTGAGCAGGCTTGGTAAGTACTCTATCATGGAGTTACACCCAACTTCCTGCAAAGGCTTCTGTCAGTTTAACCTTGGACATGATCTTTTTGTTTTTCACTAAATATTTTTAGCATTACATTTTATGTGTGTGTGTGCATATATGCATGTATAGACATGTGCTGTGATACACGTGGAGACTTGGTTCTGGTCCCAGAGGGAGTTGGTTCTCTCTTTCTACCATGTAAATCTTGGGGATCAAATTGTTATCCTTGGTTCCATTTACCAACTGAATAATCTTCTTGTTTTAATGTGTGTGTGTGTGTGCATGTATGTGTGTGTGCGACTTATATGTATATGTGTGGCAGGGTGTGCTCATCTCCTCTGGCCTAGAGGATGATGACAGAGATGCATTTAAACTCAGGTCTTCATGCTTGAGCATCAAGTGATCTTACCTATTGCTATTGGGGATTGGTTCTAATGCTTTGAATTAATCCAGGAATCTGAGTGTCCAAATGCTGAAGGTCCTGATCCCCAGTTGGTTTTTGATAGATCAATAAAGAGCCAATGGCCAATGGTTGGGCAGGTAGACTGAGGTGGGACCATTAGATTTGCATAGGCTAGAAACTGGGAGAAAGGAAAGGAGGGAGATTGCTATGTCTCAGAGGGAGATCGATCAGATTTAGAGCAGCAGAAGAAAATTCATCCAAAATGTAGGTGGAAAGGCAAAGCAGCCCTGTAGGAGGGGCTGCCCAGAAGGAGATCAGGCAGCAAAGATGAAACACAGATTGTGAAGGTGTTGAGCCAGGAGTACTGGAAGGAAATGTATGCTAGCTGGGCAGAGGATTAGAACGGCCCAGCCTTTGAGCTAGTCAAGGATACTTAAAATTAACTGGTGTGTGTGTGTATGTGTGTGTTGTGTGTGTGTATGTGTGTGTGTGTGTCTGTCTTTTGTGAATCCAGAAAGCTCTTGGGCCAGTGCCTGCATGTGACTCTTTGGGAGCACCAAGTGGTTTAGGTAAATTCACCACTACATACTGCTATCTCTCTGGCCCCAACCATAGAGAAATCTTAAGCGTCTCAGAGCCTCAGTGCTAAATGGGTATACTATGGCTACCTCACATAATTATTAGGGTGGTAATATGGGGGAGATATTTGGAAATGCAAAGACTTGTACATTGCAAATCCTCACTCTGTGTTAGAAAATATGGCTGTTTTTATATTTCAGGTTTTAATTTAACTAAATTAATTTTTGTTTAAAATTTTAAAAAATATTTAATGTGTATGGATATTTTTGTCTTGCACAAGTGGAGGCTGGAAGAGGGCATACAATCCCATGGAACTGGAGTTACAGATGGCTGTTAGTCACCTACCATGTAGGTGTTAGGAATTGAACTTGTATATTTTGGAGGAACAGTCTTTTTTTTTTTTTTTATTTTAGATATTTTCTTTATTTACATGCGAATTTCTCCTTTCCCAGTTTCCCCTCCAAAAAACAAAAAAACAAACAAAAACAAACCCCTGTTGCCTCCCCCCTCCCCATGCCTGCCACCCCGCCCTCTCCCATTTTCTGGCCCCGGCATTCCCCTACACTGGGGCATAGAACCTTCACAGGGCCGAGGTCCTCTCCTCCCACTGATGATTGATTTTGCAATCCTCTACCATACACATGCTGCTTGAACAATCAGACCCCTCTATGTGCAGTCCTTGGTTGGTGGTTGAGACCCTGGGAACTCCGAGGGTACTAGTTAGTTCATGTTGTTGTTCATCCTAAGGGGCAGTCTTAACCACTGAGACATTTCTTCAGCTCCTGTTTTTTATTTTTTGAGACAAGAGCTCATGAAGTAGCCCAGTGTGGCCTTGAACTCTTTATCCTCCTACTTCAGCTTCCCAAGTGCTGGGATTAAGAGGCATGTGCCACCATGCTCAGTTCTACTTCAGGTGTTAAAAACCCTTATTTATCTGTCAGTGAGAGACCCTGTCTCAAAAAATAAGTTGTTTAGTTCCTATGACAGCTAAGGTTGTCTTCTGGTCTTTACATGCATGTACACCTACACATACACACGCACACACACACACACACACACACACACACACAGAGAGAGAGAGAGAGAGAGAGAGAGAGAGAGAGAGAGAGAGAGAGAGAGAGAGAGAGAGAGAGAGAGAGAGAGAGAGAGAGAGAGAGAGAGAGAGAGGGAAAGAGAGAATGTGAAAGGAAGAAAGGCTATTCTAGTCAAAGAGCAAAGATGGTTTGGAAGGGGCTCAGATAAAAGCAGACAGGCCCAGAAAAACCCTGGCAGCAGAGAGATCATCTGTCCACATCATTGTGATGGCCTACCTAGAACCCTGAGCTACAGCTGAAGATACAGGGAGAGATGTGTGCATTTCTGAGTTCAGTGTTTATGGTCCTAGGTATCTGATGTGAGAGAAGGGGATAAGAAAAACATTCAAGTCTCCGACTTTGGGGACAAGATAATGTCAGTGGGCTGAGAAGATGGCTTATGGGTAAGAGCACTTGCGGATCAAGCATCAGGACCTGAGTTCAAATCCCCAGCACACATGTGAAAAGCTATGTTTGGCAACACGTATATCTGCAATCCCAGTGCTGTTGGGATGGAGAAAGGAGGCTTGCTGAGGCTTGCTGGCTGCCAGCCTAGCTGTGGGTTCAGTAAGAGACCCTGCCTTAATGGAATAAGGCAGAGAATATAGAACAGAACATGGAATGTGCTCCTCTGACTTTCTTAGGCATCCACATACATACATGCATATACACCACGTACATCTGACTTCTTGTATCCATACAGACATGCATATATACCATATACATTCCACAGATACACACATACACACACACACACACACACACACACACACACACACACACACACCAGATAAGGATAGATGCAGGAAGAAAGAAAAATTCTTTGGGGGCAGGCAGAGCCTCATCCTATCCTCCCAAGGCTGAGTGTTTATCTGTGCCCTATATTTTCTCTACCACCATGCCGTTTATCCCAGTGTTCATGTCCCAGAGTTCTTACATTGAAAATCTCAGCTCCTACAGGGTCCAGAATGACATTTCAGTCTTGGTACCATCCTAATTTCTTCTAGTCTCTGTGACACGTGGGCCAGTTCTTGGCTCTCTTTGTCCCCCTTATACAAATGAGGGGAGGGAGTAACAAATGACTCTATTGCTTGGTCAGAACAGACTGTCCTAGCTTCATTTCTGTTGCTGGGATAAAACACCCCTACAAAACACAATTTAGGGTAAAATGAGTTTGTTTTAGCTCACATCTCCACAGCACAGCCACAGTGGCATTGCCTCCACAGTTGTGGGACCAGAGGGGAATGTTTGCTTGCTTACTTTCTGCTAGCACGATTTCTTCACTTGTATACAGTCCAAAACCCAAGGGAACAGTGCCACCTATAGTGGACTGGATCTTCCCACACCAATTAATGTAATTTATTTATTTACTTTCCAGACAAATTTTCACGTGTAGCGAATTTCATATGTCCTGGAACTTGCTTTGTCGTTAGGGCTGGCTGGGAACTCAGAGATCTTCTTGTCTCTGCCTCCTGAGAATTGAGAGAAAAAGGTTTGTGTGTGTGTGTGTGTGTGTGTGTGTGTGTGTGTGTGTATACATGTGTGTATACATGTGTGTGTGTGTCTGCACACATGCATGCTGTGGGTGGGTGAGTGTATCATGGAAGACAGAAGAAGACATTAGATTCTCTGGGGGATGTAGTTACAAGCCATTGGGGGCTGCAGAATGTGAGCGTTAGAACTGAATTCAAGTTCTCTGCAGAAGCAGGAAAATCTTTTAATCATTAAGCCATCTCTCCAGCCCCATCAGTTAACTAAATTGAGATAGTTCCTCTAGACACATGCCCACAGGTCAACCAGACATAGGCACTTACATTGAGATACTTCCTAGAGTTCCTCCAGAGACATGCCCACAGGTCAACCAGACATAGGCACTTACATTGAGATACTTCCAAGGAGACTCTAGGTTGGGCCAAGTTGACCATTACAGCTAGCCCTCACATAGATCCTCGTCTCAGTTTAGTAGAGATTGTCAAATGTCACTGTGATAGGTAGTATTAACTATCAACTTGATGGTTTAGAATCATCCAAAAAATGGGTCTCTGAAAATGCCTGTGAGGAATTATTATTGTTTGTTTTACTTTTTTAAAAAATTAATTTTTATTGCTTAAGGATTTCATACATGTGGATGATGTGTTTTGATCAAGTCCACTCCCTATTCCCTTTCCTCCATCTCCACCACTACTTTTCTCTTCCAACTTAATGTGTCCCCCTCTCTCCTCACTATCCTTCCCCCATCTCCACCACTACTTTTCTCTTCCAACCAAATGTGCCCTCCTCTCTCCCCACACTGAGTCCTCTTACTACTGTTGCCAGTATGCTCAGGGGTGTGGGACCATTGATTGAACTATGTATCACTGAAAAAACAAACTGGCTCTCCATTTCCCTCAGAGCCATCAGCTTCGAATAGCTTCTCAGTTAGGTGTGGGACTTTGTGAGCCCTCCACAATTCATGCTGGGATTTTGCCTGACTTCATCTCATGTGGGTCTTGTGCTACTGTGAGTTCATGTGTGCGACAGCCCTGATGTGTTAGGCAGATACTGTTCTGTTGTAGGTGTTCGTTACTTCTGGTCCTTACAATCTTTCAGGCTGTCCCTGAGTCTCAGAGGGGGTGAGTATGATATGGATGGATTATTGTAGCTGGGTTACCTGAGATGGGGAGGACCCACCTTAATTGTGAATGGGACTGTTCACAGATTCTGGACTGTACAGCTGGAGAAGAACCCTTAACCAAGCACTAACCCTTGTTTCTCCCTATTTGTGAGTGCAGCTGCTTCAAGCTTCTGCTGTCCCGACAGCTCTGCCATTATGGAATGTGCTCTTGAACTGTGATCCAAAATAAACCTCCTCTTCCTTAAGTTGTTTTTGTTAAACTATTTCATCACAGCAAGAGGAAGTGAAACTAAGACGGACACCCAGGTGCCCAGTACTAGGGGAAGAAGTACTACCAGCTATTGATCCTATGGCTGAGTTGCATCCTTCTAGAACAACCCACGTATATTGACAGCTGAGGTGGTGACAAGCAGCCTTAGATCCACTGTGGCTTGGATTTGGTTAATCTCTACCAGGATCATCTATTCGAAACTTGGTCCCCAGGGTAGCACCTCTGGGTGGTGGCTGAGCCTTTAATAAGTAAGACCTGTGCCAAGCACTAGGGAGAAAGATCCAGGCAGATATATAGACAAGTCCAGCCTAGTCTACACAGTGAGTGCCAATCCAGCTAAGGATACATAGTGAGATCCAGCCTCAAGAAAGAAAAAAAAAAAGTGTCTTACTTGGAGGTCATTGGAATAATTGGGACTGTGCCTTAGGAAGGGACCAAGGAGCTTCCTGACTCCCATTGTGTGTGTGTGTGTGTGTGTGTGTGTGTGTGTGTGTGTGTATGCATGCATGTGTATAAATGTGCAGGTGCATCTGTGTGTGAAGGTGTAGGTACATGTATGTGTAAGGGTGTAAGTACATGTGTAAGCATGTATATGTGGGACCCAGAGGACTGTGGTGCAGAGGACCATGTTACCAGACAGAAAACTTGGTAAGGTCTAGCAGATCCAGAAACCTAAGTAATTCTCGTATCTGAGAACCGTAGGTGTTTAATCTACTCCAGACCAGGTTCCTGTCCTGGAACACATGACCATGACACCCCATGGAGAGGACTGTGACAATGAGGCACATAGGAGCAACACCTGAAGCCCCTCCACATACAGATGAGGCATCCCTAACTTCGTGGACTAAGCACATAGAAAGCATCTGCTTTTAGATTGCAACCTACCCTGAAATGTATACAAGACCCTACCCACAAGGAATAAAGCACACGGGTTATTTCATCAAAGGCCGCCTGAGAGTGTCTGTCTTATAGAGCTGTAACACCTTGGGGAAGAGAATTCTCTCCTGAAGCTTTGCTGGAAGCTACTCTACCTAAAGGCAGCCTTGGCTCTTAGCCACATCCCTGTGCCCAGTTGGCCTGTTGTGTCAATAGCTCCTGGTAGCCTGCCTTGCTCTGGCTTCCTCTCCCCCTCAGAGAGCCACAATTCTTTGGCCGCTCTGGCCCCACAGGGAGATCCCTGAAGATAGCACATAGAATGCAGACCACCGGCAGAGGACAACCTGGGATTCAGAGCCTCAGGATCTTCACTTTGGTTATTTTTGAGGCAATGTCTCTCACTGGTCAGAGCTCAACAAGTAGCCTAGGCTAGCCAAGGAGACTCAAGGCCTACTTATCTCTACTTCCCTAAAGTTCAAATGTTAGGATAGTTTCACCCCACCCCCTCTGTGCCATGGTGTATGGTCCATGTGTTAAGGTCAGAGGGCAACTTGCAGGAGTCTATTCTCTCATTCCACTTTGTAGGTCCTGGGGATTGAACCCTGGTTATTGGGCTGGTGATAAGAGCCTTTATCTTCACATAAATTAATTGTGTGTGTGTGTGTGTGTGTGTGTGTGTGTGTGTGTGTGTGTGTAAGTTTGCCATGGCACATGTGTAGAGATCAGAGAACAACTTGCAGGAGTCAGTTCTCTCCTTCTACCATGTGAGTCCTATGGATCAAACTCAGGTCATCAGACTTGGCAGAAAGCATCCTTATCTACTGACCTTCCTTCCTTACTGTCTATATGTAGTTAATGTGGGTTTGGGGAATCAAACTTATGTTTACAAGTCAAATACTTTACTGACTGTGATATACCCCAATCTCTCTGGTTTCCTATTTTGAGATACAAGTTTTCCCTCCCACACAAATCCTAATATAATTGATGTTACAACTTGCTATAATCTAAATGTGAGTACTATATGGCAGAAGTCTGGATGCTAACAGCTTGATCCTCATGGTGGTGCTCTTCAGTGGTAGAAGTTTTAATAGCAGGGATTGATAGGAGGTCTTTAGGTCATTGTGGGGATGCTCTAAGAATTGTGTGGCCTTACCTCAGATTCTTTTTCTGCTTTGGGCTTATTCATGAGTCTAGTGGTTTGTTTACACTCCTAGCAATGGGACTGCTTGATCTTGGACTGAAACTTCTAGAATCATGAGCCAAAATAAATAGTTTTTTGTTAATAAGTGTATCTATCTCAGGTATCTCAACAAAATGATGGGAAGCTAATAAAAGATCTTACCAATGAGTCATAGGAACTCAGATTCTTTTTTGTTTTGGCTGGGAACAATTGTATATACATACATACACACACACATATATATACACATATGTACACATATATGTATACATATACATATGTATATATGTATATGTGTGTATATATGTATATATGTGTATATATGTATACATATATATGTGTATATATGTGTATACACACATATATATATGTATGTATGTATATATATATGTGTGTGTGTTCCAAATTTCAATTTGTATTAGTTCTTTGGAAATTTCACAATAATCATATTTATTGCCCTTCTTCAACTCCTTTCAGATCTACCTCCCTTCCCTACCCACCTGAGTTGGTGTCCTTTCACCAAGCAGAGGAGGTCTGGAGTAAGTCAACTGTTGACCAAGGCAATAGTGACAAAGGGGACACTGACACAGGTAACAGTGACAAAGGCGACACTGACAAAGGCAACAGTGACAAAAACAACAGTGAGAAAGGCAACAGTAACAAAGTCAACAGTGACCAAGGCAACAGTGACTAATACAACAGTGACAAAGGCAACAGTGACAAAGTCAACAGTGACAAAGACAATAGTGACAAAGGGAACAATAGCAAAGGCAACAGTGACAAAGGCAACAGTGACTAAGGCAACAGTGACAAAGGGGACACTGACACAGGCAACAGTGACAAAGGCAACACTGACAAAGGCAACAGTGACAAAAACAACAGTGAGAAAGGCAACAGTGACAAAGTCAACAGTGACCAAGGCAACAGTGACTAACACAACAGTGACAAAGGCAACAGCAACAAAGGGAACAGTGACAAAGGCAACAGTGACAAAGGCAATAGTGACAAAGTCAACAGTGACCAAGGCAACAGTGACTAACACAACAGTGACCAAGGCAACAGTGACTAACACAACAGTGACAAAGGCAGCAGTGACAAAGGCAGCAGTGACAAAGGGAACAGTATCAAAGGCAACAGCGACAAAGGGAACAGTGACAAAGGGAACAGTGACAAAGGCAACTGTAACAAGACCCTAGCTCTTCTGGTTCAGAGGAATGGCACAGCCTTTCTTCGGGGCCAAGGAGAAATATTATTAACAGGATGTGCAGAAAATGTCCACTTGATTTTCTGGATACTTATGGCCTGAAGTCTGCTCCTCTACAGGGACTGCTCCTACTGAGATTAGCTAAATCTGCCTTCCTGATCCAACTGTATACTATAAGCCCTGCCTCCTGTGTATCTGTGTATATTAGCCCCATCCCCTTGTCCAGCTGAATGGAAGAACCCCATCTCTTTGTTCAACTGCATATAATAAACATGCTGAACTTGGGGATGGGTGCTGTTGTTTCTTCAGCCAAAAGCCCAGAACACTTGATCCCAACTTCTCTGCTCCCTAAACTAGCTGGTGAATTCTAAGTGAGTGAGAGATTCTGTGTCAGAAACCAACATAGATGACATCCAAGTACTGCTAGCTGGGGTTGTCCTCTGCTTACATGCACACACATACACACAAGTACAGAAGAAATGTGCTCTTTAAAAAATCCAAGAGCTTCCCTAATCGTGTAGCTGAGTCAAGACTCAGGTATTTTGTTATATTAATGGAAAATGGACTAATATATCATCGCAGACAAACACTATTAAAATTAACTCCCTGGGGGACTCAACAGTCACTATTTGTCTGTCTGTCCCTGCAGAGCTGGAATGGAATTGTATTCATGATGACACTCCTTGGTATCTTTCCTCTTAGGATTATCCTCCTATATATCTCACCCCTACCCTAGTACTAGTTTTCTCAAGAAGAATGCTGGGGATTGTTAAGACCCCAGTCCTAGCCAAGCCCAGTTGGGCTCTGTGAAATAATGACTCTCAAGCACCAAGCAAACCACAGCACTGAAAGTGTGTTTGCTGCCAACATGGTCAGCATCTCCTGCTTGTCTCGCCCACCTAATACCTGCCTGCTCATCCTCCATGGTTGAGAAGAAATCTGGATTCTCAGGTTTCCTGGGTCCACGGCCACCCTTGGTGGTTGAGGCTGCTGCTCCAGAGTCCAAGGGCTGGGCATATGGCTTGGGCTCAGAGCCTGTACAGAAAGAAGGAATAAAGGGATCAGGACTTCCTCCTGGACAGGGGAAGCTAGGACTTGACTCTGTACCTGTCACTGCTTGCCCTGGACAGTGGTGTGGTGGTTAATATTGATTGTCAACTTGATAGTATCTAGAATCAGCTGGAAGACAAGCTTCTAGGCGTGCCCGTGAGGGATGATCTTGATGAGGTTAACTGAGACAGGAAGGCCTGTTCACTCTGGGTGGCACCATTCAAAGGTGTGGCCCTCGACTAATAAAAATGAGAAAGTGAACCAAGCATCAGCATTCATTGCCCTCCGCTTCCTGATTGTCGGTGCAATGTACTCAGCTGCCTCAAGCCCCTGCCAATATGCTTTCTCCACCATGATGGACGGCACCCTTAAACTGAGCCAGAATAAATACTTACTACACACACACACACACACACACACACACACACACACACACACACACACTAAAAGTGTTTATTTGGTGGTTTACAGTTCTAGAGGATTCGAGTCTTTAGCCATTATGGTAGGAGCATGGCATGGTGCTGGGGAAGTAGCTGAGAACTTACATTCTTATTCACAAGCACAAGGTAGAGGGGGGCCAGAGACAGAAAGAAAGACAGAGATAGAAAGAGACACAGGGAGAAACAGAGAGACACATAGAAAAAGCAAACCCTTACTTTCTGAAGGTGCTTTTGTCAAGTATTTTATCGCAGCAGTAAGGCAAATAGGCAAGATAAATGGGGATGGTGAGGAGGAGCTGAGATGGAAAAAAAATCTTTAAATGACCTTGAAGCCAATATAACACCTCTTCCATAACCTTTGCCTGTAGCAGACATTTCTAGTCAACCACAGATGAAGTTCTTTCCTGGTTAGAACTATTTGTTCCTTGGAACCTGAGTGGATTCATGGTGACACTGGCCCTGGCAACAAGTCCTCATTTGACAGATGGTGTGTGGATAGGCACCAATTCCAGTGTAATAGAATGAGCTCTCATCCCTAATGTCATATTCTGAGCCATAATCTTGGTGTTATACACCATGCTTCGCCCTCCTATCATAGGTCAAGCCCTAATCCTGGTGTCATAGACTGAGCCTTGTCTTGGTATACTAATCCCTCATCCTGCTGTCATATACTGAACCATGACTGAACATAGATATGCCTCATGCTGCTATCATGGGTTGAGACCTGACCTTGGTATCACAGATTATATTAATTTCTTTTTCCATCACCGTGATAAAATATTCTGACAAAAGCAACCTAAGGGAGAAAGGGTTTATTTTAGCTCACAGTTCAAGGTTCAGCCAAGGCAGCAGAAGCTAGAAGCATAGAGCAATGGATGTTTGTGCTTAGCTTATGTTCTACATTTATACAGCATTTCCCTAAGCGCATGTGATAGTGCCATCCGCTTTGAGGCTGGGTTCTTCTACACTGATTAATCTAACTACGATAATAACTTCTTCATAGACATGCCAGGAGACCCATTTCCAGGTGATTACAGACTCTACCATGTTAATAAAAATACCCATCACACAGATTGAGCCTTGTCCTGTTATCATAGACTAAGTCATGGTCTTGGCATCATATAGCATGCCTCATTCCATTGTCAGGTTTAGCACTGACTCAAAATGCCATAGACTGAGAGCCTCCATTCTGGGATCATATATTGAGCCACTATCTTGGTGTCACAAAAATGAGCTCTATCCTGATCTCATAGACAAAGCCAAAGTCTTGGTCATACAACATACCTCATCCTGTTATCAGATTAGACACTAATCATGTCATAGACTGACACTTTCAGGCATCACACACTCCATGTGATCTTGCTGTCAGGGGGAGTGCATATTCTAGCATCATGGGCAAAGCTCTTATCCTGGTGTACTGATCACCACCTCGATGCTTGCACCAGTGCTGAGTTCAGTGTGCAGATCTTATTCTTGTGTCCTCTCCACATCTCTCTGACACCTCACTTTAAAGAGTGGACAATGGAATAAGGGGGCATGTTCACCAAAGTCACACAAAACTAGTGCAAGGTAGAATTGGGATCAAATCTATTTCTAAATTCAAATAAGGGTTCAGGGCAGGGCAAATGGCTCAGTCAGTACAGCGCCTGCCATGCAAGTGTGAAGATCTGAGTTTGGATTCCCAGTACACCCAGGTGCAGTGGCACAAGTTTATTATTCCAGCACTGGGGGAGCAGAGGGAGGCAGATTCTCAAAGCTCATCGGCCACACTAACAGAAACAGTGAGTTCTTGTCTCAGTGAGAGACCATGTGTCAAAAACTAAGGTAGAGAGACAGAGCAGTAGTTAAGAGCACTGACTGCTCTTCTAGAAGACTTAGATTCAATTCCCAGAACCCACACAACAGCTAGCAACTGTTTGTAAGTCCAGTCCTAGCGGGTAGAATGTCCTCTTGGCCTGTGTGGGAACTGAACACACATGGTACACAGACATACAAACAGGCAAATACTCCTACACATAAACATAAGATTCTTCTTTTTAAAGGCAGATAGTGATGGCACACGACTTTAATTCCAGCACTTGGGAGATGGAGGTAGGTGGATCACTGTAAGTTTGAGGCCAGCCTGGTCTACAGAGTGAGTTCCAGGACAGCCAGAGCTAACCGTAAATCCCTGTTTCAAAAAAGTAGAGAAAGAGATCAAGAAAGATGTCTGACATCAACCTCTAGCCTCCACAGCCACATAAACACAATACACGACACACACATGATTATATGTATTTATATATGGTTATATTTACATATAAAAGAGAGAGAGAAACAGAGACAGAGAAATACACACACACACACACACACACACACACACACACACACACACACACACACACAAGGGGGGAGAGAAAGGAGAGTGGTGATAACCAGTGTATCCTGTGCTCTGTCAGGTTGGGAGAAGACAGATTAAAAGTTTGATGAATTGGTAGACAGGTAGATGAATGAATGAAAGGGTATGTGAATGATAGAATAGATGGTAGATGGTAGGATGGTTGGTTTGACAGGTTGATGGATAAATGAGTGATGGATGAAAAGTAGGTAGTTAAATGTATGGATGAATGGATAGTTGATGGATGGTTGATTGAATAGATGGATAGGTGATTAGGAGAGTGGATGGATGATTGGGTAGGGTGTGGATGGATTTTGGGATGACTAGACTGTAGGTTTGCCTGGGTGGTCAGTCAGATAGAAGATGCATGCATGAATGAGTGGATAGCAGATAGTTAGCTATCCATTGGAATGGTTCCATAGTTAGATGGCAGGTTGTATGGAAAATTAAAAGAATGGATGTAAGGATGACTAGATGGATGAATCAAAAGAAGGATAGAAAGATGGATAGGACAGTTAGCTAGTTTACTGGCTAGATCCCAGGCTGGTTGGTTGGATGGAGAGCTTCAAGGAAGAATTCTTGTATAGATGGGTAGACAGTTGTGTGGGTGGGTAGATTAGCTAGATGGAGAGATGGTAATCTGCAGGGCTGGGAGTCTTACAGATACAAGTGGGCAGAACTGAGGCTGAGAGGCCAGACAGAAAGGGACATAGAGCACTGTATCTTCACTGACTACAAAGTAACTTAAAAATTATGAGCAGAAAGTGATACTGTAGTAGCTGAGGGAAGAGAACAGAGATCCCCTCTGCCCTGGGGCATGGGAGCATAGCAGGTTTCAGTCATCTCTCGCATTGTGCCTGGCTAGTCTAGTCTCGTTATTTCCCTAATGGGTCCTATGAGGGACCCAGACAGTGAGTTACAGAGTCTTAAAGGAACATGGAAAAGCCCTTCTTGCTGTTGAGGGAAGAACATTTGCTTCTTAAATATGAGGACCTGAGTGCCTAATAAATGTATAAAAAGCCACACAAGGCCATGAATGCTTACAATCCCATTGCTTTGAGGGTAGAGACAGTTGAGCAGAGCAGAGGCCCATGCATCTCTCTCTCTCTCTCTCTCTCTCTCTCTCTCTCTCTCTCTCTCTCTCTCTCTCACACACACACACACACACACACACACACACACACACACATACAAACAAACTCATATGTTGTCTTTTCCCCAGCACTTTAGGACTAACAACCAGAGAAACAGGGTAAAGGAATCACCTAACAAAGCTAGAGGAGACAAGGCCTGCTCAGGGAAGGGGACTCAGGACCCTTGGCTCTTCTCTAACAAGCAGCTTCTCAGACTAGGTTCAGGCCGAGGGCATCCTCCTCCTCCCCCACCAGCCCCTGTGGCCTCAGCCATAAAAGGGTGTAACAGTCACTGTCAGCGCTTACAGTTCACTCCCCCACCTGCCTGCTGGCCTACAAATCATAATCTCAACCTGCTTGAACCCAACAGCAAGGCGTGCTGGATTATCAGGATCCAAAACCCAGGCGGCGGGAGGACACCTTAGTGAGGAGGACACCTTAGTGATCCACGCCCTGTGTGCTAACTCTCCCAGGTTGCCACTACAGATGGATTAAGTACCTTCCCCTGGCTCTGGGACTGCCCACATGGGCAGCTGTGCTTAATGATCAGAACTCATCACAAAGGCTGCCCCAGAATTGAACTGGTTTCAAATTCCAGCTCCTTGTATGTGCTAGCTGTGTGAGCAAGCTGCTCAGCTTCTCTGAGCCCAGCCTCAATGAAGGTCAACAATCCCTCTTGATGACTATTCTTTAATTGTACCCCAGTTCCCAGGCCACCTCTCTCTCCAGCCCCAGCCATAGATTCTAGGTCTTCTGGTCCCAGCACAAAGAGAGTGCGTGAATCAGATGACCTGATGTACTCTCAGGTACACCATTCCCCTCGTCACGGAAACATATGATACTCTGAATAAGGAAGCATATGATATCTGCAGGTAGCTGGGATAGATAGAGGTCTGCCCAGCGGTTATGGGAAGATGGAAGCATGGAAGGCCCGAAAACCTAGGGTGCCAGGAGGATCAAGGAATTCAAGGTCATCCTTGACTACGTAGTAAACTTGAGGCCAGCCTGGGGTCTGTGAGGTGTTCTCTCAAAGGGTAAAAAGGGAGGGAGAGGGAGAAAGAAGAAGGGAGGGAGCAGAGCATGGTCTCTTCCTGAGGAGTGCTCATGCAAGCCACAGGGAATGTAATACAAGAATCTAATCCCTACATAGTTAAACCAAGGCCCTGGTTACCCTAGAAAGAACATAAATCTCTGTCTCTGTCTCTGTCTCTGTCTCTCTCTCTCTCTCTCTCTCTGGGTGTATGTGTGTGTGTGTGTGTTTGCTTGCATAAATGTGCATGCTTGAGGTAGGTGCATGCTTCAGAATTTAAAATCACCTTTTCTCTTTCTTTTTTGAGACATAATCTCATGGAGTTCCCGCCGACCTTGAATTCAACTATGTAGCCAAGGATGACCTTAAACTCTTGATCCTCCTGCCTCCATCTCCTGAGTGCTAGCATGACAGCCAAGCCACAGTGTATTGGGATGGGACCTCATGAAAGCTAGGCAAGCGCCCTACTGACTACATCCCTTACCCCCTCAACTCTCCCCATTTCAACTGGCTGCCTTGCTGATTTACTTGTCCTGTCACTGGTCCAGGAGCCAATGATGCTAAGGACCCATGTTCAGTTACCAAGCTCCCCCAAGGGAGCTCATCAGCTGGCGATATGGTGGATTTTCCTGCTGTAAATTTCTCACAAAGCCTTGGAGAAATGTTTTCTCTGAGAAAAAGGGGAGCCCCAATGTTCATGAAGGTCCTTGATGCTCTGGGAAAATTTGGCAGTCATGGTCTCTGAGGTTGACTTGGGCAAAGCCTGCCAACCAGCTAAGAAAAAAACAAAAAACAAAAACATAAAACAAAAAACAAAACTCCCGTGAGGACGATAAGCCAGTGGTTTAGGGGTTTCTGCCTGGGTGGCGGTCCACTGCTTGCCTCCTTACCTCGCTTAAATGCCCATCTCTTCAGCCACAGCTTGGAGAGAGCCGGCCAGGAGTGGTTGAGCACCGAGTCAGCCATGGGTACCTCATGCATGTGAGTAGGGTGTCCAGCTCGGCCCTGACGGAGCAGAAGCTTAGACTGGGGATCCCTGCCAGAACCGGGCTGCCAGCAAGGGGGGCGGAGACTGCCTCCAAGGCCTGCCAGAGACATCAGCTTATGGGATCCTGGGCTGGAGGAGGAGAGTTAGACATTGCAACAGTGGAGAGGGGCAGATCCTGGGGCTACAGAGAAAGCAGGGCTCAGCACCTCCAGGTCTCCTTCAGCCCAGACCCAGGGGGCCGCTCATTCTGGCCTAACAAGACACTCCTGAGAGAAAATAAGCCCATCCTGCATCTGAGGGGCGCTTGGCTATGTGTCAGTCTGTCTCTCTGTGTATTTCTGTGCTCATTGTGTGTTTGACAGGGCAATTATCTATTCACATAGAATAACTACATAGAGTATACACACACGCACACACACACATACATATACATAGTTTTGTGATTGCGTGACTCATATATATGGTGTACGTGTGTGCTTGAATATGCATTTGAAAGTCAGAGTCAATCTTAGAATCACTTCTGCGGATCAATGTTCATACTATTTTTGAGATAGTATCTTTCATTAGCCTGGAGCTCTCCCATTAGGCTATGCTGTCTGACTAGTGTTCTCTAGTGGCCTGTCTGCCTGTCTCTGACTGTCCAGAGCTGGGCTTATAAGTACACGCCACAGTGCTCAGCTGTTTTTGCATGGGTCCTGGGGCCCAAACTTATGTCCTCAAACTTGTAAAACCAGCCTATTCCCTGCTAAGTCATCTCTCCCTAGCTCTTGTTTTTCTTTTAATGTTAATTTTTTTGAAACAAAAAAAAAAATCACTTTGTTCTGACTAACTCATAAATAAAAAGATCACACACTGGTTTAGGGAAGTCACTCACACCAACCCTACCCTGTGCCTCACTTGGTGCTTCTCCATGAATTCTATGCTGTCAGAGTATCCACTTCGAAGCTGTGAGGATTCGATTTCACTACCAATTACATCTCCATGCACTTAAACACCACACACTCAACACCAAAAACATGGCAGAGTTGAAATCAGGAAAACCCGTTAGCTTTACATCCTCTCTCATGACTCATGCCCTTCCTCATTATATAAGCTCACCCTTAGCTCCATCAATGTTATGCTGCACCTACACTTACAGCTGCTTACACATATACTTGTGTGCATTGTAGGATAGGGTCTAACTATGAGGGAGAATGTAGATTTTCTTTTAGAAGAGATCTTGAGTAACCCAGATTTACCTAGAATTCACTGTGTAGTTGAGGATGACCTTTAACTCCTGACCTTTCTCCTTTAACCTCTTGGGTGCTGAGGTTACTTGTGTACCACCATGCCTGGTGTATATGGTGCTGAGAACAGAACTCTGGGCTTCCTTCTTGCTAGGCAACTGACTTTCTTGAGACAAGATCTCAAGTCCTCCAGGCTGGTCAACATTGTTATAGAGCAGAGGATGACCTTGAATTCCTGATCCTCTTGACTCCTGCCTCCATCTCCTCATGACTGGGATGACAGATGTGAACCACCATGCCTAGCTTAAGTGTTGAGTTTCAATTTGTGCAGGTGGACCTACATCTGGGCATCAAGGTGGAGCCAGATGTGGTTGTAGACAGTGGGACTCTCGGCATTCAGAAGGTGGAGGCAGGAACATCAAAAGTTCAAGGCTAAAATGGACTGAAAACTTCATGTAGCTGTGAAGAATGAAATTATGTCATTCATAGAACGATGGATGGAATTGAAGATCAGTAAGAGTGAAGTACAGCAGAGTTGGGAATAGAAATGTTGCATGTTTTCTTTCATATAATCTAGAGTATGTATATATGCTTAGATGTATGTAGGGTGTGAAAATACAAAGAGAGGCTATACAAAATTTGAGGCCAATCTGGACTACATGGAACTGTCAGGAAGCGGGGGGGGGGGGGATAGTGTGGGGGAGAAAGAAGTCAAAGCTAGGGAAAGGAGGAAGTCAATAGAGTAATGATATATTTGAATATATATTTATACATATATATAATATAATAAAAAAAACAGGAAGGGAAACTAATTGAAGGGAGGGAGGGGTCAAGCAAGAGAAGAGGATAGATTGGGAGGACATGGAAATGTAAATAAGCAATTATGGCATGTTGGAAAAGTTTACAATGCACACCATTTCTTTGTATGCTAACAAAAAATAATAATAAATAATAAAATAGGTGTTTTTGAAAGCTGTGTATGTGCAGATACATGACAAACTTACATTTGTCCGTCAGGTGCTGCCCCCTGGCGGTAGAAGCCCCATGTTTGGCTTCATTTTGAATGTCCCCAAACTTCATGCTCCGCCTGCTTGATTCAGGACACCCTCAGGAGTTCACATTAAGGCAAACTCATCTTACATACTCCTCCTTCCCTCACAATAAAATATTGAATAGTCTATGAAACTCAGGCAATACTGTACCAAAAGCAAATTCCAGAATAGTGATGTGGGGCCCATGATTTCTTTCCACCATAACTGTAAACCTGGGACTATCTATGATCCTGTCCCCACCCCACCCAACCTCTTGCCCCTCTCCCATCCCACCTCTGCCTCCACTATGAGAGACCAAACCAGAGATGATTCTGAATTCCTCCCTCCCTCTCCAGAACCTGAATAGTCCCCAACGTCTCTTTCTGGTCTTCTCTCTGTGTGTCCTACGTGTATTGACTTTGGCTGACTGCTATCCTCCCCTGGGAAGGGGACAAGAGGGAATAGAAGGGAGGGGAGGAAGAGGAAAGGAAGGAAGAGCAAGGGAAGGACTAGAAACAGAAGAGAGGGAAAGGAACAAGGAGAGAAGGGGCACCTTTGAGAACCCAAAAGCTCTCTGCAGTGGATGAGAATGTGGTCAAGCATCTCATGTATGATGGCTCAGCTTAGTTGTTTATCAAACAGCACAAAGGTCGAAAGAGCCTTATAAGACAAATATCCATCATAGATGAGGTTACAACATAGGCTCATAAGTCTGTTTCCAGTTGTGTTTGTTACTTGAGTCAGCTGGAGCAGGTGACTTCATCCCTTCTTCTAACCCCCCTCCCCCATTCCTTCCCTTTGTGGCTCTTTCTTTGCAGTTCAATAAATACAGAGCACGTCACAGACACATGGACACGGGAACAGATTTATGAGGCAACATACAGTCAAGTACCAATTCAGACTCAGACAGTGGACAGTCAGGAGATGACAGAAGACAAGGAGAGAATTCAAATCTAGTCTTTCTCTCTTGGTTAAACGGTTCCAAAGCAGAGTGCTTTTAATTCTTTTCCTTAGTTTGGCCCTGGTGGATTCTTGGCGACTCTGGAGTTAATCACTAGTGTGTTTCCCTTTACCAACAGATTATCACTTCAGTCCACAGAGTGCATTTGAATGTCCTAAGTGACTGCCTGAAACCATGGTGATAGCTGCCCCATATAAACTTCCCCAGGCTTATATACCTATGATAAAGTTCAATTAGACATAGTCAGAGATCAACAACTATAGCCAGTAATAAACTAGAACAATGCTGAGCATGGTGCTGTGTGGTTGTAATCTCAGCATTTGGGAGACCGAGGCAAGAGGATCAGGATGGGTTTGAAGTCAGCCTGGTTAAGTTCTGAGTCCCAGGCCAGCATGGATATATGAAAAGACTGTTCCAAAAAGACAAAAAACGAGGGCTGGTAGATGGCTCTAGCCTCCAAGCCAGAGGACCCCTAAAACCTACATGGTGGAAGGAAAGAGCTGAATCCTAAAAGTTGTTCCTGACCTCTGTATGTGTGTGTGTATGTATGTGTGTGTGCATGTGTGTGCGTGTATGTGTGCATGCATATGTGTGCTTGTGTGTGTGTGCATGTGTGTATATCTGTGTCTTGTGCATCTGTGTGTCTGTGTGCACTTGTGAGCATGTATGTATGTTCATGTGTGCATGTGTGTGCATGTGTGTACATGTGTATGTTTGTGTGCACACATGTGTGCATGTATGTGTAAATGCACGTGTGTGTGCATGTATGTGAACATGTGTGTATGTGTGCGTATGTGTGTGTCTGTGTGTGCATGTGTGTACATGTGTGTATGCATGTGTATGTTTGTGTGCACACATATGTGCGTGCATGTGTGCATGTATGTGAACATGTGTGTATGTGTGTGTATGTTCGTGTGTGCATGTTTGTGCATGTGTGTGCATGTGTGTACATGTGTATGTTTGTGTGCACACATGTGTGCATGTATGTGTGAATGCATGTGTGTGTGCATGTGTGTGAACATGTGTGTATGTGTGTGTGTGTGTGTCCGTGTGTGCATGTGTTTGGTTGTGCACATGTGCTGTTCTCCCAGAATATCTGAGTTTGGTTCCCAGCATTATTACCAAGTAGCTTATGAGTAAATCTAGCTCCAGAGAATCCAACTCCCTCTTCTGGCTTCCTAGGGTGTTTGTACTCATGTGCTCCCATTCCCCACATAAAGGAATCCTGAAAATCAACAACACAGGGCTGGCGATTAGGCTCAGTGAAGGAAGGCGTATGCCAGCAAGTCTGATGATCTGAGTTTGATTCTTAGGACTGATATGGTGGGAAGGAAAGAACTGATTTCTACAGGTTGTTCTCTGCTCGCTACACACATACACACATGTGCACACCACACATACGTATAAAGAAGAACACATTTTAAAACCAATGGATGGCCAGGTGGTGGCGGCGCACTCCTTTAATCCCAGCACTTGGGAGGCAGAGGCAGGTGGATTTCTGAGTTTGAGGCCAGCCTGGTCTACAGAGTGAGTTCCAGGATGGCCAGGGCTATACAGAGAAACCCTGTCTCAAAAAAAAAAAAAAAAAAAAAAAAAAAAAAAAAAAAGAAATACTTTGCACTATCTAGGATTTTCAGACTTAGGTTGACAGTGGATAAAGGAAATGGAAAACGTCTGAGAAACAGGGGCAGTGGGCCTAGCTGAGAGATGAGTAT
The DNA here is from genome assembly GCF_008632895.1 of Mastomys coucha. NCBI lineage: Eukaryota > Metazoa > Chordata > Mammalia > Rodentia > Muridae > Mastomys > Mastomys coucha. The sequence continues at coordinate 146,332,996 of NW_022196905.1, read as the reverse complement.
ATCATGAGCCTTTTTAAAAAAAGATGTATTTCTTTTTATTTTATGTATGTGTTTTTCCTACATGTATGTATACCCACCATATGTGAACTGGACACACAGTGTCCTTGGGGATCAGAAGAGGGTGCTGGGCTCTCTGGAGCTGGAGTTACAGGTGGTTGTGAGCCACCTCGTGTGGGTGCTTGGAACTGAACCTTGGTTCTCTGAGAGAGCAGCAAGTGCTGAACCACCAAACTACCCCTCTGACTCTACTGGGCTTTCTTTTGAAGTAAAACACAGGAAGTGACTGTGACATATACATGTTTTATGGGTGGGGACAGCCCAGGAAGCAAGGCCTTACCACAAGAACACAGAACAAAGGAAAAGGCGGGGTTACTGATGTTTTCTGAGCTGCTACAACTTGCCAGGCCCCAAGCTCAACAATCACTCATGCATGAACTCAGGACTTTTTCTCTCACGTGGGTGCTCATAGAAGCCCAGAGAGGTTGTGCGAGCTCATACAGAGGTGGGAGTGTTAGGATTTGAACACATACCTATCCAAAACGATGCTCCAGAATTAACCACAGGAGTGACACAAGCACATTTCTAGCTCCATGGTGGGGGTTGGGGAGACTTGGGAAGCAGAAATCATCCTGCCCAGATTCACTGAGGAGTTTGTAGTTAGCCATGGATGTGTGATCTATGCACGAGTATGTGCTGGTGTGTGTACAGGTGCATATGTGTGTGGGGCAGGAGGTTGACATGGAATGTCTCCCACAATCGCTTTCCACCTTATGTGTAAACTTAGTTAACTATTAGTTATTTCTTAATTTGCATGTGTGGGCACAATCCACAGAGTGTACGCAGAGGTCAGAGGACAACTTGCAGGAGTCAGTTCTCTCTTTCCAATGTGTGGGTCCTGGGGATCAAGCTCAGGTCATCAGGCTGAACCATCTTGTCAGCTCCCATGTTATTTTTATTTTTATTTTTAAGACAGGATTTCCCTGATTCTCCTTGAAGTTCACTAATTTAGCTAAACTAGTTGGGTAGAGAGCATCAGTAACCCGTCTCTGCCTCCATAATGCTGAGATATCGGCCTGCACCACCATGCTCAAAAACGTGTTTTTATGCATTCAGAGGAGCTGAGCTTGGGTTCCTATGCTGTGCGATCTCCCTAGGCCCTAAAGTCAGAAGTTGGTTGGCTTTTCAAGACCCACGAAAAGTTGTCTTATACAGGAATTTACGGTCACAAGAAGGGTACTCAACAACTTGGATTTTCCCTCAGAAACCAAGGTGATTCTCTTGGAGGGTCAGCCCTGTGGGAGTCACATTCAAAGCCTGTTTCCTACCTAACTCACTACCTCCATTAGAGTGGTCAGCTCTAAATCCACTTTTATGTGACTCTGGGGGTCACCTTCCTGCACCTTAGAGTGCACAAAGTCAGCAGGAACTGAGGAAACTATAGTCTTGGGTGTGCCTGGTACAAACCACAGCTTGCCTCCTCACCTCACTCTATTCAGGCAGTTGTTGTGGGAGGTTCCTCAAACTGGGCCACAAAGGGAGCCACCAGTGACTCCCCAAGGTTAAGGGCCCACAGCTGGAGGGCTGCTGAGCCGAGGGTGGTCCCAATTTGGTAGACCTGGAAAGATCAGCTTCTCAGCAGATTTGCTTTGCAAACAGGATTCTCCAAGCCCGTATCAGGCAAGGTTGAACGAGACCCCAGAGTCAATGCTTTGAAAGGTGAAGAGGTCAAGCTACAGTGGTGGTAGCACGCATGCATGCCTGTCATCCCAGAACTGGGGCAGCACAGGTAGGAACACGGGTTGGAGGCAAGCCTGGACTGCATGGCGCGAACCAGATTCAAAAGCAAAACAAAACAGAACAAGACAAAACATGAACAACCTGCTGAACAGAAGCTTAAACTTCCCCCCTCATCCCTGGCCCCTACCTCTCCGTCCCCACACAGGCTTTGCTTACGAAGGGTTCCTTCAGACTCCAGCATAGCAATAGACCAGGTGGCCTCTGAATGCCCTATGTAACTGAGGATAACCTAAACTCCTAGTCCTCCTGCCTGTATCTCCCAAGTGATGCTTGACAGGCATGACACACCCAGCTTTGATTTATGCGGTGCTGGGGATGAAACCCAGGACTTTACTTGTGCTAAGCAAGCACCCTACCAACTGAGCTATATCTCCAGCACCCTCCAGGGTCATTTTAGGATGACTGATCTCTGCAGAGCAAACAGCTGTCCCAGTCTCTTACGGTTGTGTCCTGGCTGTAGGAGTCAATCTCCTGCCTCACAGACTCTTAGACTTGCAGACCCAAAATGCCCACTCACCCACCATTCCTCAAGATGGTTACTCACCCATGAGATCCCAACTCTTGCTCAAGTAGGTAACTGGCTTTGTTAACAGCTCTTGCAGGTCCCATGTCACACAGCCAGGGTTTCAAGGGACACATGGCCCAGGCTAACCACAGTGTGGCTCAACTCTGCCCAGTTTCCTCTTTCTCAGCTACCAGCTTTTGTTGTTGTTGTCTCCATCAATATCGGGCAGTGGGCAGCGGGCAGCAGCAAGGAGGGGAGAGAACAGGCGGAGGTGGGTTGTGAGAATCTGGGAGTCCACCCTCAGCCTGTACCTGCTATAGGTGTCAGGGGGAAGTGGAGTAGAGAGTCAAGAGAGGAGGCTCAGCCCCAGCACTGAACCCCCACCCAACAGCTTCCTGTGGAGCCAACTGCTGAAGAGGAACGGGTGTGAGGGCCTCACCCTAACACATGGGCGCACAAACAGAGACACATGGGACATGCAAGTCACATGTCTCTAGACAGACATACGCTGGAACACACATGGGGACAGACACATATGTGGGTGTGTGGACCCATGGACGCCTGTGGAGCTGGATGCTGTGCTTGTAAATGTCTAACAGCGATCATTCTGTTTGATATTTGTCCGCTCTCCTGGTAGAAACACTGCCACCATGGCTAACTCCAGGTTTTCAACTGATGAACTGTTACCAGAGCTGTTAAGGTTAGAGCCTGAGTCCTGGCAATCCCCATAACGAACCAGATTCAGAGACTCATCCTCAGAAAGTCAGTCAAGGAAATGGCTCAAAGGGTTAATTGCTTGCCATGTAAGCAAGTGCACCTGATTTTAGATCCTCACCCCCACCACCTGACTAAATAAAGTCAGGGAGTAGTAAGGCCATGTGCAATAATTCCAGTACTGAGCTGGCAGACAGGAGAATCCCAGGGGAGGTCAGGCTACTCAGACTATCCCAGTGTTCCAGGTTCAGTGAGAGACTTTGTCTCAAAAGATAAGTGGATGTGGTGGTGCACTCCTTTAATCCTAGCATTGGGCAGGCAGAGGCAGGCGCACCTCTGAATCTGAGGCCAGCCCAGTCTTCAGAGGGAGTTCCAGGCCAACCAGGGTAAACAAACAATAGTGAGAAGTAGAAAAAGCATATCTATTCAGGGTTGCTGCACCTGGAAGAAGACCAAAGGCCGCCTGCTCCTCTCACCTCTCTCCTCCAAGTCTAACCTTAGAGACCTGATACTAGATTTAGGTTTAACAGAAAGCAAGAGGTATGCACAGGGCTGGAGAGATGGCTCAGTGGTTAGGAGTGCTTACTACTCTTCTAGAGGACCCTAGTTCAGTTCCCAACACCTACACTGGGTAGCTCATAACTGCTGTAATTTCTGCTATAGAGGATCCTATGCCTCTTCTGACCTCTATAAGCACCTGAACACAATTGTACACAAGCACATATCCACACACAGACAAGCACACATACCCATAGTCATCTGCACATATACATTCATATATCCACACACAAACAAACACACAGGCACCTGCACACATATACACACATATACACACATATGCACATACACACACTTAATAATAAAAATGAATATAGAATATCTTCACTCCTGCCAGGATGGGTACACCAGTGCCTGAAAAGGTGAGAAGAAGGGCTCACACTCAGCTCCAAACTGGAACTGAGTGGTCTTTTAGCATGTGACTCTTGTGAGTTCTCAAATGTGGCCCTCTGGGAAACAGTTATGTGCAAATAGCCGTGTCCTCACATGCACAGATTCCTGGGTGGATACATTGGGCTTTGCACAGACATGTGGAGCTGGACACAGTTACACACATGCTATGTATACATAGTAGTGTCTATACATCCAGAAAGCTCTGAGTAGACACATGTTATACTCTGGGTTCTGCACATTTATGTGGAGCCATGTGCCATGCACAGGTGAACACACACACAGAGTGCAAGGCTAGAGATAGTGAGGCAATGCCATGGCACACAGGATGCACCACAAAGGAAAGCCACAGAAGAAAGTTTCTTCTGGCTTACAGTTCCAGAGGGCGAGATGTCCTCTAATGCTGGGGAAGGCAAGGAAGCAGGGGCTGGAAGCTGAGAGATCACATCTTTACTCACCAGCAAGAAGCAGAGTGCAAACTGGAAGAGTGGTGAAGCTACACACTTTCAAGGCCTATGTGACAGTCTTTCTCCAGCAACACTACCCCAAAAGTTCCATAACCTCCCCAAACAGTACTATCAGCTGGGGACCAAATGTTCAAATACATCAGCCTATAGGGTGGGTGTTTCTTATTCAAACCACCCCAAAGGAGATGGGGACCTCTGGGACAGGACTTCTCTGGCTCGTCTTGGCCCACAGGAGTGAATCATTAATCTTTTGGAATGTTGGGCCTGTGTTATGGCCAAATGGATAAAGGTGTTTGCTGTCAAGTCTGATGTCCTGAATTCGATTTCTGATCCCATATTAGTAGAAGGAGAGAACTGACTGCTGCAAGTTGTCCTCTGACCTCTACGCATGTACTGTGCAATGCAGATCCCCCCCACAGACATTAAAGAAATAAAAATGTAAAGAAATAAAAATATTCAGGACAGTTGAAAGCTGGTTGTTTATTGCATCACGTATTGTATGCGAATGTCGATGTGCAAGTAGGTGTGTGTCTGTGTTAGTGGAGGTTGGAGGAACCTCGAGTGTCGTCAGAGGAACCTCGGGTGTCACGCCACCGGTGCTTCCCCCCCCCCTTTTTTAATGAGCTCTCTCCCTTGGCCTTAAATTCAACAAGTAGGCTGGGCTGGTTGGTTAGGAAACCCTGTCTCCTATCTGCCTATCTGTCTATCTGTCTATCTGCCTATCTGCCTATCTCCACATCTCTGGCACTGGAATTACCTAAGTGTGCTAGTGTGCACTACCATGTCCAGAGACTTTTACATGGATTCCTGGGATTGAACTCGGGTCCTTAAACTCACGAGGCAAGCACTTTATTCACTGGGCCACCTCTTCAGCCCCATCCCACTTATTATTATAATCCTTGCTGTTTTAAGACAGGGTCTCTCCAAATTATTCAGATTGGCCTTGTACTCATCTTATAGTTCAGACAGATTCCCAATTTATGTGCTTTCTGCCTCAGCCTGGAATGAGAGGGTTGTACCACTATGCCTAAATCAATTTTTTGACAGTGTTAAGATCAGGCTATGCCCTTGAGATGGCTAATCTTGATTGTCAACATGACCACATATGGAATTAATTAAATTAAATTAATTAAAATTAATTAATTAAAGCTGGGCACACATCTATGAGGGATTTTCTTAACTGGATTGTTTGAGGAAGATTCACTTTGAATATGGGTTGTATCTTCCGGTGGCAAGACACACAGAAAGACACGGAAAAAGGAAGCATTTACTTTTTGCCTGCTTTCCCTCATGCATACCAGCCAGTTCATCTACCCTGTTGCTGAGACACTTCTCTGGTATTAGAACTGGTATCAGACTTCTTTGGGATCCCAACGTAGACTGAAGACCAGCAGCTCTCCAGGAACCTTCCAGGACTCCAGCAGCAGACTGTGACTGCGGCGACATCCTGTCTTTATTGCTGGACTGTCTCGGCTCACCAGCTTCTGAATCATAACACATAGACGTTGTCATTTACTAAGCTTAGGCTTCAGCTGGCTGCTTCTCAGCTAGCTCACCTCATTGACGTTAACCTGACTATTCTATTCCACACCCTGCCACGTGGCCTGTTACCTGTCTCTCACACGATCAGTGCTGGCACCTGTTCCTTCCACCTCTGCCGTGTCCAGCTGGTGAATCCTGAGCCTCTCAGTTCTTCCCACAGTTCCCCTTTCTGTCTGGATGTCTTGCCTCTCCTTGCCTGTTTGCCCTCAGCTCCTAATTAAACCAATAAGAAGGTGATTGGGAAGAATGTTTACAAAATACTCAGGTAGGTGATGATCCAATAAAAAAACAAAAACAAAAACAAAAACAAAAAAAAACCAAGCAATACTGAGATCTGGCCTGTACTAAACTCTCTGCTGGTACAGAAATCAACATTTGACTAACACAAAGACAATGTTTACACAGTGCACAAAGAGATTATCCCAAGTCTTGACTGAACAACTATCAGATTCTTGGCCTTTCCACCAGGAGACAGCCACTTTTGGACTACAGAGGCCACAACCTGTAAGCTACTCTAATAAGATGCGTGTGTGCGTGCGTGCGTGTGTGCGTGTGTGTGTGTGTGTGTGTGTGTGTGTGTGTGTGCATGTGTGTGTGCGCGCCTGCATGCATGTGTGCATGTGTGTGTGAGTGCGTGCATGTGCATGTATGCGTGCGTGTATGCATGTGTACGTGTATGTACATGTGTGTGCATGTGTGTATATGCATGCATGTGTGTGTGCGCGTGCACACATGTGTGTGAGTGTATGTGTGTGTGCATGTGTGTACGTGTATGTGCGTGTGTGCATGCGTGCGTGTGTATGTGTGTGTGCATACGTGTGTGTGTGTGTGCGCGTGCGTGTGTGTGCGTGTGTATGTTCACTCATTCTACCACTTCTGCTCTTTTAGAGAACCCTCATACAGCCCCACTCTGAGTTACTCTATGTTGTGTAAAGCAGTATTTTTGTTTTGACTGTGTCATGCTCCAGGAGACTCTCTTTCATGACGAGCTTTTGACTTTATTTTGAGAACCCAGGAACTGCATCATCGTCGGACATATTTCATCCACCACAGACAGATATGTGACTTAGTTATGAGAGCAGAAAAGAACTGCCCTATAAGTTTACTTGGGTGGATGGAAATGGTGGGGGCACATGTACATATTAAACTCCTATTTGGGAAACAAGGCCCAAGAACTTCTCAGATACACCAGACTAGGGTAAAGCTCTAACTCCCTCACCTGGACCCCATAAAGTGATGGACACACAACAGTGTGCTATCACACTGCTATGACCTCACAACAACCTGCCATCTGACACCTGGTGTGTATGGCAAGGACTGAGGACACCCTAGCTGTCCTTTGAGCTTCACCTGGGTTTGGTCCCCTACTGTCGGCTCAGCCAGCCTTATGACTGCCTGGCCATGTTTGGGCATCTGGTTCTGACCCTGACATTTCCTGCTCCTCCCCCTTTCACCTTGCATGTGGACTGGGCTGTTTTGCTGTCAACCCAGATTCCACAGCCTCTGCTGCAGCTCTCTCTCTCTCTCTCTCTCTCTCTCTCTCTCTCTCTCTCTCTCTCTCTCTCTCTCGACTCTGCTGTGATTCATTACCTTGTCACTGTGGACTCTCAGCCTGAAGTAGAATAAGGTTGAACAGACCAACTGTTAGATACCGATTTATTGCTTTATTTAGTGACTTACTTAAAGCATGGCTTGCACTGCTTATTTGCCAGTGATGATTTCACTTGCGGCCCGGAGCAGAATGATCTGGAGAAACAGCTGAAGCAATGGGTCACTGCCCTTAACAACCTGCTGAGTGCCTTGAACACTTCTGTAACCTCCTGCTTGCTTGCCTGCCCCACCTTGTGGTTTTAGAACATAAAATTAGAATACAAACTGGACCCTGGTTTGAAGTCTTTCAGGAGCTTCTAGTGGCCAAGGCGACTGTGAGACAGAAGACTGAAGCCTCTGAGTGGAAGAGATGAAACTAGAATGAGTGTCCAGACCAGGTAAGGAGACCCTGAGGATAGGTGGGAGTGCAAGCTTGAGCCTCCACAGGGGACTGCATCTGAAGCCTTGATGGGATACTGAGGTGGCATTGGTCTCCAAGGAGAAACAGACAAACTAGAAATTTGAAGTGGGAATGCTTGTGATGGTCCCACAGTTCTGTGGCTACAGGATTAGATTGGGTTCCAACTTGTAGATCTACTATGATCATTTTAACTAAATGGACACTTACCTTCCATGATAGGAGGTGACTGAGCATGGGGTTATATGAGCGATCCTTAAGGTAAGACCTCTTTTTTCTTCTTTTCTTTTCTTCTTTTCTTTTCTTTTCTTTTCTCTTCTTTCCCCTTCCTTCCTTCCTTCCTTTCTTTCTTTCTTTCTTTCTTTCTTTCTTTCTTTCTTTCTTTCTTTCTCTCTTTCTTGAGACAGATTTTCTCTGGGTAGCCTTGGCTGTTCTAGAGTTCACTCTGAGACCAGATTGGCCTCAAACTCTCAAGAGATCTGCCTGCTTCTGCATCTCAAGTGCTGGAATTAAACGTGTACTCCACTACTGCCTGGCTAGGTCAGACATCTTAAATCACCAAGAGGTGGCTGGGCAGGCAGGTGCCTGCTTGAGGGAGAAGCCAGTCTTCTTTGCCCAGCCTATGCAGCAGGCATGGCTAGGTACATATAAACTCCCCTAAGTCCTAGTTAGGAAACTCCTCTCATTATGGGGTCTACACAGTCCTGGTGTGAAACTCACGTAGTCCTACAAACCATCCTTGACAACTTTAAAAGAAGATTTACGCTGACTATGAGCTAAAGATGAAACCCTCTAAATTAAAGACTCTCTGTGAAACTGATTGGTCTTCCTTTGACGTCATCTGGCCATGAGGAGGAATTCTAGATTTGACTTTGACTAAGAGTCTGAGAGGTCCGTATGGGATGCCTGGCTACACAGACCAGTTCCCACATATTGATTCCTGGTGTCTGATGGCCCAAGAACCTCTGGGATGGTGTGATTGAATATGCTTGTCCCAGGGAGTGGCCCTATTAGGAAATGTGGCTTTGTTGGAGGAAGTGTGTCACTGTGGGGGTGGGCTTCAAGACCCTCTTCCTAGCTGCCTGGGAGACAGTCTTCTCCTGGCTGCCTTCCAATCAAGATGCAGAACTCTCAGCTCTTTCTCCAGCACCTGGAGAAAGGTTTTTTCCAGTAAGTAACATCCCTCCATGGCCTCTGCATCAGCTCCTGCTTCCTGACCTGCTTGAGTTCCAGTCCTGACTTCCTTTGGTGATGAACAGCAATGTGGAAGTGTAAGCTGAATAAACCCCTTCTTCCCCAACTTGCTTCTTGGTCATGATGTTTGTGCAGGAATAGAAACCCTGACTAAGATAGCCCCTCACAACGTCAAAGCAGCAATATATAAAGAAAGAGGACTACTTACCTCAGGGGATTAAACCCCCAACCCCACCCCAAACAAGAGGCCATATCCTCCAGCTGCTAGAAGCCCAGTTGTGGCAGTGGTGCACTGCCAGACTCATAGAAAAAGTCAAGGTTGAGTGAATCAGGGGTGATAGAGATAGAGATAGAGATAGAGATGGAGATGGAGATGGAGATGGAGATAGATGAGAGAGAGAGAGAGAGAGAGAGAGAGAGAGAGAGAGAGAAGAGAGAGAGAGAGAGAGAGAGAGAGAGAGAGAGAGAGAGAGAGAGAGAGAGTCTGGTAGACCAGATAACCAAACAGGCTGGCCTTCCATGAAGACATAGTTCCACAGTCTCTAGGAACCCATTACCCACCCATCCACCCTTGGATATGGTCTGTTGTTGTTTTTGTTTGTTTGTTTGTTTTGTTTTGTTTTTATTAATTTGCTTGGGTTTGTTTTTTTTTTTTTT
>NW_022196905.1:146303710-146323068 GCF_008632895.1 Mastomys coucha | reverse complement strand
CACACACACACACACACACACACACACACACACACACACACTAAACAAAAGAAAACAAAGCATAGAAATCCTCTTGTTGTGGAAGCTGTAATCTGTCAGGGTGTCCCCTGTTCACATTGCAAATTGTAATGAGTCACTAGTCTGGTTTGAGGCCTCTAGCTTCTGTGACAACATCAATATTGGGTCCTCATCGCGACTCCTCCTAGTTAACCCGTTGTTGCTTTGTGCCATTGAGATCTTGCAGCTTTGGATCGGCAGCCCTTTCAAGCACCCCAACAGTTAATAGATGATGTAATATTGGGGTGGGCCAACTCAAAGCCCTGGCGCTGGGCCTGGGTGGTAGCTGAGCTGGTGAGCACGCAGGTACCCACCACTAGGGCGAGCTCTCCAGCGCTGTTCTGACTAGGCCATTCAATGCTGCCCTCAGTGGGAGGCAGGGTCAGCTCTCCATCTCTCATACTCTCACCTGCCCCACACCTCCAGAGCCAACTCTACTGAGCTACCCAGATGAGGTGTAGGGCCACTCTCCTGAGTGCTGTAGCCAGTGAGAGGCAGGGCCTGCTTACCTGCTCTCATGACCCAGCGACCAGCTCTCCCGACTGCTGAAGGTGTCAAGTCGGGGGAGTTGGGGGGAGACTCTCTCCCCTCCTCCCTCCACGGGCCATCCCACCATCTCATGGCAGACAAGTAGTGGGGCCAGCACTCCCATGCTCTCACACTTGTGGCCGGGTCACCTGTGCCTCCCCACCCCGCACGACCAGCTCTGCTGCGTTGTCCAGGTGAGGTGCAGGGCCCACTTCCATAGTGCTGCAGCCAGTGGGTGAGAGGTGGGTCCAGCTCTCCAGAACACCACAGCCCGTGAGGGGTGGGGCCAGTTCTACACAGCCCCTGGACATCTAGGTGGTCCCAAGTGGCTGTCCAGACTCGGACTGTCTCCATGGTCTCTAGTGGTAATATGCACCACAGACTTAAACAACGAATCCTACCGCTGCATAGTCATAGACCCAGACGTGGCTCAGCAGCAGCCTGGATTGGGACTTCACAGTGGTGTCAGGGGTGGCTAACTCACAACAGGCTATTTCTCTCCTCCTTCACACCTCCAGTTCCATCTCCCTTTGTAATGCTCAAACTGCTCTGCTTCTCTTCCTTTCCCATCTCTCCACCATACTCTTGAATATTGTAGTGGCTTCTACTGCAGGCTGGATCATGTGGCTGGCAGTCCTCTGGGCGACCTCCTTTGTCCATGCCATGTCTTGGTCATGGTCTCTGGATGACTTTACTTATAACATCCACTGCCATCAGGACAGCCCTGGGATACTGTGATGACCTCTTTGTCATTGACATCAGCAAAGCTGCATCAGATTATTTTTTTTAAGAAATATTTATTTTATGTATATGAATGCATTGTAGCTATCTTCAGACACTCTAGAAAAGGGCATCTGATCACTTTACAAGATGGTGGTGAGCCACCATGAGGTTGCTGAGAATTCAACTCAGGATCTCTGAAAGAACAGTCAGTGTTCCTAACCACTGAGCCATCTCTCCAGCCCCAGGGTATGTTTTCATAACTGACAAAGAAGCTTCTAAAAATCAGGAGGGCTGGCTGGTTACCACAGCTCCCTGTCCAGTCCAACGACTTCACAAAACAATGGAAAAACTGCTTTACAGAAATTGCAGCAAAGGTATTTGGTGGGTGCAAAGTTGCCAACACTGACCCAACAAGTTAGCAAATTCTGTCTGCAATGTGCTCAGGCAGAGAGCTGAGGCCCCTATGCTGACACAAAATCAGGGCTCCTATGCATGTGGACATCACGGATGGACTTTACTGACATTCAAGTCAGCAGAGGGTGTCAGTATTTGCTGATATATGGTGCACTTTTTCAGGCTGGGCAGAAAATCTTCATACCTGCACAGGGACTTGACTTGGAACTTGGCATGGAGTGCCACCCTCAACCATCAGACCACTTGAGAAAATGAGCAAAAGCTTTTAAAATGTCACCAGTCAAACGTTGCCAAGAAACAGACCTTCACAGCCAGATGGTCTGTCACTTATACTGTCTAGAATGCATTAAACGTCTTGTAAATGTGGTTACTCTATTTCTGAGATCATGTTTGGTCGTCCACCCCCACTGCCGCCATGGGACTCAAAAGACCTCTGAGAGTAAGGACATACCTGTCTCCAGTGGTTCTTGAAAGATGTGGCTACTACTACTCAAAAAATGTCCACTGCCTCAACTTTTAAAGCTGCAAGTGTCAAGCAATGGATACACTATACCCACACAGAGGCTGCTGTGGATCTGAGCAGGGAATGGAGTGTGGGAGTTGACCCAGACCAACCTTAAACTTGACCAGCTCAAAACGACCTTGGAATGACGATCTCAGTCAGCTCCTTACTCTGTTTCCTGTTGTCCTTCTTGGTCCTGTGGGCATGCATCTGGGCACTCCCCACTCAGCCTTTCTGATCCTCTCATAGAAGTTAGGGTACATATGTTGCTGGAGGGAAAACATTGGTCAGGGCAACTCCGATTCCTAGACACTGTTGCTATTAGTAATGGCTCCCCAGAGCAGTTCTGCCTTATCTCCTTCAGGTGCTGCTTCTCCTGAGAAACAGGCCAGCCACAGATTATCCCTTGGATCGTCCTGCTGGGATGGAACTGTCCACACCAGCAAAACAGGCTGTGATTCCTTTTAGGAACAGCTTCAACTAGTGACAGCCTGTGGAATGCGTAATGATTGTGGATTGTGGGGGAACCTATTGGTCTTATCTCAAATACTGATCATGGATGAACTTAGCCTTCAAAGGGTCAGAAAAATGAGGGGGTAATCCTCTAGTGGGATAGGAGTTAAGGCCACAATGGGCCTTTGGTTAGGGGTAAAACTGAGGAATAATATGGGAACTGACCATAGAAAAACCCTTCATCTGTAAAAGTTATGTCTTAAAATGTTGGCTTTAGTAAATGCCAGCCATGAGCCTCTTTAACCAGGTCAGGATTACAGAATATGCTCACAGTCAGGCCAGGTTACTAATACTAGTGTGTAGGAATAAGCAACCAAAGCTTGACTACCAACACAAAAGGACATGTTGGCTATATGAAAAATGTGTTGTATGCTTGAATAATAGGGTAGATCTTGAGTCGCTTCCACAGCAGAAAAGGTAAATACATGTGTACAGAGAATGTCTTATGTCTGTATGGATGTGGCACCTGTCAATAATAAATTGGGTGGCCTATGGCTTAGGCAGAAAACAGGAAGTGGAAAGAATTCTGGGATAGAGCCAGGTGGGAGATTAGCCCAGAGAGATGTGACAAGATGGGCCCATGGTACCTGAGCGCAGGTAACCAGCAGAATGTAGAGAAATGAGTTATAGTAATAAATTATGTCCCAGTCAGAGAAAAGCCTAGCTATATGGCCAAGGTACTTGTAAATATATTTTAGAGTCTGAGTCTTATTTCTGGGAGCATGGGGCTGGGAGGAAGAACCAGATGCTAACTTCTACAACATGAGCTAAAAGTATACACTGATTATATAGACTTAACAATCTAAACATATTCTAGCATCACATAGAAGTTGTGGCATGGCTCAGTGGCAGATCCTCTGCCTAGGATTCTCCAGCAAGGAGCTGGGGTGTGGCTCACCCACCTGCCCCTAAGACATTAATTTTTAATACTATTTATTTATTATTATTTATATGAGTATACTGTAGCTGTCTTCACACACAGCATAAGAGGGCATCAGATCCCATTACAGATGGTTGTGAACCACCATGTGGTTGCTGGGAATTGAACTCAGGACCTTTTGGAAGAACAGTCAATGCTCTTAACTGCTGAGTTATCTCTCCAGTCTCCCTAAGACATTAATTAAGGAGATAAGCAATAGTGAAAAGCAGAGAAGGGCACATTTATTTATTGAGGCGTCATTGGAAAGAACAAATAAGGAGATTCAGTGACCTCAATTTCATCTCTGGGGTCCTGGCAGCAAAAAGGTGAATAGCTAAGCAGCCCTAATGAAGGTATGGTCCTGCCCATCACTACCCCATCACTGTCTCAGCTACAGTCTCTCCTGGTGTGGTCCTGCCCATCACTACCCCATCACTGTCTCAGCTACAGTCTCTCCTGGTGTGGTCCTGCTCATCACTACCCCATCACTGTCTCAGCTACAGTCTCTCCTGGTGTGGTCCTGCCCATCACTACCCCATCACTGTCTCTTCTACAGCCTCTCCTGGTGTGGTCCTGCCCATCACTACCCCATCACTGTCTCTGCTATGGTTTCTCTTGCAAGGAATATGACATATTGTCAGTCTATGAGGACCTTTTTCTAGGAGACCAGTTCCCCTTCTGGCTGGCCCAGGGCTTCAGCTTTTTTCTTCTCTCAACATGAGATTCCCAGGGAAGTTTTAATTCTTTTGGGTCCAACACTTTGATAGCTAAGAGGAGGGGTGTAGCATCTCTCATTAGAATACTCCATCTTCTAGCTCAGTCAACAAAGTGCTTGCCATACAAGCATGAAGAATTCAGTTGGACCCTTAACAGCCACATAAAAAATTTTGAAATGATAGTGCATGTTTCTAATCCTAGGGCTGGGGGAGCAGAGACTAGGGGATCCCTGGAACTTGCTAACCAGCCAGCTTAGCTGAGTCAAATTTGTAAGCTCTGGGTTCCACTGAGAGACTCTGTCTCAAAAAATAAGGTAGACGATGCCTGAAGAATGACATTTGAGGTTGACTTCTGTCTTCTATCTGCATGCACACACACAGACACAGACACACAGACACAGACACACATGCACACAACACACACACAGATACACAGACACAGACACACATAGACACAGACATACATAGACACAGACACACACACAGATACACACACAGACACACACACAGGCATACACACATGCACACAGCATACACACATATACACATACACACATACACACACACACACACTTTCCTGACAGGGTAGTCGCACTCTCATGGACACAAACAGTGAATGTGCACACACATACTACACAGGCACAGACACACATACACAGACACACACACACACACATGCACACAGCACAACACAGATACACAGACACACATAGACAAAGACACACATAGACACAGACACACACAAAGACACACACACATGTACACAGCATACACACAGATACACAGACATAGACACAGACACAGACACACAGACACACACATGCACACAGCATACACACAGATACACAGACACACATAGACACAGACACAGACACACAGACACACACACACACAGACACACACACATGCACATAGCACACACACAGATACACAGACACACGTAGACACAGACACAGACAGACAGACACACACACACACACACACACACACACACTCTTTCCTGACAGGGTGGTTGCACTCTCGTGGACACAGTGAATGTGCACATACATACTACACAGGCACAGACACACACAGAGACACTTTCACTCTGGTGTCTGGAACATATGACCCCACAGTGCTTATCATGTGAGTCTCTTACCGTCAGAAGATTCTTAGACCCAAAGTAGCACAACACAAACTCCAGTCTCCAGGGACACAAACTTGTCTCCAGGGACATGTGGGGACTGTCCAGAGAAACTAAAACAACATTCACATGCGTGCATGCATGCATGCATGAATGCATACCGGAGGCACCAGGGGACACAGAGATGCACACATTTGCATGTATACATTTTGTGGTTAATTATTTTTCAATGAAACTGACATCTACTTATTTTTGAGACTGGGTCTAAAGTAGCCTAGGCTGGTCTCTAACTGCACATGTAGCTGAGGATGACGGAGCTTCTGCTATGCCTGCCTCTACCTCCCGAGTGCCGAGAGGACAGGTGTGCACCACCTGTCCAGCTTTATTTAGAACCCAGGGCTTCCTCCATGCCTGCTAGGCAGCGCTCTACCAATGGAGTCACTCCCAGCCTGCAACTCGTACTTAACAAGCACCCACTTGTTCTGGGTACTGTCTGTTGAACAAGATAAATGAGCCTAAAGCAGATCACAGGTCAGGGGGAGGTGAACTATGACCCAAGAAACAGATCTTGGAAGGCACAGGCATGGAGAAGAAGGCTCTGACAGGAAGAACACAAGGTAGGGTGAGACAGGCTAGGCCAAGAAAGCTGTTGCCTCAGACTGCTGGAAGGTCAGGAGAGGCATTTGAGCTGAGACCCGACGGTTGTCAAGAAGCTAAACTTTCTGGGAAAGGTCCGCTGAGAGCAGCATGTGGGTGGGACAGAGGCTGCGAGGCAAGCCAGGCCAGAGGCCTGAGCGCAGTCCTCTGCAGCCATGTAAAAAGTGTGTGGTGGCGTGTGCCTGGTACCCTAGCACTGGGCACGGCTAGCCCATCAGTCTGCAACGGTGAGCTCTGGCTTCACTGAGAGATGGTGAGATGGCTCAGTGGTTAAGGGCACTTACCATCAAGCCTGACACCCTGAGTCTTATCTCCAGGTCCTATCTCCAGGAGAGAACCAACTCCTGCAAACTGTCCCCGGCCTCCGTAAGTATGCTGTTGTACACATGTGCACGTACACCACAAACACACACACACACACACACACACACACACACACACACACACACACCAGATAAATGTAGTAAGAGTTTATTTTTAGGAGTAGAGGTAGGGAGAGAAAGAACCTGGAATGTTAGGATCCTGTTACTGCTCACACTACGGTGCCTCCAGCAGCTCCTCTCCCTCTGAGGCATCCTCGACGGGAAGGACTGGCTACAGGTGCTGTTGCGACACCCCTCTTAATAAGAGAGCTGTAAGAAGAGACTCTGCCATATGAGCCTAATACCACTTTCCACCCCACTGTCTGTGGGCTGGGGCCTCCTCTGAGCCCACCATCTCACACTGGCTTGGCTGAGAAAGGAGTTTCCTTGGGATTCACTGGCTTTTGAATGAGCTCCAGGCTCTGTAGGAGATGCTGAGAGACCCTGTCTCCGAAAATAAGGTAGAGATAGATTGAGGAAGAAACACAGCGCAGACCTCGGACACCTACACACACACACATGCACACGCAGACTCAGACACAGACAGATGGACAGACAGACAGGTATACACATATCCCTTAGATTAAAAAAAAAAATTCTGCCAATCATAGTTGCTATCCTCTGTGTGACCACTAGATGGCAGGACCGTCCATGCCTTGTGCTCTCTTAGGCTGTAATCACAGACAGTAAAAGAGGGGAAAAAATGGTGGAAGTGGAAATCCCAAAGACTCTACAGGGCCAAGTGTGGCACAGCTGGGATGTGAGTTTTGGGGCACTTTCACTTGCACTTTTGGTAAAGGCTTCACAGAATAAAAATCCCGGGGGTTGGAGGGGGATAAACCGAACGGATCTCTGAACCATCGTTATCTATCCTCGCCACTCAACTGCTTCTGTCTTTCGGCTTTTGTTTTTACTATCTGGACACCATGCTAAGTTCCAATCATTGACAGTGAGGTGGTCTAGAAAGACATGGAAATTGAAGAGGAGATGAAAAAGGGAAGAAACCGCTCACCCCGAGACTTCATGATGAAGGTTTTAAAATGTGAACACAACGGAAACAGCCGAAAATTGCCTGCAGAGGAAAAAAAAATGTGTGTGTTTTCGTAATGACATCTCAAACTAAGATGTTAAAAAAAATTGACAAACAAAACACTAGTGCAGGGCCAAGCGCCCTGCAATCACAGCATGCAGAGGCGGAGGCGGGCAATCTTCCCGAGTTTGAGGCCAGAGTGATCTTCATAGCAAGTTCTAAGCCAGCCAGGGCCACAGAAGGAGAACCTGCGTCAAAAACAAAACGAAAATAATAAGGCAACAAAGCAACGGTGCTTGCTTAGGGCCGAAATGTCTATAATCTTGAATTTTACCGGATCAGCACTCCTCTCGACCCTAAATCTGAACAATATACTTCATAAAACTCCTACAATTTCACTTACAAATGGAAATTTATTAAGTAAACCAGTTAATATATTGTACTTAATTTTAAAATGCTATTTAAATTTTGAGCTTTGCTTAATATTTAAATTTTATTATAAATTATATCCTTTGGGAAATATAACTTAGAAAGCCACAAGATCATTTATATGTGTATAGACATATATATGTTCACTGATATATCTATATGTATTGAAGACAAATCTAAACGAGACACCCTGTAGAAGCCCACACCTGTGTCTTGGGGCTGTGTAATGCCTTTTTCCTGTATAACTTTCTGCCAGATGGTGGTAGTGTGTGCCTTTTAACCCAACACTCAGAAGGCAGAGGCAGGTGATTTCTAGGTGAGCTTATGCTACAGAGTGAATTCTAGGACAGCAGGACTGTGACATAGAGAAACCCTGTCTCAAAAAAAAAAAAAAAAAAAAAAAAAAAAGAAAAGAAAAGAAAGGAAGGAAGGAGAGGAAAAAGAAAACAAAAACAAACAATAGTAAAAACCACTGGGGGCTGGGGAGAGAACTCACGGGATAAGGTGGCTGCCATGAAATCTGATGACTTGAGTGCTTGGGACCACATGGTAGACAGGGAGAACAAGCTGCCTCAAATTGTCTTCTGGCTGCTACAGATGTACAATAGCATTCAACACCTTCCTGCATAAAATAAATATACTGTAACAAAAACTGAAACAACCCTCTGAAAACCACTGGGCTGGAGAGATGGGTTCCGTGGGCAAGTCATTTGCCGCTTAGCCTACTGACCTGAGCTCATAACTTCAGAACTCATGCAATGGCCAAACAGCGTAACCCATGTCTGCAATTCCAGGCTTCTACTGTGAGATGGCAGGCAGAGGCAGGAAAGCCCTCAGAAGCCCCAGAAAGCCACCAGACAGTGGCAAACAAGAGGGACCCCATAGAAGTGAGGATTGGCACCCGATTCTCTAACTTCCACACATGCTACACACAGTACATGAGTGCCTTTACTTACATATACATCCACCTCTCCCTCTCCTTCTGCCTCCCCCCTCTCTTACACGCACACACACACACACACACACACACACACACACACACACACACACACATTCTAGATTCTGTCTATGAAGGAAACACATGACATTTGGTTTTCTGAGCTGGTCGTTGCTTAACATGGTGATTTCCAGTTCCATCTATTGTCCCACAAAGGACACAACTCACTCTTCTTCATATCCAAATTGATATGTACTGTATTTTTTATACATTCTTTGTAGATGGACATTTAGCCTGATTCTGTCTCTTAGCTGTTATGAATAGCATGATAATAAACATCACTCTAGTTTGCTTTCTGTAATAAGCACAATGACCCAAAGGATCCTGGGAGGGGAGGGTTTATTTCATCTTACAGGTTGCCATCTATGGCAGAGTGAAGCCAAGGCAGGAACTGAAATGGAGGCTTTGGGGGAGTGCTGCTTCCTGCCTTGCTTCTCACAGAACCCAGGCCACCAGGGCACCATGCCCCACAGCCGCAGATCAAAGGAGGCAAGTCTTCCATTGAGCTTCGTTCTTCCCAAGAGTGGTCATTACAAACACCGGTGTAGAAATATCTCTGTGATGTGGTGTATGTGTGTGTGCTTGTGCATGTGTGTATGTGTGTATGTGTATGCTAACTTGTACACAATTGTG
This sequence comes from Mastomys coucha, assembly GCF_008632895.1. NCBI lineage: Eukaryota > Metazoa > Chordata > Mammalia > Rodentia > Muridae > Mastomys > Mastomys coucha. The sequence goes on along the minus strand of NW_022196905.1, from coordinate 146,313,465 downwards.
TGAAGTGGGTATTAGAGGGCATTAAGTGCCCTCATTATCTCTGGCTCCCTGCTCATTCCTTTGAGGCAGGGTCTTAGCACAGGAAGGACATAGCTGGGTCACACAGCAGTACTATTTTTAGCCCTCTGAGGGGCCTCCAGAGTGACCCCCTGAGTGGCTGCGAGAGTTTATATTCCCACACACAGTGGGTAAGTTCCTTTCCCCAAAGGGACTGTTTTTGACAAACTCTGAGTCTTCAAGGACTGGTTTCCCAGGTCAAGAGTTACTTGAGGTTGGGGACAGCAGGGGTGACTCTTGACTGAGGACCCACCCCCCACCCACTCTGCAATTCTTGGACTGCCAGGGAAACCACAGAAGACTCGAGAGCCTCAACAGGAAAACCATGTCTTAATATAACTGGGAACTTAATGTTCTTATAATTCAGTGTCCATGACTTAAAGCCACTTTCCATGGCTCTTTATGAATTGTTTGAGTGCCTTATATGCGGGTTATACCATCATATCTTGCTCTGTCTTTGCAAGTGTCCTGATAGGCAGGTCTCTGTGACCCATTTTGCAGAAGCAGAAGCTAAGAACAGGTGAGGCAAGGCTCTGTAACACACTGTTTCCTGGAGTCTGCAGTGGATCGACCCTCTTAGAGACTGCCTTAGTTAGGGTTTCTATTGCTGTGAGGAAACACCATGACCAAAAGCAACTTGGGAAGGAAAGAAAGGGTTTGTTTCAGCTTACACTTATACATTACACTTAATCACAGAGGGACGTCAGGGCAGGAACTCAAACAGGGTGGGAAATGGAAGCAGCAACTGCTGCCGAGGCCACCAAGAGGCTCTGCTTAGAGGCTGGTTCCCAAGGCTTGCTTGGCCTGCTTTCTTACAGCACCCATTCCTCCTATTCAGAAGTTATGACCTGAACATGTGGGAACAAAGGTCTCAAAAGTCAAGGTGTCAAGGGGGAGGATGGAGGATGAGAAATAAAGAAGACAGATAGCTGGGATCGGAAGTCTTGAGCAAGCTGATGACTTATTCCAAGCAAGCCTATTAAGCAGAACAGCATCTTCCATTTGCAGGGAAGACTGGGACGAGGTCAGCAGAGAGCTCAATTAAGGAACGTTAGCAAAGAGAACACAGGGTACCTTAGACACTGATAACCACAGCTCTTCAGGGGAGAAAGCCAGGTTTCCAGGAAATGAACCCTTAAGCCCTTCCAGGCCAGCGGCCCCAGCGTGGCCTTGCCAAGCCTGCCCCAGTAAGAACACAGAACTAGGTCCCCTTTATCCTTTCATGAAGGCCCCTGAGAAAGCCTTGGGTCAGCCTGAGTCTCAACAGAGTGGCACTGCCCACAACTAGGCCCTCCTTCGTCAGTCATCAATCAACAAAACACATCCCAGGCTTACCCACAGGCCAAGCAGTGGGGTTATCTTCTCAGTTGAGGTTCCATCCTCTCAAGTGACTCTTGCTCTTGCCAAGTTGGCATAAAACTAGCTAGCACAGAGACCTTCCTAGGTAGAAATGTATTGGTGGCACATGTCTTCAGTCCTAGCACTTGGAAAGTAGAGGCAGGCAGGGATCTGTGAGTTTGAGGTCGGCAGTGAAAGGTGCAGGTCAACGGCCTGGTTGTATTAAAGATAATCAAACATTATCAAAAAGAAGGAGCTGAGGTTGTTCAGGGAGTGGTCCTGGGTCTGGTTATAGCAGATCAACTAGAGATTACCAACTGTTTTCCATTTCCCCAGCACACAGAGGATGATATGATGCTGACTTTGATGAAGTGCAGTATCAGATGGAGATGATACGCAGCCTTCACCATGTAAACATTGATCACCTTCTTGTGGGCTGGTATCAGCCCACATATTATGGCTCCTTCATTCCCCAGGGAACTTCTGGATTCTCAGTTCAGTTACCAGCATGCCATTGAAGAATCTGTCGTTCTAATTTACAATAAAAACTGCCCAAGGGTCTCTCTCACTGGAGGCATACAGACTGACTCCTAAACTAATGGAAGTTTGTAAAGACAAGGACTTTTCCCCTGAAGCTCTAAAAAAGGCAAGCATCACCTTTGAGCATATGTTTGAAGAAGTGCCAATTGCAGTTAAAAATTCACATCCGATCAGTGTCCTAATGAAGGACCTTGAGAAGACGTCAGCTGTGGCGGATAAGCATGAGTTGCTCAGTCTTGCTAGCAGCAATCATTCGGGGAAGAATCTCCAGTTGCTGTGGACCGGGTGGATGAAATGAGCCAGGACAATACAACATGTACATGAGGAACACCAGTAAACAGCAGCAGCAGGAAAAACATCAGTATCAGCAGCATCGCCAACAGGAGAATATGCAGCGACAGAGTCAGGGCGAGCCGCTACTCCCAGAGGAGGACCTCTCTAAACTCTTCAAGCCCCCCCAGACCCTTGCCATGATGGATTCACTGCTCATTGCAGGCCAGATTAACATTTACTGCCAGAACATCAAGGAGTTCACTGCCCAAAACTTAGGCGAACTCTTCGTGGCCCAGGCTCTTCAAGAATACAATAATTAAGAAAGGAAGCTTCCAGAGAAGACATTGAGTAAGTAGACAGACTGTTAAGCCTCCCCAAGAGTGACTCTTGGGAAAATGCATTTCTGTACTGCAAAGTGGAGAGATGTACTGTGCTGTTGCTGCTGTAACGGTTTTCTAGCCAGTAATAAAACTTTAATTGGTTGTTCAAAAAAAAAAATGCTGTGCCACCCCTTTGAGTTTTGGGTATTCTGGGCTTTTTAATTTTTTTTTTATTCCTTGTAGGAAGCCCAGCTAGGAGAACACATCCTACGTACAGGCAACAGCTTTGGGGAGAGCCTACCATTCCAGTTGTTCAGGACCCTTGTGAAGGTCAAGCTGCACATCTGCTTCATATGAATGGGGAGACCTAGGCCCTCTTTGGTTGGTGGTTCAGACTCTCAGAGCTCCAGAGGTCCAGGTTAGTTGACTCTGTTGGTTTCCCCGTGGTGTTCCTATCCCCTCAGGGCCTGCACTCCTTCCTTCTGTTCTTCTATGAGCCCACAAGCTCCATCCACTGACTGTGAGCGTCTATATCTGAGTCAGCTGCTGGGTGGAGCCTCTCAGAGAACAGCCATGCTAGATTCCTGTCTGCAAGCGTTACAGAGTTATCATTAGTAAGTAGTGTTGGGGACTGGTGCTTGCCCATGAGAAGGGTCACAAGCTGGGCCAGTTATTGGTTGGCCATTTCCTCAGTCTCTGCTTCCTTTTCCATGCCTGCATTATTTGTAGACAGGATAGATTTGGGGTTGGAAGTTTTGTGGATGGGTTGGTGTCTCTATTGCTCCACTGGGGTTCCTGTCTGACTATAAGAGGTGGCCTTTTCAGGTTTTATATCCCCAGTGTCACAGCAAAGGTCACCCTAGCTTACTTTAAATGGGTTATTTTAAATGATGAGCTAGTCAGAGAAGAGCCTAGCTATATGGTCAAGGTATTTGTAAATATATTTTGAGTCTTACCCCATCTCCCCTCCCTTTCTCCTGTGAGGAGCATGGGGCTGGGAGTAAGAATTACCTAACTTCTACAATAGCTTATCAATTTCAGCTATTGAATCTTGACCTTAAGCTAAGAACCATTATTTTATATGTAATTTAGTTATATCCAGTTTCTGTAAGTTTTATTTTTATAATCTTTCTAAAACTAAAATCTTAATTTAATCTAACATTATTTGCATTTGTTTCCACTCTAGAACAATCTTTATCTTACTGTGAAAAGTCCTTTTTCATCCCAAAGAATTTTTCTTTAATCTTCTTCACCAAAAATATATCTCATACCTGTATCCTTTATATCTTTTTTCCCAGGACTTGGTGTTTTTGTTTTTATCTTTATTATTTTTATAACATTTAGAAAATATTTTAGTTAGATAATTTTAAATGAGAACATAGCAAGCTGTATCTAACACACAGAAACCATACATATGTTATCTTCAGATATTTATAGTTATAAATACAAGTGATACATTAGTGGCCTTTTATGAATTAATTTAAATTAATTATTATTTAAAAATTTAAGACATGTTGAAATTGTTTTTCTTTAAACAAAAACCACTTGCTTCTTGTAGGGTCTAAGATATCAAAAGCAGGGTAAAGTGTGACCTTTACTGGATTCTTCCTGAGTCACCTGTTTACTTTTGTCTTAAGTATGTTAATTATTTAACAAGTATTTACCTAAAGTGCTTATCTTTGTTTAAAACTAAACACATCCAGTCAGGGTGGGTCACACCTTTAATCCCAGCACTTGGGAGGCAGAGGAAGTCAGATCTCTGTGAGTTAGAGGCCAGCTTGCTCTACAGAGTGAGTTCGGGACATTCAGGGCCTTGCTTTATAAGACCCTGACTCAAAAGCAAATAGCTGAACAAACAAACAAATAATTAAAAACAGAGATCATGCCTTTAGTCCCAGCACTTGGGAGGCAGAGGCAGGCGGATTTCTGAGTTCGAGGCCAGCCTGGTCTTCAGAGTGAGTTCCAGGACAGCCAGGGCTACACAGAGAAACCCTGTCTCAAAAAACAAACAAACAAACAAACAAAAAACAAAAAACAAAAAAAACCCCAAAAAACCAAAAAATAAAAATAAAAGCAGAGATCAATAATTATTTAAATATATTATGATACAGTGCATTAAGATTATTGTAAATGTTAATATGGAAATCTTTTTTGTAAACCTTGAAGCAGGTTTTAAAAATGACGATTAAAAATTGCTTGTTATTTATCTCTCACATAAGCCTATCAAAGATATGGACCTGGAAAACCTATTTGTTACTTGGTTCATTTATTTTAAAGTGGCAATCATTGAAAACATTGTTAAGGTCCTACAAATGCTTTTATTTATACACACGCACATGAACATCTCAGACTTTGGAATGCAGGGGTTTCTAGCACAGAGCAGAGCAATCCAACTGAAAGCATCTGGAACAGGAACATGTATCTCTTAGTCAATGTCCTCAGGCAATAGAGACCTTGTTGTAGAACCAGAATTGAGACAAAGATCAAGGAAATAACATCAGGACCAGAGCTTTTGTACATACATATCATAGATTTTTTTTTTTTTTTTTTTGAGACAGGGTCTCTCTATATAGCCTTGACTGTCCTGGAACTTACTATGTCAGACAGGCTGGCCTAAACTCATTGAGATCCTCTTGTTTCTACCTCTAAGAGCTGGTATTAAAGAGATGGGACACCATGCTCAGCACAGATACATTTATTTTTAAAATGAAGATTTTGAATGATATCTATTATCTATCTATCTATCTATCTATCTATCTATCTATCTATCTATCTATCTATTTATCTATCAATATATCTATCTATATTCCAAACACTTCTCTCTCTCCCAGTCCCTCCCTCTTTCCCATTTCCTCTGAGAGGGTGGGGGCCCATTGGATATCTCCCCACCCTGGCCTATAACATCTCTGCCATATTAGGCACATCCTCTCCTACTGAGGTAGACAAGTCAGCCATGGAGCTGCATGTCTGCTACGTGTGTGTGTGTGTGTGTGTGTGTGTGTGTCTGTGTGTGTGTGTGTGTGTGTGTCTGTGTGTGTCTGTCTGTCTATCTGTCTGTCCTGTCTTTCATTTGGGAATCCAGAACAAAGTAGCGAGTAGTGAGGAACCTGTGCAGGTGCTGCTACCTCTGCCATTGCCAGGGCAATTAAGGAAGAAGTTAATTGTCTACTGCAACACTAGCAATTGTTTTAAGTAGGTTTTAGCATGTTTAGAGCCATCAAGTTTATAAGGAAGTATCAGGCCTCTTAATACATCATTAAAACACTCAGTTTAGAGGCTAGAGAGATGGCTCAGTGGTTAGGAGCACTTTTTGCTCTTGCTGAGAACCCAGGCTTGATTCTCAGCACCCATATAGCAGCTCTCAACCACTTGTAACTCCAGTTCCAGGGGATTGGATGTCTTCTTCTGACCTCCATAAGCACCAGGTACACACATAATACAAATACAAACCTGTGGGCAAAATACTTGTACGCATTAAGTAAATAAATACATTTGTAAATCTGCAGGTGCATTTTAACTGGGCATGCCAAAAAATAGTTCAGCACACAGTTAAAATGGATACAACTAGGTACAAGGTTTATTCCTGTTTATGATTAAAACTCTGTTTCTCAAGGATTGGGCTATGCCCCACTCCATAACCTTAACTACAAATGGTTCTGTATTATGGGTTCCAGGAACAACAACAAGCATACTTTGTTTCAAAAGGTTATTATGATTGACTACCTCTTGTTATGACTACCTGTTGTTATGGCTACCTTGTTAAACAACCATCTTGCAACCATGTCTCTGTTTCAGGAGGTCTTCATGACTAACTGTTATGCTTAGGTTCTGCTCCTGTAGCCCCGCCTATTTTACCCACCAAATCCCCCATTTGGCAACTCCTTTCCCCTGAGCTACAAAAACCTTGTCTTCCTCACATATAAGGCCAGCCTCACAAACCTCGCCTTAGGAGGAAGCAACCCTTACACATGAATAATAACGCTTGCTTTAATTAATTTGGCCATGATGAACTGTGTCGGTGTTCTCTGCAATCTTTATGATTAGCAGCATCTTTAAGATATAAAAATGGTTTTAGTGGCATGCTAGAGTAAAAGGGTGTAGTTTGTCATGCAGATTCAAGAGAATATCTTCTTCATTTTTTCAAAATCATATTTATTTATTTACTTAACTTGTATTGGCATTTTGCTTGCATGTATGTCTGTGTAAGGGTATCAGATCTTACAGCTACAGACCGTTGTGAGGGCCATGCGGGTGCAGGGAATTGAACCCAGGACCTCTGGAAAAGCAGTCAGTGCTCCTAACTGCTGAGCCATCTCTCCAGCCCTGTCTTTTTCTCCTTTTAAAGGCAGTTGCTGAGAGGGAGATGCTTCTGCTGATAAAAATGTTTTTCTCAATGTTACTTTAGACCAAAGCTTGTGCTTGTATCTAAAAGAAAAAGGAAAGGAAAGAAACGAAAAACAGTATAGTTTTTTTTTTCCTTTTGATCAGACATCTTCTACTAACCAAGTGTCAATCTGAAATATAGTCCCCTTCCTGAATCTGGCAATGGTGGCTTGTCTTTTTATCTTGGATCAGGCAACCCACCCAGACCTATCCCTCATAGCCACTTACTCAGTGTTTGGTCATTACCAATGCTCAAGTGGCCACTTTATTCCTCTAGGCAATTCCTAGAAGCCCTGGACCATGAATGCTTCTGTCTAGAGTAAAGTTCAAAAACTCTAATACACACGACAGCTGTTGTACTTAACCTCCCATAAAGTGAGAAAATGCAGATTTTATTTATTTCTAACTTAAAAGTTTTAGAATTCAGCTCCTTCTCAAAACACCATACAGGAAGCTGACAGAGTGCCCTCTGGCTTAGCTGTTGTCTCTGCAAAGGGCCAGCTTTACAGACTGTGAAGGCGACATGTGGGAAGGCAGGAAGTAGAGGGTGTCTGGAGAAGAGGAAACAAAAAAGTTGTTCCTAATGTGCTGTGTTGGGAAAATCTTTCTCCTCTGGGTCTCAGCTGCTCTCTTGGAGGCAAGAAATTACCACCCACTATTCAATCTGACCCAGGGATTTTCTATTTCACATCCTAACTAAAGCAAGTTGCCCAGTCATTATTTTTTTGTTTTCTTCCTGTATGGGTTCTGGTATACCTTTTATTCTTTTTCTTCCTCAAAGAAGATGCCTGCCAAATTATTTTTCCTTTGTTAGTGTGATCAGAGTAACAACACCAAGACAATAGGTTTTCTCCACTGATGAAGTAAGCCAATTGTAACCAAACTGAAAGTATGAAAGCAGGTTTGGAGGGGGTGAGAGCCAGCTCTCAGGTAGATTCACTGATACCAAGGAACTGGGCTAGGGAAATTGCCATGCAAACAGAGAGATGGGAGGAGGGGTGGGAGTGGGTGAGTGGGGGGGGGGAGAGAGAGAGAGAGAGAGAGAGAGAGAGAGAGAGAGAGAGGAGGGGGAGGAGAAGGAGGAGGACAAGGAGGACAAGGAGAAGGAAGAGGAGGAGGGAGAGGAGGAGGAGGGAGGGGGAAGAGAGAGAAGGAGAGGGAGAGGGAGGAGGATACAAAATGTCTGGATTATATAGGGAATAAACAGGGGCAGGGGCTGGGGGAGAGAATCCCAGCCTCAGGGTAGAGGGCAGGGTTTGCCAGCCATACCCTGTAACAAGTAGGAGTAAGGAATGCTGGGAGACCAGGTCTGCTTTGATATATTAAATAGGCACCTCAGTTGCTTGACCCAGGTCTGAAACCCAACAGTGTAACAGTGAGATTATTCTTTTCTCAACATCTCCTGTGCCTTATTCTGGTAAACAGGTGGAACTGACAAAATAACCCAGACTAGGCAGACACACATTGCATGATCTCATTTGTGGATCCCAGCTTACAACCTTTAGATGTATGTGTAACTTGGAATATATGTGGAGGCTGTGCAAGTAGAAGGGGGATCATGAGGAGGAAGAGCTTAATAGGCCTAGTAGATATTTTAAATTAATTGATTAATTAATTAATATGTATGGCTCTGGGTGTGACACATCACATGTGTGGAGGTCAGAGGAAAACTTTTAGCAGTTAGTTCTCTTCTTTTATCATGTGGGTCTCCAGGGATGGAGTTCAGATCGTTGATCTTGGAAACTAGCACCTATGTACTTATTTCTTCAAGATTTATCTTATCATTTATCTATGTTAGAAGAGTTAAGGGTCATGAATGTCTGGCCCTCAGAATGAGCCATGAAGTGTTACCAGCAGGTCTCTGGTAATTGCATGCCAACATCATACATGATCCTACTGCAAGGTATCTTGCCATGCAGTAGTACATAGCTGTCATTTCTTGAGCTGCTATACCAGGTTTGGGAAATATAGAATTACCACTACTGTTACGTTTATAAAAAGATAAAGAGGTGAGGGATATCTTCTATGGAGGTGTGGTGAGGTATGGGGGAAGGGTGTGCCTCAGCAGGCCCATGCCAAGGCATCCCTTTCCCCTGAGTTTATTCAGGGCATGGGGAGGGGAGTTAGGGTACTAGAGACAGAAAAAGGCAGAGAGAGAGAGAGAGAGAGAGAGAGAGAGAGAGAGAGAGAGAGAGAGAGAGAGAGAGATCAAGTTCACAGCATCTCTAGCCCAGTACTTTAGGTTTGTACCCCTAAAGAAATAGGGGGCCTTGGGAGGATTTTTGAGGAGAGATGCCAGAGTTGGGGTTTTGTATTCAAAAGCTTCCTCTAGCTAGGCATGAGGAGAATGGAAAGAACTCCTGGATGCTGGGATGCTTGGAATGCTGGAATTCTGGGATGCTGGGATACTGGGGTGCTAGGATACTGGGGTGCTGGGATACTGGGGTGCCAGGATGCTAGGATGCTGTGATGATGTTATGCTGGGATGCTGGGGAGGTGACACAGTAACTGTCCTGGCAAAAGAGAAGGTATTTTAAAGAGAGATGCTGGTACTATCCGACTATTGGAACACAGACCCAGAGAAGTACAATTTTATCAGGAATCCCACCCTGAGGAAAGAAGGTAGAGCCAGAGGGGAGCTGGCCTCACAAGAGGAGGTTCACATGCTTCTAGGGAATCTTTTTTCTTATTATTTGTGTGCTTATGGTGAGGGGTGGTGGTCAGAGACAATTTGTAGAGTTGGTTCTCTACAGCTGCCTTTCTGTGGGTTCTGGGGAATGTGTGCAGGTCATCAGGCTTTTGCTGCAAGCACTTTTACCCACTAAGTCATCTCCTCAACCCAGC
>NW_022196905.1:146293710-146298710 GCF_008632895.1 Mastomys coucha | reverse complement strand
CCCTTCCCCCTGAGGGACCAGCTTCATGACGTTTATTCAGGGCATGGGGAGGGGAGTTAAGAGGGTAATAGAGGCAAAGAAAGGTAGAGAGAGGGAATAGAGAAGTAGAGGCTGGTCATGAACACGCGGAGAGAGGTGGAAGGGAATGAGGAAGGGAGGGGTGAAGGGAAGAGCTCAAGAGGGCAAGAGAGAAACAAGAGAACAAGAGAGCAAGGGGAGGGGGCTAGCAGCCCCTTTTATAGTGGGTCAGTCCTACCTGGCTGTTTCCAGGTAACTGTGGGGTGAAGTTTAGATAGAATGCTAACAGGCAGTGTTGAGGGTACTAAGTAATGAGCATATTCTACCAGAATCTGAAGAGGTCCAGATTAAAGAGGCGTTCTGGCCCAGGTTCCAGAGCCTCTCCGCTTCAGGAAGCTCCTTTGTTTTATTGATCTCATGCAGATCCCACTTTCTACCCCTCCCCAAGTTTGCAAGGTTGGACAGTTTAGCCACACCAGGGACATAGGCCAGGTTGAGATGAACTGTGTATGTGTCTGCTGAGGCCTGAAGCATCTGCCATGGACTCACTTGTGTGAACACATGCTCCACAGCAGTGGTGCTGTTTGGGAGAGTTATGGAACTTTTTTGATGTTTTAAGTTTGGGAGACATGATGAAAAGTATCAGTTCAGGACCCCCAGGGCCAAATTCTCAGCACAGAGGAGATTTATTTGCCCCAGCGGTACAAAGGACCGGGTCAATGCAGATGACAAGAATTTATTGTAATCAAGCCGCTACTCATCAATCTACAGAACAGACTCTGGATCTGAACTGTGACCCTGAAGGGACATTGTACAACACATTTAAAGGATAAAACCATAAACTGAGAGTGAGCGGGATAGACTGTAGCATTGTCCAGTCATTTTTGCCAAGATGACCACAGGGGCTGACTTAGAGGTTCAGAGCTCTGGCTCTTCTTTCAAAGGATTTGAGTTTGGTTTCCAGCACTCACATCAGGCAGCTTACCTGGAACTCCAGCTCCAGGGAGTCCAGATGGCTCCTCAAGTATTTGCATACACTTAGCATGCACATGTGTGTGCACACATAGGAATAACAAAAATATTTTAAAAAGGGACAGGAGTCAGGGAAAGAAGACATCATGATGTATTCCATAAGAATAGGACTTCTCAGCCTTTAAATTTATTTTTTATTTTTGTATGTGTATGCCTGATGTCTCTGTGTATGCAGTGCCTTTCTGTGGTATGTGTGTGGTGTGTATGTATGATATGTGTGTGTGGCTTCTCTGTGTGATATGTGTAGGGTGTGTGTGGTATGCGTATGTATTGTCCCTGTGGTGTGTGTATCGTGTATGTGTATGTGTAATATCTCTATATGATATCTGTAGGGTGTGTGTTGTGTGAATGCATGTGTGTGTATGCATTGTCCCTGTGTGTGTGTGTGTGTGTGTGTGTGTGTGTGTGTGTTGTGATGGGGATGGGCACATGAGTGCAGGTCCCTAGGATACCAGGAGAACCAGGTTCCCTTAAAAGTGGAACTGGAATTATAGGTGGTTGTGAGTTGCTTGGCTTGGGTATTGGGAACAGATCTTGGGTCTTCTACAGAAGACCAAGAGCAGTACATGGTGTCAATTAATGAGTCATCTCTCTAGCCTTCCATTTTATTTGTCAAGGCGTCCTGTGGCCGGGACTAGCCTCAAATTCACTATATAACTAAGGCTGGCCTTGATCTCTTGATCTGCTTACCTTCACTTTTCAACTAGGAAAGGCTACCATGTCCAGTTTACATAATACTCGGGATAGAACTTAGGGCTTTGTGCATACTAGCAAGTATATTACCAGCTAAGCCACATCTCCAGAACCTCAATCTTTTGATCAATATATTTTCTCTCCCATTTCCAGTGATAAGCAAATATCATTTTACTCTTTACTTCTGAGTATGACTTTGTGTATGTATGTGTGCTTTTGTGCACGCCTGTGTGCATACACAGAAGCCAGCAGAGGATGTCAGGTGTGCTGCTCCATTATTCTGTGCCTTGCTCCTTTGAGACAGTTCTCTCATTGAGCCTGGAGCTAGGCTGGCATCTAGCAAACCCCAGCTATCCTCCTGCCTCTGTCCTCATGGATCTGGTATTACCCGTGTCGTCACTTGGCTTCATTCTATATGGGTGTTGGAGAATTGAACTCAGCTCTTCATGTTTCGGCATCAAGGGTTCCTTAGTTGTTTCTTGTTCCTCATTTTACAGAAAAGCTTGAGATGACAAAAGGTGGACCCACCTAGCACATGGACCGAAGGTGGCAGAGTGGGGGGAAGCTGCAAAGGCTAGGTGACACAAGGGAAAAAGGCTGTCTCAGGCCAGGCAGACAGGAAGGTGGGCCATGGGTGGGTATGCACAGAGATCAAGTGTGAGTTGTGAGGTGATGGAATGGACCTTATGGCCTCCTTTCCTGTCCTTTAGATGGGAAAGGAGGCACTAGCTGGGTGTGTCCGAGGTGGAGGTGGTGGGGGCAGGGTACAGTTCCTGGAACTGAGGGTGGAAAACTGTGAATCTGCTGATGGGATGTGGGAGGGGGTACAGTTGATGAGTAAGGGAAAGCATATTCTTCAGATTCGGAGGTTTCCTGCGTAGGTTGAGCTGCTGAGTCACTTATTTTTCTTGGTAACTGGGAATCCTTGTGTATGTCCTATGACCCGATTCACAGGATGTAGGCTGAAAGGTGCAGTGGTCGGAGACAGTCTGTAATAGCTGACTGTCACTGTCAGGGGTAAAAGAAGAGGCTGAGTAGTTGGGGGTATGAGGTGTTTATTTGGGTAAGGACTGAGTGTTGAGTGACTTTGGGGACACTGCAAGTGCCCCATGAGAGGGCATGAAAATGATGTAGTTGCCCTCTTTTAAAATGTCCACAGGCCCTTCTAGACTTCTGGATTCTTCATGCACCCCAGGTTAAACACATAAAACTAAGGTCTCGCCGGGCAGTGGTGGCACACGCCTTTAATCCTAGCACTTGGGAGGCAGAGTCAGGAGAATTTCTGAGTTCAAGGCCAACCTGGTCTACAGAGTGATTTCCAGGACAGCCATGGCTACACAGAGAAACCCTGCCTCGAAAAACCAAAAACCAAAACCCAAAAACAAACAAACAAACAAACAAACAAAAAAACAAAAACAAAAAACAAAAAACCCCCTAAGGTCTCAAAGTTAGGATCTAGACTGAGAGAATGTGTGGCATTTATTTCTGTGGGTCCAGGTTAAGCTAATTCAGAATTCTTGTTTCTAGCTCCATACATTGGCCTGGATTTTTCATAATTTCTTCTTTTCTTTTTTGTTTTAAATACAGGGTTTCTTTGTGTAGCTTTGGCTGTCTGAGAAGCCTGGAAGCCTGGTCCTACTAGCTCTGAGCCTCAAACTCACAGAGGTCCACCTGCCTCTGCCTCCCGAGTGCTGGAATTAAAGGTGTATACCACCAGTAGCTGCCTCAGATTTTATAATTTCAACCATTAAGTAATATTCACTGAACACACGAGAGACAACTTCATCACTCATCATCGGTACATGGATACCTAGGTTGGTTCCTTTTGCTCCGTACTGTAAATAGAGTGTCATTGAATGTGAGTGAGCAAGGGTCTTTCTGGAGGTATAGAATGCACAGTGGCCACGTGCCCAGAGTGCTGTAGCTAGGTCATGTGGTAGATCTGTTTCTGACTTTCTGAGGAGCCATCACACTGATGGCTCACTGGTGGCAGCACCAGTTTGTTATTTCCATCAGCAGTGAATAAATGTTCTTTTCACATGCCCATGCTAGCATCTATTACTTCTCTTCTCTCTTCTCTTCTCTTCTCTTCTCTTTTCTTCTCTTCTCTTCTCTTCTCTTCTCTTCTCTTCTCTTCTCTTCTCTTCTCTCCTCTCCTCTCCTCTCCTCTCCTCTCCTCTCTTCTCTTTTCTTCTCCTCTTCTCTCCCTCCCTTCCTCCCTCCCTCCCTTCTCCCTCCCTCCCTCCTTTCCTTTCTTCCTTCCTTCCTTCCTTCCTTCCTTCCTTCCTTCCTTCCTTCCTTTCTTCCTTCCTTCCTTTCATATATATATTTTTTGAGATAGTGTCTCACTGTGTAGCTCTAGCTGTCCTGGAACTCACTCTGTAGACCAGGCTGGCCTCAAACTCTCAGAGATCCACTTGACTCTGCCTCCCTAGTACTGGGATGAAAGGTGCTTGCCACTACATCTACCTGACATTTAGTTTCTTGGTTGTAGCTATTCTGACTAGGGTGAGATAGACTTCCAAAGTAGCTTTATGTCAACTTCCATGATGAAACCTGGTTTCTTAGAGGCAGAGTAAAACACAATGTTTTATGATATTGAGGTCTTCTTTTGTCCCTGCCTCCACTGGGGTGTGGTAACATTAATGCATGGGCTAGGAAGATGGTCCAGTTAGCCTGAGTTAAATTTCTAGAATATTGGAGAGGCCAAGACAAGATCCCTGGGGTTCAATAGCCATCCAGGCTATGTGTTGAGCTCCAGGCCATTGAAAATCCCTGTCTCAAAAAGCATAGGTGGGGGTCAGGGGAGATGACTGAGTGATTAAAAGTGCTTGCTGCTCTTATAGAATGCTCAAGTTTAGTTCAAAGCCCTCGTGTTGGGAAGGTCACAGTTCTCTCTTTCTCTCTCTCATACACTCACACACACACACACACACACACACACATACACACAACACACACACACACACACACAGAGACAGAGAGAGAGACAGAGAGAGAGAGAGACAGAGACAGAGACAGAAAGACAGAGAGAGAAGAGAGACAGAGACACCCTCCTTTACTTAGCAATCTGTGTCTTTCCCTGTTCCCCAGAAACTGCTGATGTTTTTATTATTCTGTTTCCAAGACATCTTAGATTTGGAGTTACAGCCTCTCACAGTCTTCTTAAACTGGCTTTTACTTAGCAACAGACACTTACATTTTCTCCATTTGTATTTCTTTCTTTACTTACTTATTTTTACTTAATTTTATTTTAT
>NW_022196905.1:146288041-146293700 GCF_008632895.1 Mastomys coucha | reverse complement strand
GAACTCACTCTGTAGACCAGGCTGGCCTCTCGAACTCAGAAATCCGCCTGCCTCTGCCTCCCAAGTGCCGGGATCAAAGGCGTGCACCACCACCACCCGGCTTTATTTGCTTATTTTAAAGTAAAGAACATTTAACTTTTTTTTTTTTTTTTTAAATTTAAACAATTCTTTCTACCACCCCCAGACAATCTTGAGTAGCTTGGATTCTCCTTAATTTTGCTATGTAGACAAGATGGTGTGCTGGCTAGTTCTGTGTCAACTTGACACAAGCTACAATCATTTGGAAGAGAGAACCTCTGATTGACAATGAATGTGGGTGGTGCCATCCTGTTCTGGTGGTCCTGGATGGTATAAGAAAGATGGCTGAGCAAGCCACTGAGCAAGTCAGTCAGCAATATTCCTTCATGATATTTGTATCAGTTTCTCAACTAAGAGACATGCTTCTGAGTGGGACTTTGAGGGACCTCCAGGAGGGTTAATTGAGGGGAGATCTTCCCCAAGAATGTGCTGCACTTCCTTCAGATGGCCCAGCTATAAGGGAGCTGCTAGGTTTTGCCTGCCTGATTTTGCTGGTGAGTGCATCCACAAGGGTTACTACTAGCTGCCGCTGCTATCCTTGGCTGCCATCAGAATCTAGCTCCTTCTCATATGGACTGAAGACCATGGCTTTCCTGGAATCCTTCAGGCCTCAAGTGCCACACTGGGACCAATGAGACACCAGCCTTGTGGGCTGAGCAGCTGTCTGGTTCCCAGCCTCTCCAATGGAAGATAGCTATTACTAGAGTATACTGTGTAAGGCAGTCTAGTAACCCCTTTTAATATATATTCATTCTACTGATTCTCTTCCTCTAGGGATCCCTCACTAACTGCAGCATCATCCCACTTTACTTATGTAACAAAAATTTAGGCAAAATGAATGCTGACAGGAAGTTTTCTGACCCTCATGTGCCCACACGTCCATCCCAAGTCTATAACTGGTAAGAGGTGAGCAGGCAGCAGGCCAGGTGTGAACAGGGGCCTCTCTCTGTATCGGCTGTTACCTATGCCTGTGTGCTGTTCCTCTCTAATCTAGTCTTTAATCCAGTTATACCATCTGGCTCCCAAATCAATCTCTCATTCCTACCTCCCCACTTCCACTGAACTTTTCACCCTTCTAGAACATTCTTGTTAATTTAACTACTCATGAAGTTTCTGTCTAGCATAAGCATAATCTGCTTAGATCCCAGAACCTGGCCTTTGTGTCAACTTCCTGGTGAGGAATACTGAAGGCATATAGGCCCAGAATTTCAAATGCGCTGGGGCATAGGACACCCTCATAGAAGGTAGGAGGGGTGATGATAGAATGGTGTACTGTCATGATGTGATGCTAGTTATATGCTTCTTTAGGGCAGAGCAGACATTCATGGCTGAGGTTGGATGAATGGCTTTGAACCAGCTCAGAATTCTTCCTCAATATCACCCTGCCAGTGTGGTCATGTCTTGTCCATCCTATGATCAGATCTTCTGAGCTCCTACCATAGTCAGGACAGATACAAGGTCTACTGGAGCCCACATGCTCTGACACCTACCCAGCTGCTTTTCTTCGACCTTTACCTTGTCCCCTCTATTCCACCCATGAGACCTGGCTGTCCATGGGTCCTTATTGCCCATGAGACCTAGCTGCCTATGGGACTTGCCTGTTCATGGCTCCTGGCTGCCAATAGGACTTCACTGCCTGTGGGACCATTCAGCTCATCCTCATCCATGTTTTTATATTGTGTATATGTATAATGCATGCTCACGTGTGTGTGTGCATGCACGTGCATGTGTGTACACGCATGTGTGCCCATGTACCAAGGCTAGAGGGGACATTGGGGTCTTGTTCTATCATTCTTTTCTTATTCCACTCAAAGTCTTTCATAGACCCTGGAATTGGGCCCTACAAGCAAGGTAGAGTAGCCATTCTAATATCTAATGAAATAGACTTTCAACCAAAAGTAATCAAAAGAGACAGGCAAGTATACATCGTGCTCATCAAAAGAAAAAAAAATCCAACAAGATGATGTCTCAGTTCTGAATATCTACACCCTAAATACAAGGGTATCCACATTCATAAAAGAAATGTTACTAAAGCTTAAATCACACATCATGTACCACATATTAATAGTGGGAGACCTCAACGTTCCTCTCTCACCAATGACAGGTCATCAAGATGGAAATTAAACAGAGAAAAATAATGAAATTAACAGATTATGAACCAAATGGACCTTACAGATATCCACAGAACCTTTTACCCAAAACACAAAAGAATATACTGTCTCCTCAGCATTCCATGGAAACTTCTGCAAAATTGACCATATGGTTGGTCACAAAGCAAGCCTCAACAGATACAACAAAATTGAAATAACTCCGTGTACCTTACCAAATCACCATGGATTAAAGCTAGAAATTCAACAAAATTGAAATAACTCCTTGCACCTTACCAAACCACCATGGATTAAAGCTAGAAATTCAAATTAACACACTTTCAAAGAAGAGCTAGAAATTCAACAACAGAAACAAGAGAAAGCCTATACACCCATGGAAACTGAACAACTCTCTACTGAATGACCACTGGGTCAGAAAAGAAATAAAGGAAGAAATTAAAGACTTTCTAGAAGTCAATGAAAATGAAGAAACAACCAAACTTATAGGACACAATGAAAGTAGTACTAAAAGAAAAGTTCATGACATTAAGTGCCTTCATAAAGAAATTGGAGAAATCTTATACAAGCAACTTAAAAGCATACATGAAAGATATAGAACAAAGAGAAGCAAACACGCCCAAGAGAAGTAGGCAGCAGGAAATAATCAAACTCAGGGCTGAAATCAAGCAATTAGAAATAAAGAATCAACAAAATCATGAGCTAGATCTTTGAGAAAGTCAACAAGATAGATAAACCCTTAGCCAAGCTAACTAAAAGGCAGGGAGACAACATCCAAGTCAATTAAATCAGAAATGAAAAGGGGGACATAACAACAGACATTGAGGAAATTAAAAATATCATTAGGTCTTACTTCATAAGACTGTACTACACAAAATTGGAAAATGTAAATGAAATGGACAATTTTCTTGATAGATATCACTTACCAAAGTTAAGTTAACATCAGGCAAACAAATTTAAATAATCCTATAACCCCTAAGGAAATAGTAGTTATAAAAGTCTCTAAACCAAAAAAAAAGCCTAGGGACAGATGATTTTAGTGCAGAATTCTAACACACTTTCAAAGAAGAGCAGTACCAATACTGCTCAAACTATTCCAAATAGAGAAACAGAAGGAACATTACCAAACTCATTCTATGAGGCCATAGTCACCCTGATACCTACATCACACAAAGATTCAACAAAGAAAAATAATTTTTGACCAATTTCCCTTATAAACATTGATGCAAAAATGCTCAATAAAATACTTGCAACTGAATCCAGGTACATATCAAACACATCCACGATGATCAAGTAGGTTTCATTCTAGGCATGAATGGAGTGGTTCAATATACAAAAATATATCAATTTAATCCACCATATCAACAAACTAGAAGAAAAAAATCACATGATCATCTCATTAGATGCTGAAAAACCTTTGGCAAAATCCAAAACCCTTTCATTATAAAAGTCTTGCAGAGATCATAGATACAAGGTGCATACCTAAACACAATAAAGGCAATATACAGCAAGCCAATAGCCGACATCAAAATAAATGGAGAGAAAATTAATGCAATTCCACTAAAATCAGACAGGCTGCTCACATTCTTTGTATATATTCAACAAAGTACTGGAAGTTCTGGCTACAACAATAGACAACTAAAGGAGATCAAGGGGATATAAATTGGAAAGGAAGAAGTCAAAGTATTACTATTCACAGATAATATGATAGTGGATGTAAGTGACCCTAAAAATCCTACCAGAGAACTCCTACAGCTGATAAACACCTTCAGCAAAGTGACTGTATACAAAATTAACTCAAACAAATCAGTAGTCCTCCTATATACAAACAATAAATGGGCTGAGAAATAAATTAGGGAAATACCATCCTTTATAATAACTACAAAGAATATAAAATATCTTGGTGTAACTCTAACTAACCAAGGGAAAGGTCTGTATGACAGAAACTTCAAGTCTCTGAAGAAGGAAATTGAGGAAGACATCAAAAAATAGAAAGATCTCCCATGCTCATGGATCAGTATGATTAACATATTAAAAAATGCCATCTTACTGAAAGCAATCTATAGGGTCAATGCAATTCCCATCAAAATTCTAACACAAATTCTTTACAGTCCTTGAAAGAGCAATTCTCAACTTCACATGGAAAAACAAAAAACCCAGGATAGCTAAAAAAAATGCTGAACAACAGAAGAATTTCTAGAAGTATCATTATCCCTGATTTCAAGCTGTGCTATAGAACAAGAGTGCACAAAAACAGACAAGTTGATCAATGGAATAGATTTGAAGATCCTGACATAAACCCACACAACTAAGGACACTTGATTTTTGACAAAGAAGCCAAAATTATACAATGGAAAAAGGAAACATTTTCAACAAATGGTGCTGATCTAATTAACTGGAAGTCTGGATGTAGAGAAATGAAAATAGATCCATATTTACCACCCTGCACAAGTCAAATCCAAGTGGATCAAAGACCTCAACATAAAACTGGACATACTAAATCTCATAGAGGGAAAAGTGAGGAGCTGCCTTGAACTCACCGATATAGGAGACAATTTCCTGAATAGAACACCAATGGCTCAGGCTCTAAGGTCAACAATTAATAAATGAACCTCACCAAACTGAAAAGGTTCTGTAAAGCAAAAGACACTGTCAATAGGACAAATCGGCCACATATAGATTGGGAAAAAATCTGTACTAACCCTACATCTGATAGAGGGTTTATATCCAAAGTATATAAAGAACTCAAGAAATTAGACATCAACAAGCCAAAGAGCCCAATTAAAAAATGCAGTACAGAACTAAACAGAATTCTCAACAGATGAATTTCTAATGGCCAAGAATCACTTAAAAGAAATATTAGATGTCCTTAGTCATCAGGGAAATGCAAATCAAAACAACCCTGAGATTCTATCTTATACTAATCAGAATGGGTAAGATAAAAAACTCAAGTGACATCACATGCTGGTGAGGATGTGGAGAAAGGGGAACAGTTCTCTATTGCTGGTGGAAGTGCAAACTCATACAACTACTCTGGAAATAAATCTGATGGTGTCTCAGAAAATTGGAAATAGTTCTACCTCAAAAATCAGCTATTCTACTCCTGGGCATATACTCAAAATGTGCCCCGCCATACCACAAGGAGTCTTGCTCAGATATGTTCATAGCAGCTTTGTTTGTAATTGCCAGAAACTGGAAACAACCTAGATGTCCCTCAACTGAAGAATGGATGAAGAAAATATGGGTACATTTACACACACACACACACACACACACACACACACACACACACACACACACACAACCAAACACATCATAAAAATTTCAGGCAAATGGATGGAATTAAAAATATCATTCTGGCCGGTCTGTCTGGGCTGGGGTCCAGAGTAGACCTTGGGCGCATGCTCAAGCCAGTCCCACAACACCCAGAGGAAGCTCCACTCCCAGGCGCTCTGACACACCCAGGATCAGAGGTG
>NW_022196905.1:146246255-146286048 GCF_008632895.1 Mastomys coucha | reverse complement strand
ATTTAAGAAAATACTAGTAGTGATGTATTATTTTTAAGTGTACAGCTAATATATTTGGAGTTATTTAACATTTATATTGAGAAAAATGTATTTTCACTATTGCTCTAGACGAGCATCTACATAAGACTGATAAATCGATTGTTGTTTTATATCAAACAACTTTTATAATACTTATTTTTATTGTTATAATATTTTATAAATTTTAAGGAATATGACAAAAAAGATATTGTAGGTATTGAAGGGGGGTCTATGGGAGGAGCGGTGGTACAAAAGGGGAACAAGAATGTGATTCAATTCTATTTAATTAAAATATGTTTTTAAATGTTAAAAAGAAAATATCATTCTGAGTGAGATAATCCAGACCCAGAAAGATAATGTATGGTATGTATTCACTTATACGTGTGCATTAGCCATAAAGTACAGGTTAACCAGGCTATAGTCCACAGACCTAAAGAAGCTAAGTAACAAGAAAGGCTCAAGGGAGTATGCCTGAATCTTACTCGGAGAAATGAAATAGACATTGAAGGTGGATGTGGGCAGGGAAATGTGTGGGAGAGGGGGTGATGATGGGAAAGAGATCAATTATGGAGGGAGGGAATGGTAGAGGGCTGGGAGAGAGAATGGAAATTGGTGGGGTGGCTCTTGTGAGTCTATAGGGGTGACCCTAGCTGAGACTCCTAGCAGCTGGGGATATGTAGTCTGAAGTGGCCACCTCCTGTAGCCAGGAGAGACTTGCGTAGGAGGGAGGAGGACACCAACCCACCCATAAAACCTTTGACCCAAAATTTATCCTGCCTATAAGTTGTGCTTGGATTAAGGTGGAGCAGAGA
The DNA here is from genome assembly GCF_008632895.1 of Mastomys coucha. Lineage (NCBI taxonomy): Eukaryota > Metazoa > Chordata > Mammalia > Rodentia > Muridae > Mastomys > Mastomys coucha. The sequence goes on along the minus strand of NW_022196905.1, from coordinate 146,285,218 downwards.
CTGAGGGAGTAGCCTCTACTTGACCCCCGCTTGAGACCCATCGCATGGGAGAGAGCCAACCCTTGATACTCTGCTCTGCTTGCAGATAGGAGTCTAGCATAACTGTCTTCTGAGAGGCTTCATCCAGCAGATGATGGAAACAGATGCAGCCACCCATAGCCAAACATTAGGTGGAGCTAGGGGAATCTTATGGAAGAGTGTGGGACAGGACTGAGGTAGCCAGAGGGGTCAAGGACACCACAAGAAGACCCACTGGCCCATCAGGGCTCACAGAGAACCAAAGAGCATGCAGGGCCTGGACCTATGGCACCTACACATTTGTACCATATGTGCAGCTTAGTCTTCATGTGGGTTCCCTAACAATTGGAGCAGGGGCTGTTTGTGACTCTGTTGCCTGCCTTTGGATCCCCTTCCTCTAGCCTTGTTGGACCTTGCTTAATCCTGCCTTGACTTGATGTGCTAGGACTAGTTGATACCTATGGGGGTTTCTCCTCCTCTGAGGAGAAGTGGAGAGGGTAGTAGGGGGAGGAGTTTTTGAGGGTGGGATTGAGATGGGGGGGCGCTGCATCAGGATGTAATGTGAATAAATAAATAAATAAATATATAAATAAATAAATGGAAAAAAAAAAAAAAAGAAAGAAAGACAGGCTTGAAGACCTGTACAGGTCTGCTATCCTGGTTACTTACATTTTGTTTTGCCTTTTGTTTTTGTTTGTTTGTTTTTGTCAACTTGATAAAGGGACATCTTTTGTCAAGTCAGGGTCGTCTGTGAAGAGGGAACCTCAATTGAGATAATGCCTCCGCAAGATCAGCTTGTAGGCACATCTGTGGGGGCATTATCTTGATTGGTGATTGACATGAGAGGGCCCCGGGCCATTGTGGGTGGTGCCACCCTGGACAGGTGGTCCTAGGTTGTATAGAAATGCAAGCTAAGGGGCTGGAGAGATCCCTCAGCTGCTAAGAGAACTGACTGTTCTTCCAGAGCACCCAGGTTCAATTTCTAGCACTTACATGGCAGCTCACAACTGTCTATAACTTTAGTTCCAAGAATCTGACGCCTTCACACACACCAATTCAAATTTTAAAAATTCATTTTAAAGGAGGCGGGGTGTGCAAGTCATGGGAGCAACCAGTAAACAAGGCTCTTTCTCGGCCTCAGCCTTAGTTCCTGCCTCCAACTTCTGGGTTTGAGTTCCTGTCCTGACTTACCAAGGTGATGGAATGTAAGCTGAAATAAACTGTTTGCTCCTCAAGTTGTTTTTGTTTATGGTGTTTTGTCATAGCAATAGAAACTCCAGCTAAGACCCCAGACAGCCAGCTATTCATGAACCTGAGTTAAGAGAACCACAAATTTGAGACTAGCCTTAATGAGGTTCTGTTGTTATTTTTTTTAAAGATGGTGAGCTATTTATCCACCATGTGCAAGGTTCTGTATGCAATCTTTAGTACTGCAAAAACAAAGAAACACATGAATAAATGAATAAAAGTATATTGTTTGAGTGACTTGTGAAAATTTCCTTACACATTGCACCCAGAAGCATGGACAAGGAATCTACATCAATAAAGATAAACATTAAAAGTAAATTGAAAGGTCATACAACCCTACCCAATGGCTTGAGCTGATCCTAGAATCCATTTAAAGGCAGAAGGAGAGAACTGACCCACAAAGTTGTCCTCAGACTTCCACATGCATGATGTGGCATGTATACATACACACCACACACACTGTAATAAGTTAAAATGAATTTTTCCTAAGAGATTTGAATAAGGATGCCAAATGAAAGTTTTATGACTAAGAATACTGGGCTGGTGCATCATACATACCCACAATAATACATCCATACCTATAGGCTTAGGTTTTTGCAAAACCTACTTTATTTAGAGTTCTTAAATGCTTCAGCCTCTCTTCTAGCCCATCGACCAGAGGAATGGGAGAAAGAAGATTAATAGGAAAAGAGGGTTGTGGACCTTTTTAGAATGGGACAATTCCATTCTTCGTTGACAGGATACCAGCAGTCCAGTGCAAACACCAGACCTTACTCAGTGGTGGCAGCTTGACCCAACAGAAATGGCAAGGCTCCACTGAATCAGCAGAAGTGCCAAACTCAGCTGGAATACCCCGAGAAGTTCTTTGGCATGTTTCTCTCTAAGATGTGAAGATGAATAAAGACCAGCAAAGACCAGTGAGGAAGCATTACAAGGCATAGCAATGCAAAAGCATCTTCCCACTGTTTGTGGGGTTCCATTTATAGTCTTTCTAACCATCACGTGTCCTCTCACAGGAGTGCTTCTAGAAATATATTACAGTGACACACCTGAGTTGTTAAAGAAACCAGAAATTTCTACTTCGCATACCTACCATAATAACAATAAAGATTAAGGGAAATCTGTGCCTGGACTGGGGAAAACGGCATAGTTAGCAAAGTGTTTGCATTGCAAGAATGGGGACATAAGCTCGAGGTTAACCAAGTAAAAAGACCAGGAAGGAAGACAGTAGGGTGTCTGGGGCTTGCTGCCAGGTAGCTTAGCCTACTGGGCAGATTCCAGGTCAAGCGAGAGATACTGCCTCAGAGCACAGAAAGGTTGATGGTTTCTAGGGAATGATACCTAGACTTGACCTCTGACACCATATGCATGTGCACATATGTGTGTACAACAAGAGTACACACACAATGAAAGAGCTCCCAAGTAACACCAAGGATGTTTGATAAAGCCTCAAGAAATTGTTATATATATCATGATTTTAATATATGTGCATCATATATATACACATATGATATATCATACATATGATTCCTTGAGGAATACATATATACACACACATATAAAATTATTCCTTGAGCTTTTATTGTGTATATATGTGTGTGTGTGTGTGTGTGCACATATATATGTGCATATATATATATATGTGATGGCTCCTTGAGGAATATATATATATATACATATACATATATATATAACTTTATATATATATATATATATACACATATATAAAATGATTCCTTGAGGCTTTATCTCATATATATAAAATATGGTTCCTTGAGGAATATATATCTCTATCTATCTATCTATCTATCTATCTATCTATCTATCTATCTATCTATCTATAATGATTCCTTGAGGCTTTATCTCATATATATAAAATATGGTTCTTTGATAAATATATATCTCTATATAGATATAGATATATCATACATGTATCTATATTCCTCTTGAGCTGACAATGCTTCCCACAAGAGCTGTAGATTATGTAACAAAAATCCTGGTACCAGGCTGAAGAAGCTTCCATTTGAGCTGTTGGCCAGGGGAGTCTGAGTTATTCCCCCAAACAATGTGTGCTGTTGCTGTTGACCTTTGTAACCTCCCAGAGACTGAAAGTAATTCACTCTTGCTGGAGACGTTGCATACTTAGGACACAGGACTTGGGCAATTCAAGCTCAATTTGACCTGAAAGCCTCCTTCCTACCGTCCAGGTTTCATCATACCAGAAGGTGTTATGCAAGCTGCTAAGAAGGAACCAATCGTACTATCCAGCTGTGCCACCAATGAACTACACCGGGCATGGGAAGATATGCTTAAAGGTGCAACAGTGTCATTCATAGCTTGACAGTAACTACAGCTGTCTAATTAGATGAAGTAGAAAGGGAGGCATGCCTGGTGCTGGAAACTTAGCCAACTATCTGGGGCTAGTGAGGTCACGTATCTTAGAAGAGAATCTATTATCAGGACTTTAATAGACAAGCACAAATCCTGATTACATTATAAAACTTATCCTTTTTGCTTATTCCTGCTGCAATGGGGTGTCCCAGGGTGGGGTGGTACCCAAGAAATGCTTGTTTCTCTGAGGATAAGGGGAGGGGTATTGGGAGGAAGGGTTTGTAAGAGTAAGACTGGGAGGAGAGGAGGTTACAATCAGGGTTTAAAGTGAATACATAAATAAATAGATAGGGAAAAACTCTTATCTTCACACCCACAGGTAAGTTTTACTCTCATTATAATACTAATAATTTTAATAAATCCCGGCAAGGGGTTCCTTACCATCTTAGACCATTTATGTTCCCAGATTGAAAGACACACATGTGGCTTTTATATTTTAATAAGCCTTAAACAGCACAATAGCTGGGCAGCTGCCTAGCTCCATGTTGTTAGAATCTCCCTCCCATCGATAACTCTTGGTTACGACTTAACTAATTTCTATATTCCAGCTTGGCTGCTCTTGACCCAGTTGAGCAGCCCTCTGGGCAGTGCTCTCTCGGCCTCTTTACACCACTGCTGTGCTTCTCCCTCCTGCGTGTTATTACCCTCCATGGTGGTCTTTGTGTGTCTCTCCTTTCTCCTCCTTGTGGTCCCAAGCCTGGGAACCCTAAATCCTGCCTCTGTCTCTCCTTCCGAGCTGTTGGCATCTTTATTTACCAATCAGAATTAACTGGGGGTGGGTTCCCAGAAGCTACACTCAGACCCTCTCATGAAAACAGTTTTAGGGGATCCAATTAGCAGCTACATCTTACCTCTCATCAAAGAAGCATCTCTTCACAGCAGACAGAGACCATTACAGAAAACCACATTTGTAATACACAAATCAAATGATGTGGAGCTCAGCCCTAATGAGTACATCTACAACACAATCCCTGTACCAAAGGCTCCATAAATATCAAGGTTAAAGGGGGTGGAACGATTGTAAAAAGACAGAATACCAGAAAGTCTGTTGTGAGACTGTCTTTCCTTGAGATGTCAAGGAAGCTACACAGGTAATACTTCAAAAATATGGCTGTCCAAACAAGACTTGGACAAGGAAAATATCAATAGACAGGTTAACATTAAAGGGGGCGATGTCAACATGGTGCAACTCGTAGACAAAGCACATATCCAACTCACTCTTAATTAGTCTGTGTGCTGCAGCTTGTTCTGGTTCCCGGGAGTGTATTTCAAAACTTCCAGAGTGCTTTCTGTTTCTCCCTGACTCCCTGTCTCCCTGTCCAGGTCCTGTCCCATCCGTGTGCCATCGCCCACCCCCATCGATAGCCAACTAAAGACTGCTGAGAGTGGGAGAATTAGGGGCTTGGAGACCAGGCCCCTAACTGGTTATCCCAAGAGTAATGTGGTCACCCCTGAAGTCATACACACCCAAGCCACACTAAATGGACTCAGCAGATTGTCTTTACATATTCATGTTACATTTGTGTTTGTGACAATAATTAAAATGAGGCCATCAATCTGAGAAGTAGATGGGGGCATGGGATGGGTTTGAGGGAGTGGACGTGGGTGGGAGAGGACGGGGACGAGAGGAGGGGAAGAAGAAAGAAGGGAGGGAGAAAAAGAGACAAGCAGAGAGACAGAGAGCACATTGGAAGGTTTTTGTTTTTGTTTTTGTTTGTTTTTTTGTTTTTTTTAAGTTTTTTGAGACAGGGTTTCTCTGTGTAGCCCTGGCTGTCCTGGAACTCACTCTGTAGACCAGGCTGGTCTCGAACTCAGAAATCTGCCTGCCTCTGCCTCCTAAGTGCTGGGATTAAAGGCGTGCGCCACTACTGCCTGACACACTGGAACTTTTGAAACCTACTCTTGGGGAATCAGGACAGGCGACACACAGACTAATTGTAAAGCACCCACTTCCTTACAGGAATATCACACCCTGACTGTATTTCCCCAAAGCTTCCAAAAACAAGAAAATAAAGCCCATGAGGGGAAAAATAGGAGAAAGTACATATTCTCATACATACTAAAGTGTGATTGCAAATCACTCCTAAAAGATTCTGGAAGACCAAGAGAGACAGAACAAAGGAAATAAAAGTCTGTGAATGGGGTTGACTTGACCTAAGTATTTGTTTAAAGTGACTATTAAATCTCTACTGCCCACCTCAGTGGGAAGGCGTCCTTTCTGCAAAAGCCTGATGAACTGAATTCAATCCCTCAAGCCCACATAAGGGAGACAATAGGCACCACAGAGTTATCTGGTGAATTCCAGCACACACACATCTGCATAACAGTAATACATGAAAGCCATGTGAATGGAATGCGTCCTGTATATATGTGTGATCAGATATGCGTAAGTACATATAGATGTGTGCATTTGCATTTGAATGCCAGAGGTCAACATTAGGTATCATACCTCAGAAGCACATCCCCTTATTGGTTTTAGCATTTGTTTTTATTGACATGCATGTGTACGCCACACAGATGTAGTGCCATCTGAGGCCAGAAGAGGGAGTTACTAGTGGTTGTGAGCCACTTGACTTGGGTGCTTTGAAGCACTGAGTCATCATCTCTCCAGATTTCTCACCCCTGTTAATTTTTGAGACAGGGTCTCTCACTGAGACCTGGTCTTTGCCCACTGGACAAAGATGACTGGCTAGTAAGTAAGGTCCAGAGACTTCCTGTGCTTGTCCTCAGCACTACACAATTGCAAGTACAGAACACCATGCACAGATTTTTTTTTCCTTCTCATGTGGGTTCTGGGAGTTGAACTCAGCTCTTCATGCTTGCGTTGCAAATACTTTACTAAATGAGTCATCCCCCAGTCCTGTGGATCAAGCTGTTTTGCAGACAGTGTACATTTCTTGGGGAAAGGCAGTGTTTAGATTATTTGTGGGTTTTACTTTATTATATTATACATGTGAATTCTTATTTTTTTATGCCCACAGGAACAAATCCATGCAGTATAAGAAAGATCTTGAACCTGTAGAGACCATATCCAGTGGTCGGGCATGGCCCTGGTTGAGGGTTGGGGTCACCCACCCATCTCAAAAATATTAACCCAGAATTGCTTCTATCTAAAGGAAATGCAGGGACAGAGAGTTGAGCAGAGACTGAAGAAAAGGCCATCCAGACACTGCCCCACCTAGGGGTCCATGCCATCTGCAGACACCAAACCCAGACTATTGCTGATGCCAAGAAGCGCTTGCTGACAGAAGCCTGGTATGGCTATCCCCTAAGAGGCTCTGCCTGAGTCTGACCAATGCAGATGCAAATGCTCATAGCCAACCATCGGCCTGAGCAGGGGACCCCAATGGAGGAGTTATGGGAAGGACTGAAGGAGCTGAAGGGGTTTGCAACCCCACAGGAAGAACAACAAAAATCAACCAACCAGACATCCCAGAGCTCCCAGGAACCAAACCACCAACCAAAGAGTACACATGGTGGGACTCAGGATTCCAGCTGCTTATGTAGCAGAGAATGGCCTTATCTGGCATCAATGGGAAGTGAAGTCTTGGTTCTGGGAGGTTCGATGCCCCAGCCTAGGGGGATTCTAGAGTGGTGAGGCAGGAGTTGGTGGGTGGGTTGGGGAGTACTCTCATAGAAACAGGGGGAGAAGGGATAGGTTAAGGGGACTGTGGAGGGGAAACCGGGATGGGAGATAACATTTAAAATGTAAGTAAATAAAATAATCATAAAAAGAAATATCTTGACGTGATATCAGTGAATGAAGGAATTAATGCTGAAAGTAGTTATTAAATCACCCCAGTGATTTATTTCCTTGTTTATTTACCAAGACAGTGTAGGTTTAGATTTTTCAAAACCTACTTTAATAAGGGTTCTTAAAGGCTTCAACTTCCCTTCTAGCCCTCCTACTAGAGTAGGGGAAAAGAAATGTTAATAGGACACAGGAGGTTGTGGATCTGTTTAAAAGTAGTTCTTTGGGGTGATTCCAATCTTCACTGTAAGGATACCAGCAGTCCATTCCAAGTCAATAACAGGAATCAGTAATGGGCAGTCCATTTCAACTGGCAAACACCAAACACAAATCAGTAATGACAGCCCATTTCAATTGACAAACACCAAACAGGAATCAGTAGCAGCAGCTCAATCCAGAAGGAGCTGCAGAGTTCCACCAGCACCAGTCAAGGAAGCAGCTGGAATACCAGTATCCTTGTTTCTTTCTTCGAAGTCATAACAAGTGAAGATCAGCAAAGACCAGCAAAGCGTTGCAAGGCAAACGGATGCAGAAGCGTCATTCACTGTCTATTGGGTGCTACTTATAGTCTTTCCAAACATTGTACATCCTCTCAAGTGTCTGCCTTAGCAAAACGTCTTACAGGTCTGCTTCACAAGATAGCCTTTCATGTGTCTGTTTTAGCAAAACACCCTCTCATAAGATAGCTTCCAGAAAAACATCCCATGATGCAACTGAATCTCCAAAGAAACCAGACATTTCTACTTCCAGACACAGCCTCACCTACCCCAGGCTAGCTTCATCACATTTCTGATCCTCATACATCTACTTCTTGAATGCTGGGATGGCAGGTATGAGCCACCAGACCTAGTTATAATGCTGCTGAGGATGGAACCCAGGGTTATGTGCACGGTAGGCATGCACTGTACCAGTTGGTCTATGTACCTTGACTGAAACAATTTAAACCAAGAATGTAGGAGACTACCTTCCCATATATCTTTGTGCTCTGTCCCCTGTACTTTGAATTGTTGGCTTATGCCTTTATTCTCAGCAGTTGGGAGACAGAGGCAGGTGGATCTCTGTAAATTTGAGATCAACCTAGTCTATATATTGAGTTCAGACCAGTTAGGGGTATATAATGAGACCCTATCTCAAAACCAAAACATTTTTTTTTTCAAAATTATGTGTTTATGTGTATGTGAGTGCAATGCTTCCAGAAGCCAGAGGGGGCATCAGATCTACATGGAGCTGGAATTATAGGTGACTGTGAGTCACCTGACTTGAATCTTGGGATTTAAACTGAGGTTCTCTGAAAGAGGGCTCAAAAATCGAGCCATTGTCTCTTCAACCCTCAGGTTTTACTTTTTTGAGTTATTCCTAAAGTTTTAAGTTTCTGATGTGTGTGTGGTACAATTGCATGTGTGTGCATGTACGTGTTTATTGAAGTCAGAGGAAGGCATCATGTGTCTTCCTGGATTACTCTCTATTTACTGAGATGGGTTTTCTCCATGAACCCAAGTCCATGGCTTTTGGCTAGTTTAGATGGTCAGTGCCTCCTGAGTGTTGGGATATAGGTTACTATGAGTATTGCTCCTTTCTGCCTTGGGTGCTGGGGATTCATATTCTGTTACTTAAACGTACATGGCCAACACTTCATCCACTGAGCCATCTCCTATCTTCTTAGTTTTTGCATAGTCATATATGTTTTTATAAATTGTGTTTTTGATCCGGGCTTTTATTGTATAGTCCAGTGTGGCTTTGAACCCTGGGTTCCCCTGAGACAGCCTCCTAAGTGCTGACACATGAAGCACACATCCAGTGACTTTTAAAATTTAAGCTGAGAACCCATGCTTTGGTTAAACAAACCTCTTTGCATACAACAAAAATCATATTGTACCATAGACAAAAGTCCAATTGTGACTTTCACATGGAAATCGCTTGAATTGTAAATTATCTTGTTAATTGAAATAAGCCAGACTCAGAAAGGCAAGTGACATGGCCTGACAAGAGCACAAGCAGGCCCCGAGTCCACCTTTCTCCCTTATCCCTGGATTGGGGTGACTGGAGCACGCTCTCATGCCTAGCTTTTGCATGGGTGCTAGAGATCTGAACTCAGGTTCAGATCCTCGCCCTTGCTCAGCAAGTGCTTTACTTAGGGAATGATTTTTTTTTTTTTTTAGTTTTCTGTTGTGCCTATTTACCATTAAGATACAGATTAGCAGTGTTGCATTTTTAGCCAATGTTTGGTGTACAGTGTTGCAGAAGTGTGTAGTCTTAGGAATGACCAGCTGCACCATACAGCCCAGCCTGTACTATCTGGGCTTGTGCAAATACACTCTGTGACGTTTGCACAGGGACAAAATCTCTTCATGACGCAGCTCTTGGCACAAAGCCCGGTCACCGATTGTATGTTGCAGATAGAGGTGTGAGGATGATGCCATTGCTCTGTTAGCCGCACAGACAGCTCTTGCCTGAATCAGTCACTGAAGAGGAAATTACAAGATGCTAACTCTATCTGTCCATCTCCACGATGCTGTTTTTGAGACTGAGGATTGATCCAAGGGTTAGATGAATGTCCCACCACTGAGCTACACCCCTAACTCTTTTACTTTTTCTTTTGAAGGAGGGATTTATTAAGTCACCCATGATGGCTTTGTACTTGCTCTGAAGCCCAGGCGGTCCTCTGAAATCCTCCCGCCACAGCTTCCTGAGTAGTTGGGATGACACCAGATTGAGCACTTTTCGTTGTTTGCTTTTTGAGTCTGGCCTCCAACTTGCTGTGTAGTTAAGGATAACCTTGACCTCCTGATCCTTCTGCCTCTCACTCCTCAGTGCTGACATTAGCACCCCATCCCCTGGAGTAGAGTTGCTAGAATGGAATACAGTGTTTCTTGGATGCTACACAGTCACTGTATCAACTGAGCTTCCGCTTTGGCCTAAAGTAATAACTCTGGGAATAAATGAGGAAATAGTTCATTATGAATGGCAGGAGAGTGACCATATGTGCCATTGTGCATATGTGGAAGTCAGAGGACAAACTCTGCTGTTGATTCTCACCTTTCATTTATTTGAAACAGCCTCTTATTCACCATGGAAGATGCCAGGCTATCTGTCCTTCACCTTTCTGGGTGATTTTCCAATCCTTATCTCGCATCTCCTTGTAGAAATATTAGGATACTAGAGGGATGCTCTACTTCATCCATGTTCTACTTCACCCAGGTTCTGGGGTTCCAAACTCAAGCCCACATACTTGTTCAGTAAGCCTTTATCTCTTGAGCCACAACCCCAGCATCAGCTTTTATGCAGAGAGAAACAAACTGTCAGTTACTATGTGTGCCAATTACATTGGTGGGGACATTAGATAATCAGGCCCCATAACAAAACAAAATCTCTTTGAGTAGGAGACGGTTTTAGGGTGAGTGGAAGCCAGAGGTGCGGCTTATTCTTTGAAGTTTATCTATTATTTGGATCATGGGCAGAAGTTAAGCTAGATGATTCATTATTCAAGGTCTAAGACAGTCCAAGTTCAAAATGGCTCATGATCTGTGACATTCCAACATCACAGTGTTGGCTAAAGTCAAACTTCTTAAGGCTGATTGTCTTTGGAAAGCAACATCTATACTCCAGATGTGCTGCTTTGAGTATTTGGTGCCTGCCTGCAATTGTATTGGTGTTAGTTTTCATTATTACTTGTGTGTGTGTGTTGATCAGGGGACAACTTGTGGGAGTCAGCTCTCCTTTCACTCTGTGGGTCCTGAGGATTAACTTCAGGTTGTACAGCTTGGTGGTAAACATCTTTACCAGCTGAACTATCTTCCTGGCTCCTGACTTTTTTGAGACAGGCCTCTCACTGGGAACTGGCACTTAAGATTGGAAATGTTGGCCAGGCAGAGAGTTCCAAGGATCTGACTGTTTCTGCCTTTCCAGTGCTGGGGTTATAAGAGTGCCAACACACCCTACATTTCTTCATGAATTCTGGGGATTGAACTCAGGTCCCCGTGTTTGATTAGTAAGCACTTAACCAATTAAGCCATCTCTTCAGCCCCTTTGTTAATTAGTTCTTGATTCAAGGTCTGAATATGTAGTCAAGGCTAGTCTTGCCTTCCTTCTTGCCTTAGCCTCTAGAATATTGGGATTACAGGCATGCACCATACAAGATGTGGACCTTGCTGATAGACAATTTTGTTTACATCAGACCTTTTACATCAGCCTTCTGGTGACTTCTTGTTAAAAAGCAAACCAAGCCAATAACCAGAAACTGGAGAGAGGGCTTAGCAGTTAAGAGCAGTTGCTATTCCTTCAAAGGACCCGAGTTTGGTTTCCTGTCCCACCTAGGGTGGCTTACTCCAGGAGACACAACTCTCTGCTACCAAATAAAAATAAAGTTTGCCATGCTGCATACTTTTAATCTCAGTTCCTGGAAGGCAAAGGCAAATGGATCTCTGTGAGTTCCAGGCCAACCCAGGCTACACAGTGAGATCTTGTCTCAAAAACTAACAATTAAACAATACAAAACAAAACAAATACAAAAGAAAAAGGAAAAGAATAACAAAAAAACTCCACCAGGCTCTGAGGAAATGGCTGAGCTGTATAGTGTTTGCCTTCCAAGAATGAAGACCTGAATTTAGAGGTTCCTAAAACACAGATTAAAAAAAAAAAAAAACAACTGGGTGCACATGTGGTGGTTCATGCCAGTAATCCCAGAGTTTGGAAGGCAGAGATGGAAGTTCACTGGTGAACTCCAGGGTCAGTGAAAACTCTTGTCTCAAAAAATATGGTATAGAGGGATCTATGAAGGCACCTGATGTTGACCTCTGGCCCCTACAAGCACAGGTGCGCATGTATATGCGTATCCACACCAGCCACCTTCACAGATGTACACATGAATTAAGCACACATTGGTACAGTGCTTGAGGCTCTGCATCCTTCTCATTTCCACCTAGATTCTCCCCTCCTCTCTGCATCTCCAGTGCCTGAAAACCCCAGGGCCATTGCACAAACCCTTTACTCCACTGGACATTTTCTCCCAGCTGGTCTTAACTGACATCCCGCTCTTCAGATTTCAGCTTCAAGTGCTTTCCTCCATGGATAGTGCTTTCTGTATCTATCTCTTCCCTCAACTCTTCATACAGGACATACACACCCACTCTACAAGGAAACAGACTATGTTGATTCTGTGTACTGGAAATCCTTCATTACAGGTGGCATGGAGATTCTTCCAGTGAACAAATATTTATTAGCCAATAGGTATGTCAATAGGTATGGGGGGACAGGTTAATAAGCAATGACAAGCAAGACAGTAAAAAAGAATTTCAGGGAGGAGTATGTGCTTATCATGGAAGGGACTAGAGAAGGGGAACATAGGAAGTGAAGGGGGTTTGCAAACTCTGGTCAGGGTAGGAAGCTCATTGGAGCAGAGACTCAGAGAGGAGAAAGAGTAAGAGCTGGGGGCAAGGGTGGGGCAAGGCTTTAAGGCAGGAGCACATTTGCATAATTCAAGGACCATGGGCCCCAGTGCTATGGATTGAACCCTGGACCTCATGTGTACTGGGCAAGTGTTCAACCAAAGAGCCATAGCCCGAGGCCACTACTTAAAATGTACTTTTAGTACTTTTGACAAAGCTTTTATTTATTTATTTATTTATTTATTTAGTGTGTGTGTGTGTGTGTGTGTGTGTGTGTACAGGCACATTCCCTGTGGGAGCTCAGGATTGAACTCAGATCTTCAGGCTTAGCAACAAGTTTCTTTACCTGCTGAGCCATCTTGTTGGGTCCATTCATATTTTGTTTTATGTTTTATTTCATTATTTTTAATTTATTATTTATTTTTAAAGTCAGGATCTCATGTGTCCCAGGCTAAGTGCCAATCCTGATCTCCTTGCCTCCAACTTGTGAATAATGACATTAAAGACCTGCTTCCTAATGCTTGGCTCCTTGTTTTAGCTGTGTGTGTTTGTGTGTGTGTGTGTGTGTGTGTGTGTGTGTGTGTCTGTGTGCTGTGCTAGGACAAAGGTTGACCTTGAGTGTCTTTTTCTATTGCTTGTCACTTTATTTTTATCTTTTTATAGATATTGTCAAACCCATTGCACAGACTAGCAGCCAAGGTCTGGGTCTGAGTGGACATGGGAAGCAGAAGGGTAGAGGACTTCTGCACTGCACATATTCATAAGGCCCGGACAGGGTAAGCTCCTCATGGCTGTGGTTGAGCAAGCTGTTAGTGAATGACTTTCGTAGACATACAGCCACCTACTGGTATGTGTGTTGAAAGTGGAATATGTCTGCCCTGAATCTATATGAAGTTTCTAACGTCTTTCTAGAAGCCTTGCTAAATTCTTCTAGGATTCATTTCTTTATTGATTTCTGCTGAAATTCACTGCTGGGTGGAGGGGGCTCGGCCAGTGAACACAGGCTGCCTGCGTTGTGGACACGTGGCTGTGGCCTGGAGGTTGGTGCAGCCAAGCTGCTGGGCGGAGCTCACTGGGGAGGGAACTTGTTGGGCGCCCACTAGCTCCTAGAGAGAGCCAGGGTTGGGAGAATCTAGTAAGGCATTGGTCGCAGAGGCTGTAAAGAAAAAAAAAAGAAAAAAAAAAAAAACAGAATCAAGAGTAAAGAATTAAAGTGAATTCTTCACAGGAGTCAAAAAGTAGTAAAAAAAAAAGAGTAAAGAAAGACAAGGTCTGCTTGGTAGAGTCTGGCATCTAGGGGCATAGTGGGGCTCCCAATGTTGTGATTAGAGACTCCAGGCTATAGAGCTGCTTGGGATGTTCATGTCCTGAGGAATCTGGGGGCATTTCCAGGTTTTAAATTGTTATTTCGGGGCAATTTGGAGTGTCCAGATCAGGCGGTGATCTAGAGTGCGCTCCAGACCTTTACACTGGAACCTCGGTGTTATTTGTGTTTGCTGCGGTCAGGAGGGGACCCGGGGGCGTCCCTAAGCTTTTAAATTGGACTCTCAGGCCTGTTTAGTGGTTTTCGAGTCAGGCGGGGATCTGGGGCCCCCTAGGCTTTTACACTGGAACCTTGGGACTGTTTGGGGGCAGTCAGGCGCGGAACTGGGCAGCTCCCGACGTTTTGACAGGTGAGTCTTAGAATTGTTTGGGTGTTTATGTTAGACTGGGATCTGAGAACACTTACTAGCTTCTAAATCTTAACCTTTCTAAGTCAGCAGTTCGGGGTGTCGGGATTGGAAGAATCTGGGGTGAGCGTCGGGCCTCTAAAGTTGCGGGCTCTACGGGGCAAGGGGGCAAAGGGGCCGAGGAGGCGTGGCATTGTCAGCTCTGGCCACGCCTCCCTGAGCTCCGCTGGCTTCTCCCCCCGCCCCCCCCCATCCCCGAAGCGGGCCTCACTGGAGCGCACAGTCCCTTCCCTGCCTTAATCCGCGCCACCTTTTCTCTTGGCCCGCGCGGGCCCAGCTGACGGGCCGCGTTGTTTACGGGCCGGAGTCAAGCCCTAGCTCCCGCCGCCACCACCAGCCCAGGTGCCCTCCCGTGCGCGCGTCCCTCTGTCTCAGACTCCACACAACGCGACCCACCCAGAGCTGCACGGGGAGGAGAAGCTGGAGACCCGGCCAGGGGACGCACCGCGGTGAGCTCTGGACCCTGCGATTGCGGGCACGGGACCGGGCCTGGGTGACCCGGGGCTGTAGTCTGCGGGCCGCGCCACCGTGTTGCTTGCAGCCGAGGCCTCTGTGCTCTTCCCGGGACTGTCCTCAGGACCCTCTAGGCTGGAGAGCTGCGGCCCGTGAGCCACCGGCGTGGAAGAGAAGGACGTGCAGCCCCTAGCGCCTCTCCAGCGACCTTCTCACGGACTATGTCCACAGTAGGCCGGCGTGGCGTGCTCTGATCGCCGGGGTCCCAGCGCTCCTACTGCTATGGGCTCCGAGAGAGGATGTGAGACAACGGCTGTGCCGTTGCTGGTGGCCGTGGCCGCGTTGCTGATGGGCACAGCCGGCCACCTGTACCCTGGAGAGGGTAAGTCTGGGACAAGGGGCGATCACAGTCTGTCGGGGACACTCCTCCCACCGTCTCACTCAACCTAGCACCCTCACCCTAAGGAATGAGAGTCGGGGACACCCCTCTCTACCGCCACAGCCAACATAGAGAACTCTCCCTTTGGTCTGAGTAGTGGGGACACCCTTCCCATCACTCCATGCAACTTAAAGCTCCCCAAGTCCCCCACAAAGGACTCAGGGTTACGGACTCCCATTTCACCACTCCAGTAATAGAGTCCTTTCACTGAGAGTTGTGGACATTTCTCGTTCTTCCTCAGCCAACCTAGAGCCTCCTCTCCAAGGACTGAGGGTTGAGGACTCCCCTAGCGTCCCGTGTCTATGAAGAGTCCCCTCCCTAATAGTGATCATCTTTCCCCTTGTGAAGGGAAGAGTGGGTTTGGTGGCCCTGCGTGAAGCCCCGCCTGACCTTGGCCTTTGCCCGCTGGGCTTGTGGCTCTGTGTCCCGCGTGTGCCCATCTCAGGTCTGAGGAACCTTGCCCCAGTGCCCGCCCAGCCTTCGGGTGTCTGTCCCCAGTGCACCTCTCAACTGTGTCTGTTCTTTTCTCTAAACCCAAATCTGCCCTCTGAGGCTCTTTGGGGTTGCCTTAAGTAAGTATGGTTACTGGGTTACAACAGATTCAGACACCTGGGCAGTTTAAACCCAAAGCCAGGGGTATCCTCATCGATGGAGGACACTTCTTGGAGAACCGACCCCTTGTGTATAAGTTTATGACTGCTATGTTTAAAATTCTCTACTTCCAGATGTCTAGAGGCAAAGTCTACCTACCTTTGGCCCCACAGCAATCATAGTAGCAGTAGGGGTAGCTTTCAGGATGGTTATAATTAGAATGATTATGAGTCTCCAGGCTGGTTAGCTCTCGAACCTCCCAGTGTTCCCTGGAGGCCAAAATTGTTACACACCCATTTCAGAGAGGGCTAAACTGAGGTTCAGTTAGCATGCTTAACCTTACTTGTTCAGAGGCTTGTGTTATACTTCTGTGCTTGGTTACACCCAAGGCCGGAGGATAGCAAGTTGTTTGAAGCAAGCCCAGCTATACTGAGTGAGTTTGAGGCCAGCCTTGGCTGTGTTAGACGCTGTTTCAAAAAACATGCAATGACAAATGACTTTGGAGTTACTGGTTCAGCTTTCTCTGAAAATGGAAATTAATTAACAGCAAGGAAGGGGTCAAGGAGAGAAGGAACTGCTGCCCCTTTGTGAATGAGGGAGGTGTGTGTGTTGGGGGCAGGGGGGAGGGTGAAGGATTCTGGGACTGGTTGGGTTGAGCTTGTGGTGTGGATTTGCTAAGCCAGTAATGTCTTTGAGGCCCCCCAAATATGATATACAGAAGGTGCTTAGTGAGGAATGGCCACTGGTTTGGTTTGTACGTGTGCATGTGTGTGCGTGCTCACGTGCGTGCGTGTGTGCATGGGTGTGTGTGTGTGTGCATGCGTGCGTGCATGTATCTTTGTGCGTGTGTGTGTGTGTGTGTGTGTCCTAGTGTGTGTTTGCAGAGGTCCTAGGTAGACATCGGCTGTTTGTCTTTGTCACTCTCAACCTTGTGTTTTGAGACAGGATCTCTCAATGAACCTAGAGTTTGCCGATTCGGCTGCACTGGCTAGCCTGTGAGCCCCAGTCCTCCCCCTTTACCTGTTTTTATCACTAGAGTTATAGATGTATGCTGAAGTGCTGGCTTTTAGGTGGTGTGGAGGGATCTGAACTCAGGTTCTCATGCTTGGGCATTTCAGTAAGTAAAAACTGAGGCAGCCCATGGTTTGGGCTCTTGTTTAAAAATAATCCAAAAACTGTTAACATCTACAGTGCTCTCTGAGGCTCTTTGGGATTGCCATAGGGAAGTAGGGCTATGTTGTGTGCGTGCCTGTGCACTTGGGCACATAATGTTGAACCTTGAGTTCTCTTTTTATGTTTTTTTTTTTTTTTTTTTTTTTTTTTTGTAATTAATTGTTCGTCTGTCCCTGGCCTTCCTGGGAAACAGAGCTTCTATGAGCTTTTTGTATACACTCCGTGTTCACAAGGACAGGGCCTGGTATTTGCTCCTCACCGATGTTAGAACCTGAGCAGTGCTGGGCACATAGTAGGTGCATATAAATATTTGTTCCCTAATGGTACACAGAGAACCAAGACATTGGGGTTCGTGTAGTAAATATACCGAGCATGTGGCCAGAGTGTAGTGCTGCCCGTGCGCACACAAAATCCCTGGGCTTCATCCCTAGGCTCACATAAACCACGTGTGGTGCATGCCTGTCATCACAGCACTCTGAAGATATAGGCAGGTATATCAGGATTTCAAGGTCATCCTGGGTTCCATAGTGAGTTTGAGGCCAATCTGAGCTCCAGGAGACGTGCCTCAAACAACAACAAAAATAACAAAAAGTCCTTATTTTCTAGAAAATCCCCATACTTTGTAAATATGATCCCGCGGGCCCTTCCCACACTTCTTCAAAGCCTCTGACTTTGGCATGGGAAGCAAGGAAAGGACCATAAAGGACCATAAAGGCAGCTGGCTGGCTGGCCACATGGCTAGGATGACAGCTTCCTGCTGCCCACTGGGTTTCTTTGTTCCCTTACTTTTAAATTTAATTAATTCATTCATTAATCTATCTCAAGACCAGGTCCTATGTGTAGCCTCGGCTGGCGTATGTAGACCAGGTTGTCCTCTTAACTCACAGAGACTTGCCTGCTTCTGCCCCAGAAGTGCTGGGATCAGAGTCACTCATCATCATGCCCAGCTTTATTTATTATCATTGAGTGTGTGTTGGGGCAGCATATGTGTGTCCCAGTGTGGGGATCAGAGGACAGCTTTCAGGAGTCAGTTCTCTTCTACTATGGGTTCTGGAGATTGGACTCGGGTCATGAGGCTTGGCAGCAAGCGCTGTTACCCATCTCCCTTGACCTTGTACTAGATTTCTTAATAAACACTTGCTGTTTTGGATTGGAACCTCCCAGCCCCTGCCTTGGGGTAATCGTTAACAAAATCCTATCAAATAAATGAGTCGTGATGCCTCTCAGAGGTTTGGTGTAGGGAAAGGAACTTTCTAGAACATGAATCTGTAGTGTCCACCAACAGGGTATGTCTGCTTGGGAGGGGAGGTGGCGGTGGTGGTGAGGATCTATGTGCTTTTTAAGAAAGGAATGGGTCTTTTTTGAGAGATATGTCCCCAAGGGCGGGTTACCCAGTTCATCTTTCGATGGAGTCTTGGTAGTTGGGCTGGGTTAAATGGATAACTCCTCTGTTCCTCTCTTGATCAGCCTGGCTCTGGGCTGACATAACCCTCTGAGTCTTGTGAAGTGAGAGGACAAGGCAGTATGTAGTGTTGAAAATTGGAAACTTTGGAGTGTTAGGGGTATCAGTCAGGTTGACTTTTGGAGGTATGAATGGTCGTCTTCTATAGGTCTTGTGTGTATGAGTGTAGCGGATATATGTGCATGCATGTGAGGCCAGAGTTCAATAGCAGATGTCTTCCTAAATTGCTTTCAACCTTTTTTTTTTTTTTTTTTTATAAAATTACTTTCTAATTTTAAATTAATTTTTAAGTTATTTAATTTTGCAAATGTATGCATGTTTTGGACACGTGTGTATGTGTTTGCTCATATGTGTCAGGGTGTGTGTGCAGAGGTCAGAGGACAACCTCGTGGAGTCAGTTTTCCTCATACATCTTTTAAGTGTGTCCCAGGGGTCAGACTCAGGTCTTCAGGCTTGTGTGGCAAGCACTTTCACCTGCTGAGCCATCTTACCAGACCCCAAGCTTGTCGTCTTAACTTCACCACTTGGAATTGGCTTATTCTGGGTTGTAGTGGTTGTTGTAGCTCCACTAAGGTGTTTTGTGGTCACCCTTGGTCTCTGCTAGCTTGATGCCAGTAACATCTGGATGTGGTTACGTTGCAACAATGAAAGATAGCTTCCATCGTGACAGATACTGTTTCAGACACTTGCCTGCAGAGGCCTTGCTTTCTCCCCCCTCTCCTTGTTCTAGAATCTTCCATCAACCTGCAGCTCTTCTCTCTTTAAACACCTAATATACCCTAAACTCCATTAGTCACTTCTGACCTCTGATTATGCCATGCTCCTTCAGGGACATACTCTTCCTGTCTTGTCTGTTGGTTTCTATACATTGCCTAGCTTATGTCTGGACACAACCCCTCACCTCCCAGTCCTGTCTTCTGCTATTCTGGCCTCAGGGACCACCCTGGGTTTGCTTTCCTGGGTTCTGCACTGTCCTCCAGCAGAGATATCCTTGTTCTTTTCCTGTGTGTGGTGTGTAGGTTGCCCTTCACCCCTCTCCTGACCCACTGTGGCAGTTCTAGCTAGTCCAAGAATTTCTTCTACAAAAGAGGCCAGTAAACTGGGGTGCCTGGGCTAAAGTCACTGTTTGTAAAGTTTTATTGGGACAGGGCCACACACCTTTGCATACTCCTTTCTGACTACTTTCATGCCCTGATCTTAGGGAGTTAACAACAACAACAACAACAACGATGACGACGACATGTACACTTCAGCCTTTCACCCAGAGTTTTCTGGATTATGGCCTTTTTTTGAGGTGCTTGGCATCAGATCTAGGAACTTGAACATGGCAGACAAGTGCTGAGCCACTGAGTGCCCTTCTTCCTCCATCTCCTTCCTTCTTTCTCCTCTCATCTCCTCTTTTCTCCCCCTTCTTCCTTCTCTTTCTTCCTTTTTATTTCCAACTCCCTTTCTACTCCCCGGCTCTCAGCCGTCCTGCTTCTGTGTGCTGGGATGGCAGGGCTGAGCCCAGGCTACATCATCTGGTGTATGCAGAATTGGGCATAGAACCCAGGGCTTTGCCTTGCCAGGCAAGCTCTCTAACAACTGAGCCACATCTCCAGATTCCTATGTAATAAACATAACCAGCCTTTATCTGTCCTTCATCTGTCTACTCATAACTTGCTGCAATGAGAACTCAAAGTCCTGTCCCATAGTCATTTAAAAAATATTGCTTTGGGAACTAGGAATGTGGCTCAGTTGGTAAGGTGCATGCCTAATGTGCACAAAGCCTTGGAGTCTATCCTTGGTGATGCTTAAATGAGGTATGGGGGTCCCCTCTGCTAATACAACACTTGTAGACTGAAAGATTAAGAGTTAAAACTCGTCCTCAGCTACATAGGAAGTCAAGGCCAACCTGGGCTATGTAAGGGAGAACCTGTCTCCAAATAAAGGGTCTGGAGACATAACTCCAGTCCCAGTTTAAGAGCACTGGTTGCTCTTCTAGAGACCCTCAGTTTGGTTCCCAGCACCCAAGTCAGGAGGCTCTTAACTGTCTATAACTCCAGCACCAAGAGTCCCTGATGGAATGTACACACACCCAGACATACATATACACTTAAAACAACAACTGGGTGTCATATTGCATGCCTTTAACCCCAGCCCTCAGGAGATAGAGGCAGATCTCTGTGAATTTAAGGATAGCCTGGTGTACATAGTGAGTTCTAGGTTAGCCAGAGCTTATGTAGTGAGACCTTGTTTAAATGAACAAACCAACAAACAAGCAAACAACCTACATCCAAAACACCCAACTCTCCCAAAACAGCAAACAAACAAAAAACAACCCCAACAAAACAAAACTTAAAAATAAATAAATACGAAACATGGCGGACGACGTAGATCAGCAACAGACCACCAATACCGTAGAGGAGCCCCTGGATCTGATCAGGCTCAGCTTGGATGAGCGAATATATGTGAAAGTGAGGAATGACCGAGAGCTTCGAGGCCAGTTACATGCATATGATCAACATTTAAACATGATCCTGGGAGATGTAGAAGAAACTGTGACGACGATAGAGATTGATGAGGAGACATATGAAGAGATATATAAATCCACAAAACGAAACATCCCCATGCTCTTTGTCCGGGGAGATGGTGTTCTAGTTGCCCCTCCGTTGAGAGTTGGCTGAGAGAAAAGATGGATTCTGTGTAGGAAAGTGGAGACTTTGCGTCTTGAGATGTACAGGACACTCTCAGAGAGAGAAGCTCACATGCATTCTGAGAGTCAGGAATGACCCGACGATCCTTCTACCCTCAAAGAAGTTCATTTGCAAGCAACTTACAAGCTCTCCAGCTAAATGATCTGTCCCTTCCTCCAGCCCTCCAATCAGTGTGACTGCCTTGCTCTTTTCAGGAGTTGGCTTGCCCATTGTTCTTGCAGTTACTTTCAGGTTGTTTTTCTTTAAATTAAATTTGATGTTTCCTCTTTTATTACTTTAAAAAAATAAAAATAAATAAATAAATAAATACTATTTTAAGAAAATTACTGTTGCCTGTTGAAGATTTTATGTGAGCTGAAGTGCTGTACCCTTCTGAGGCTCACCTCTTCCTCTGGGTAGAGTATTTGTACACAGCTGTACATTTCCCCAAACATCTGCCTCTTCCCTCTTAATCCTTTGATCCCCTAATTCCATCCTGGTTAAAGGTGGAAGGGAATGACTTTTTTTTTCTTTACAAGATGTTCCGTTTTTCTCCTCTCCTTCTGCCTAGTTAGTTCATGCCTACTGCAAAACCTGCTTTCTATATGTATTTACCTATTCTTTTGGTTTTCATTATCTATCTATCTATCTATCATATATCTATATATTTTTTTGAAACAGTGTCTCTCTGTGTGATCCTGGCTATCCTGGGATTCACTTTGTTGTCCAGAGATCTTGAACTCAGAGATCCGGCTACCTCTGCCTCCCCAGTACTGGAGTTAAAGCCACCACACTTGGCTTATTCTTTAATTTTTTTTTAAGATTTCATTTTTAATTATGTGTCTGTGTGGGTTTGCATGTGAGTGCAGTGTCTGTGGAGATCAGATGAGTGTGTCATATCCCCCTGGAGCTGGAGTTCCAAGGCCTTGTGAGCTGCCCAGCATGGGTGCTGGAACTGAACCCTGGTTGTCTGTAAGAACAATATGAACTCATAACCACTGAACCATCCAGTCCAGTTTTTTATTTTAAGCCATCTGTATAGAGGTGTATATTCTAACACTTAGACTCAGAACAGTTTCATCAATGGTTAGACTCTCTCATGCCGCCTCTTTACCATTTTTTAAATTTTTAATTAATTAATTAATTAAAACATTTCTTAAGGCAGGATTTTACTATGTAGCTGAGGCTGACCTGGAACTGCTGGTGTGTAGCCCAGGTTGGCCTGGATCTTGTGGTGATCATCCTGCCTCTGCCTCTAGATGGCCAGGATTACACATCTGTGCCAACATCTAAGCTTCCACCTCTATGATGGGGTAACTCTACTCCTATTGTCTCTTTTTCCAGAGTAAAAGAAAAAGTCCTGTAATTAGATGAATAAATTCTTAAGACTGATTTCTTTGGTTCTCTTATCCCCCAGGCCCCAGTATTTATAAAGTTACTTAGTTGCTGAAATTTTTTTGGAACCCCTCGATTAATTCCTGTGATACACTTATGGTTATTTGAGGACACTCAAAAGAAAAAAATTGGAGCTTTGAATTTGCAGGCCAGTGAGGTAACACTCTGCGTTCTTCAACACAAAGCTTTCCTGTTCATGCTGTGTTCGTGTCTGGGGATCATTGCATGCAGATTTTTTTGTTATTGTATTTTGTTTTTTGTTTTCCCTTTGAGGCAGTAACTCATGTAGTTCAGGCTGGTCTCAGATTCACTGTGCAGCTAAGGATGGTCTTGATCTCCTGACCCTCCTGCCTCCACCTTCTGAGCGCTGGGATTATAGACACACACCTGGTTTATGTTGGGGATGGCATCCAGGCTTTGTCCATGCATGGTAGGCAAGTCCTTTATCCACTGGAGCCCACAACTGTCTGTTTGTCTGTATGGTGTGTGTATGTGGGAGGGGGTGTATGGTACGGTATATGTGTCAATGTGTGTGTGTGTATATGTCTGTGTCTGTGTATAGTGCCTGTGTGTCTGTGTGTCTGTGTCTGTGTATGGTGTGTGTGTGTGTATGTGTGTGTCTGTGTATGGTGTGTGTGTATATATGTGTCTGTGTGTGTGGGGGTGGGTGTATAGTATGGTATGTGTGTCAATGTGTGTGGTGTGTGTGTGTTCATATGATTGTGAGAGCAGAGGAAGAGATCTTAAGGGAGGTGGGAAATCAGTTGATGGAATGCCTGTAATAACACAGTCAGAGGTGAACTGGGGCTGTGCTCAGTGGGTAGAGTGTGTGCCTAGTATGCAAGGAAGTTCCCATCCCCAGCACCACATAAACAATACCCATAGCTGCTGTCCTATCACTCAGGAGGTGGAGGCAGGAGGATCAGAAGGATCTGTTGTCCTTGGCTACTAGGTGAGTTTTAGGCCAGTTTGGGCTCCAGGAGACCTTATCTCAAAAGTAAATAAATACATGATTGTGAGCAGACACTCCTGAGGCACCCAGCCTATTGTCAGGTAATTTAGGGTGTTCCTCGGGACAGAACTAATATAAACAGTTGGTTGTAGGTGTTCCTTGTGATTGGGGTGTGACAGTTTTGAGTTTCATTTTCCCATCTAGAGTTCTTTGGAATGCAGAAACGATTGTTTCTGCTAATATTTTCATCCTTGGTTATACCTTCTGGGAAGTTCTCAGTGACTTGGGACAGCCCTGGCTTGAGTTCTAGATTTTTCCCCCGAGACAGGGTTTCTCTGTGTAGCCCCAGCTCTCCTGGAACCCACCCTGTAGACCAGGCTGGCCTCAAATTCAGAAATCCTCCTGCCTCTGCCTCCCAAATGCTGGGATTAAAGACATGTATCACCACTTCCTGGCTTGCCAGCCCACAGTTTTGACAGTTTAGAAACCTGTTTTGTTTCTATGGGGGGCGGGGGATTTTTCTGGTCTGCCTACTGAAGGGCACAGCTTGTTTCTTTGCAGTTTGAAGAAGGTGTGTGGAAGATCTTTTCTCTGTGCTGGTCAAGAGTGGGGAACGGTGACACTGGGACAGAAACATACAACTACAACACTGTGTGCTTGTGTCTACATGTGGACTCCTGTTTTGTTGAGCCCATCTTACCTGGTTGATTCAGATCTGAGGATCTGAATTTGAGGATCTGTCTAGACTTTGACATTCCAAACTTGTACCCGTGGAAGGTGGAACATCTGCCTTCTTCCTTTGAGGAGAGGGAATTCTTTAGGTTTTTTGAATATGCATATTTGTGTATATGTATATTTGTGTGTGTTTGCATGTGTATGGGCACGAATGTGTGTGGGAGGGACAGGCATGCATGTGTGAATGTCTGTGGCGGCCAGGGTTTGATGTTGGTTGTCTTGCTTGATCATTTTCTGCCTTACATACTGGTACAGGGTCTGTCATTTGACCCCACAACTGGTCAATTTGGGTAGTTTAGCTAGCCATCTTGCTGTGGGACACTTCTATGTCTGCCTTGGAGCTCTGAGATTGAAAGTGGCTGTTTAAGTAGGTGCTGGGGATCTGAACTCTGGTCTTCACACTTGCAGGGAAAGCACTTTACTTGACACAATCTAGAGGAGAAGTTTTGGGGGACACCTTTGGAGTCACGGCTGGCTTCAGATTCCATGCCTCTCCGAGGTCCCTTGGGTGTGGGAAGTTTGCCAAAGAATAATGGTCTCAATGGGGAAGGCCTGTAATCACTCTCTCACCTTAATCTCACCCTTTGTCTTTTTTCTCTTTCTCTGTTGATCATAAAAGAGGAGACCCCTGTTTTGTGTCAGCCATTTGTCTCATTGCTGTGACAAATCATTTGATGAAAGTGATTAAGGGAGGATGGGAGAGAGTGCTTATTTTGTCTTGAGGTGTCATGGCAGTTGTATTTCATCCACAGTCAGGAGTAGTGACAGGGGGATCTTGGTGCTCAGCCTGATTCTTCTCAGGATCCAACCCACGCCATGATGCCTTCCTACCTCAATTAACCCAATCTAGAAACTACTTCACAGATGTGCCTAGAAATTTCTTTCTGTGGTGATTCTAAATCCTGTCCAGCTAACAGTGAAAATCAACCATCACAGGGCTGGAAGATGGCTCACTACTTGGAAGTAAAGCATGAGGACCAGATATCAGATCCCTAGAAGATTCAGAAATTCAGGGTGCTCTCTAGTAATTCCAGTCTGGGAAGGTGGAGACAGGGTAGCCATATCATCCAGTTCTGAGTTAGAGTGAGAGATCCTACTTCAAAGAGTAAGATGGAAGAGAGGTCAAATGTGATTCCTGATGTCAACCTCCAGCCTCCTTAAGTACACATAACCGCTCATCCACAAATATGCATCCACATGCACATGTATACCATATGCAAATACATATGAGGATGGAAAAACAAAGCAAAAGAGATTAACCATTATACTTTGCATCTACGTAATATAATTTTCTTTCCTGGGCTCATGATTCATAAGTTTCTCAAAAGAGGAAACAGGTAAAGAAGGGCCAGGACTTGCTTATGGCCACACAGCTGGGAAAAGGTAGAGGTGGGATTGGTTCCTTTGGGCTTTGTTTGCAAAGTGATGTGGTCACATGCTGAACTCACATAGTTCAGAACCCAAACTCACAAATACAGAGTTTTGGTTGCAAGCTTTCCCAGGTTAGGGAGATGGTTGTGGGTAAGATAATTCACTATGTAATCCTGAGGACCAGAGTTTAGATTCACAACATCAATGTAAAACAAAACAAAAGGAAAAACCAAACAGAAGTGGAAATGTGCACCTGCATACCCAGCAGATGGAGCCTGGAGGACTGATCGGATTCCTAGGGATACTCTGGATAGATGTAAGCTGCACATCTCTTTACTTATCACACACACAAGTGATGCCGGAATACATAGCCTGCTCATCTCACTGATAACATCTTGAAGATCTTTCTGTGTCATCGAGGTGAGCTTCCTGGCATCTTTTTATACTATTCTCACATATGGAGCTCATGGAGAGTTTTTTTTTTTCTTTTTTTTTTTTTTTTTTTTTTTTTTTTTTTTTTTTTTTTGGTGTGTCATGCCCCTCACCACGTTCTGAAAGATGTGGGGGACCATCTACAAGTGGTTGAACACAACCTCAAATTTCTCTTTCATAACCCATGAAACATGTAATTTGAAAGGCAATATCTATTTCTCTTTAAATTTTTAAAATTATGTTCATTTATGCAGTATGTGTGTGTGTGTGCTCCGTAAGGTACACGGGTGGAGGTCAGAGGACAACTTGTGGGAGTTGGTTCTCTTCTTCCATGGTCCTGGGGGTTGAACTTAGGATGTCAGGCATGAGGACCCATTGAGCTATCTTCTTGTCTCAGGAGAAAGCAGTTTCAATAATAAAAAGAACTTAGAAAAGAACAACCAGGGTCCTGGAATAGGGGACCAGGGGTGGTTTTAAAGACATCTGTGATTAAGGAACAGGCATTGCTGATGGTTGAAACAGAGACACTCAGATTCTGACCATAAGAAAACATTTTCAGAAGCTGCTGGACCTTGTCTTCCTTGCTCTTCCCAGAACATCTCCTTTACTGTTGTCACGGTGGAGAGAAAGCCACAGAAGAAGAAATTTCCAAGATGGCTCTGGTGCCAGTTTTCCTCCCTTTAGAATTTTCAGGCTCTTAGAATTCAGGGATCAGTCCATTCCAATGAGACATTCTGTTCTGAGGACTGGGTTAATGGAAGATGAGTGCTCGCTGAGAAACCAGGAGAGTCTCAGTTCAATCTCCAGCGTATGTGGGTTTGGCAGAGCCCAGTGGGTCCTAGGAGCTCACTGGCCAGAAGCCCAGATGAAGCCAGTGAACCTGAGGAAAATCAGAGGCCCTGTCTCAAAGCAATACGGTGCAGAGTGATGGAGGAAGGCACCTGACGTCCTGCTCACCCATTTCCTCGTTTGGTTCAGTCCAACATGGCAGCCCCTATCCACCATCCTGGGGTTCTTGAAACTGGCCAGGGGCAGAGTTTTTAGATTACATTTTGTAATTATCTTCAACATTTATTTTATTTACTTTTGTATAGATGCATACGGGCTCATGTAGAAGCCAGAGGATAGCTTGGAGGCCTCAGTTCTTTTTCCACCAGATGGGCTCTGGGAATGGAACGCTGGTTGTCAGATGCTGGCAGCAATTGCCTTTACCCACTGAGCCACCTTTTTGGCTCTTAAATAAAAAGACTCACTAAAAAAATAAAATAAAATAAAATGAAATTATATGTGTCAGGTAAAAGGAAACTCCATCTCCCTAAACTCTGGTTGGTTAGACAAAAGCCAGAATTCCTCAGGAACTTCAGAAGCCAGGTCCCCCTCTACTAAAAGGAGCCATTTCCCTTTATCACTGGCAGAAGGGACAGATGACTATCTGCGGTGCCTATCAGCATATCAGTAGAGCGTGGTGGCCTCCAGGCTTCCATGGTACCAATAGTACTTTGGTCTTCTCACTTCCTTCCCTACCCTAAATTTCTCCTGTTGATGAGCTTTCCTCCTCCGGCTACTCCTTATAACCCATGCTCTCTCTTGGTCTTCTCTTTTGCCCACATTCTCTGTCCCCCCCGACCCCCCTGCTTTGCTTCTGCTTCCCTCAGAGCCAGGGACAGTCCGTTGGCCATGTTCAGTCAACTGCTTTCTCTCCCTGCTCTGGATTCTTCCAGATACCTTTGGCTGGTCTAGCTCTCTTCTCTACAATAGAAACCTTCCTCGTAAACTTGCTGTGGGGCTGAGTTTATACAATGGGTTCGTTTGTGGCTATGTGACTGAGTGCAGGTGCCCTTGGAGGCCAGAGGTGTTAGGTTTCCCCTTGGAGCTAAGTTGTAGATGGTTGTGAGCCAGCACTGGGTTCTCTAGAAGACCAGTACAAGTTCTTAACCACCAAACCATCTCTTGGTTTTCTTTTTTCTTTCTTTTCACATGTGCCATGTGTAGTCTATGTATGTGTGAGTATGTGGAGGACATGTGGGTATGTGTGGAGGCCAGAGGTTGACATCAGGATATCCCCTCTAAAACCAGTCTCCATCTCATTTGTTGGAATGACATTGAAGCTGTGTTGATTAGGTTTGACAGCCCAGTGAACCTTGTGACCCGCCTGTCTCTTATCTTCCCAGTGTGGGGGCCACAGGCATGTGCTGCTATGACTAGCTTTATGTTCGTGTGGAGTACTCCTGCCTGTGCTGTGAGCATGTTACCCACCCAGCCATTTTACTAGTCCTAGGTGTGTGTTTATTTGCTTATTTATGTTTGTCACTGGGCCTCATGCAGCCCAGTCTTGTCTGGATCTCTCTGTGTAGCAGGAAGCCCTGGGTGCTTGAACCCTTGTCCCTCTGCCCCCACCTCCTGAGTGCTGGGATGAACTGCATGTACCACTATACCCAGTTGGTATGGTGCTGAGGATGCCATACAAGAATTTCTGCATACTAGGATCAGGAGTTTAAGTTCATCTTTGACTTTGTAGAATGTTTGAGGCCAGCCTGGGTTTCATGAGAAACCTAGTAGTATCTCAGGGTCTCAGTAGTATGATCATCTGCAACAGAAACAAAAGAAAGAAAGAAGAGAAAAAGAAAAGACAGGAAAGAAAGAAGAAAGAAAGGAAGAAAGAGAGAGAGAGAGAGAGAGAGAGAGAGAGAGAGAGAGAGAGAGAGAGAGAGAGAGAGAGAGAGAGAGAGAGAAAGAAAGAAAGGAAGAAAGAAAACTTCATTGGCATGTGACAGCATAACTGTCATCCTAGCTCTGAGGAGACTGAGCTAGGAGGATCTTGGGTTCAAGGCTAGCCTGGATTACAGAACAAGACCTAGTCTCAAAGGATTGAAACACAAAAGAAAACAACATCAACAAAATAACCAAGGGGTAGAGAGGTGGGCAAGAGCAAGTGAGGGTCAAAAGGCTGGGAGAATCTCAGCTGCTGACCTTTCTACTTGCTGCTTTCTGTCCCTCCTTGTAACTCAGATACTTTGAATTTAGATTTGATGTAGTTTATGTGTATGAGTATTTTGCCTGTGTGTGTCTGTACATCAAGTGCGTGCCTAGTGCCTGTGGAGGTCAGAAGAAGACACTGGATCTTTTGGGGCTGGAGTTACAGATGTTTGTGAGGAGCCACGTAGGTGCTGGGATTCAAACCAAGTCCTTTCTGCAAGAGCAGCCAGTGCTCTCAACTGCTGAGCCATCTCTGCAGGCACCTTATTTAAACCTTGAAGTAGCCCTCATTCCCACCCACAAGGGTGGGGCTGGGGCAAAGCAGCTGGAATTCCTATGAGAATTTCTGGTGCCAGTTCCCTCTTCTGGGTATTTTTTTTCTGTTCCAGGAGTAAATTGTTCTATTGTTTTCAACTAGCAGGACACATCAGGCTTTAATGAGTTAAGAGTTAGATTCACTGGGAGATTAGAAAAGCAAAGTGCTTCTTTATTGCCCCTGCAATTAGATCCTTTTAATCTTTATTTATAGTAACTTAAGTGAGACAGTTTACATGCTATATAGTTCTTCAGTAGTTTTGAATGTATTCACAGGATTGGGCAACAGTCACTGCATTCAGTGTTAGAACAATTTTCTTATCCTTCAAAGAATCACTGGCCCCTTCAGCTCCCCTCCTTGGCTTCCGGCAACCACTAGTCTACGTTCTGATTCTCTGGGATTTGCCTCTTCTGAACACTTTAAATAAATGGAGCCACACATTTTGTGGAAAGAACTGTGGGCCAAGTTCTTTCACTGAATGTATTATATTTTTCAAGGTTCATCTGCATGGTACAGCCCATCAGAACTTTATTTATGTTTATTGCTGATTAATATTCCTTTTGTGTGAATATGCCACAGACATGAGTTCCTTGATGGCATTTGGGTGGTATCCAGTTTTTGACTAGCAAGAAAAATTCTGTCATGGGCAATTGCATGCAAGTTCTTTGTGTACTTGCATGCATACACATGGACCCTAAAGGTCACTTTTTTCTTTCTAAACAATTTTTTCATCCAATATATTTTGATTATGATTTTCCTCTTTTCCAGTTCCTACCAGATCTTTCACACCTCTGATGTACCCAACTTTATGTTCTCTCTCTCTCTCAAAAAAAAGACCAAACCAAACCAAAACAGAAATCAACATCCCCAAAGTCCCCTACAAAAACACAAAAAATGAAAATCAAAATAAACTAAAGACCAATAAGACAAAAAAAAAAACCCAAACAAAGCAAAATGAAACAAAAAAACAAACAAACAAAGTTTACAAAATATCATTGAGATTATTTTATGTTGGCCCACTACTACTCTTGGGGATGGGGTTTGAAGATAATTAATTTTCCCTTCACCACTGATGGCTGGTAGCTGGTAGCTTCCTGTTTAGAGGAATGCCCATGCGCATTGCCCTCTCTTAGTGCTGGGACTCAGCCTGAGTTGGCCCTGTGTAGGCCCTGAGCATACTGCTGCAGTCTCTGTGAGTTGACCTGTGTATCAGTCCTGTTGTATGTGGGAGACACTGGTTTCCTGGAGTCATCCAACCCCTCTGGCTCCTATGGTCTTTTTGCTCTCTCTTCCGCTTCGTTCCTTGATCCCTGAGGGGAGGTGTTCAACATTTCATTTAGGACTGTGTTGAAGCTCTCTTATTCTCTGCACAATGTTTAGTTGGAGGTCTCTGTTCTCATCTACTGCAGGAGGAAGCTTCTCTAAGGATGGCCGAGTGAGACACTGATCTGTGGTATAGCAGGATGTCATTAGAAGCCATTTTATTGTTATGTTCTGTAAGCAGAGTTATTGCATTAGATTTCCCATAGACTCATAACCTATCTGTCTCAGGTTCTTGGCTGTTTTAGCATTTTCCGGTCTGGATTCCATTTTATGGAGTAGGCCTGAATTCTGCTTAGAAAATGGTGCCATGATTACACCAATATACCTGGTGCTGTCCACCTTGTTATTTTGAGGCAAGGTCTATTGAACCCAGAGCTCATTGTTTAGAGTAGGCTGGCCTGCCTGTGGGCCTCCAGGATCTTTCTGTTTCTATATCCCTAAAACTTGAATTATAAGTGTATGCATCTGTTCCTGCCTTTTTTTTTTTAAATGTGAGTTTTAAGGATGGAACACAGGGTCTTCATGTTTATGCAGCAAGGACTTTACCAACAGAGCCCTTTCTCTCTCTCTCTCTCTCTCTCTCTCTCTCTCTCTCTCTCTCTCTCTCTTTCCTGCATCAGTGATGGGTTGATATGTATACACATGTTAGCGTATGTATGAGTGCATGTGTCTGTGCATATGTGTGGAGGCCAGAGGTTGATTGATGTTGAATGTCTTCCTTGAGGCAAGTGAGGCAGGGTCTCTCGTTTGAAATCACAGCTCTCTTATTCAGCTACTCTGTCAAGTCAGTTTGTTTTGGGCATCCTCAGCCTCCTCTCCCAAGTGCTAGGATTACAGACAGACCACCCATCTACGTGTTACTTATGTGGTTGCTGGGAATTGAACTCAGGACCTCTGGAAGAGCAGTCAGTGCTCTTAACCACTGAGCCATCTCTCAGCCCCCCATCTAAGTCCTTTTAAAATTGCTTTTTCTCTCCTTTTTACTCAGCCCAGAACCCCAGCCCTTGGGATAGGACTGCCCATATCCAGGGTAGGTCTTCCCGTCTCAGTTACCCCAGTGTAGAAATTCCTCACAGATATACCCAGAGGCTTGCCTTCTGAGTGCTTCTAGATCTTGTCCACATGTCAATCAAGATTAACCTTGACATAATACATCTATCTATGAATCTCTGCCTGTCACTATGTCCATGTGTGAAAGCCATTGAGGTGTCTCTGGCCAGGAACTTCAGACCTGTTTGGTGTGACTACACAGGGTTTGAGGGTTTGAGCTGGTGTCCTGATCTCTTCAAAGCTCTGTCCCAGCCAAGGCTGTACGTACCATTGCAGGAGGCCTCCTGCTCTGTTCAGAGGCAGGCTGGCAAGTGTCTTGGGCAGCGTGGCGGTTTTATTGTTGCTTGGGGTTGGGGCCTCTAACTTCCTCGTGAATAAGAGTGTGGCTTTTGTATTAATTGAGTTTAATATGCCCTGTGGGTTATGAGGCAAGAGCACCAAATGCAGGAGCTTCTGGATGTGCTTCCCCAAGTCACTCTTGCAACATTTCCCTAACTTGTGCTTCTTCTGTGGGTCAGAGTAAGTAGAGTAGATCAACATGCATTGTGTGTGTGTGCATCTATGTGTGCATGTATATGTATGTATGTCTCTGTGTGTGTGTTCATGTGTATGTGCGTGCCTGTATGGTGTCTGTGTGCATTCACACATGTACACATCCATGTGGAAGTCAGACAGCAACCTTGGGTGCTGTCCCTCAGACACCCTGTTGTTTTAGACAGGGTCTCTCACTGGTCTGGACCATGGTAGTCCGTCTGACTAGCCACCAAGCCCCAGGGAGGATCCCATTTCCACCTTCCTGGTGTGAAAATTGTAAGTGCTCACTACCAAGGCATGGAGTTCAGGCCTTGCAAGGCAGCACTTCATCCACTGAGCCATCTCTCCAGCTTGGATTCTTTTATTTGGAGACAGGGTTTCATTATTTTACCAGGCTCAAACTATCTGTTTCTTCTACCTTAGCCTCCTAAGTAGCTGGGTCTCTGTGGTGTGTGTGTGTGTGTGTGTGTGTGTGTGTGTGTGTGTGTGTGTGTGTGTGAGAGAGAGAGAGAGAGAGAGAGAGAGAGAGAGAGAGAGAGAGAGAGAGAGAGAGAGAGGATGTTATTCTCTTTGTACTATGTGAGTCCCAGGGATCGAACTTGAGTTGTTAGGTTTGGGGAAGCACCTTTACCTGTTGAACTATCTCAGTGGCTCCAGAGTAGATTTTAAAGATGTTTTAAAAAGTCTATTTGCCTCAAAGATATTGGGTGTTTGAAATAAAATAAATAAGGGTTGTATGGGTGCAGAGCAGGGATCTGGTTGGTAGGAAAATACTATCTTAGGAGTGTGATTTTTGACAAGTTCTAACTCATGTGTAAAGGAACACAGAGAAGGGACAGAATGGCTCTAAGGGATCATGGCCCGGAGCTGAGCAGTGTATGCTGTGCACACGTGACTCCAGTGCTTCAGAGTAGGCGGAAGGAGCTAGGGAGATAGCTCATCTTGTAAGCTGTTTGCCTTAGCTGTGGAAGCTCGGGGCAGAGGAGGAAGAGGAAGAGGACAAGAAAAAGCAGCTGAGGAAGATGGATCTGTTAATAAAGGACTGACCTTGCAAGCATGGGGAACCTAAAAATCCAATAGGGGTGACTCATGCTTGTAATCCTAGCTGGAGTGGTAGAGAAAGAAGGATCCCTGGGGCCCACTGACCTGGAGGGTTAGCCTACTCAGTGAGCTCCAAGCCCGAGAGTAACTGCCTCAAAAAGATAGTAGGAGGTATCTGAGGAGGAATGACATTGTTGTCCTTTGCTGGAGGTGTGGGTGGGGGTTGCAAGGGCACAAGATGGGCTCGCCCAGAGATGTATGTTCCATATTTTGGGGTGTGGTAAACATCAACACCGGTATACCTACTGTATACCATCCGAAGCCTGGGCTCTCATCTTGAATTCCTCATTTCTTTTTTTGCTCCTGACCAGTCATGTGACATTGGGGACAAGGAGTTTTGTAATTGTTTGAGAGAGTAACTGTTTAGCATGGTGTTTGCTTCCTGGGAAGGAGAGGGTATATTTCATTTTACAGATTTCAGTCTGTCATGAAGGGAAGTCAGAGCAGGAACAAGGCGAAAGCTTGGTAGGAGCTGAAGCAGAGACGATGGAGGAACTCTTCTCACAGGCTTGCTTTTCCTGGCTTGCTTAGCTTGCTTTCTAAGACAATCCAGAACCACCTGCCTGGGGTGGCAACACCCACAGCGGGCTGGGCACTCCTACATCAATCATCAATCAAGAACATATCCCACAGACTTGGCCTACAGGCGAGTCAGATGAAGGCAGTTTCTAAATTGGGGTTCCCTCTTCCCAGATGACTCAAGCTTGTGTTAAGTTGACAACACTAATCAGCACACACGGCTTAAGGGATGGAGGTTTTTAGGAATATAGAGGACTGTGACTATGGAGTGTGCAGGGCCATGGGAAGCCATGGTGTATGGTGTTGGAATTGACAGGCACACCTTCCTTAGGAGAATCAGCACTCCCGTTGTGTTTGGGCAAAGAGATGGAGATTGGATTTCCTGGGAAGCACTTACCACACCCAGATAGAAGGGAATTAGACTTTAATTGGTAGCCTGGAGAACAGACCAGGGAGGTGGGTAAACACAAAACCAATACATTTGATTTTTCCTTGCCCTGTTCTGATGTGAACACATCCCGTCCTGCCCCCCCCCCCACAACTCCCCCCACGTCAGTCACTTCCTGAAGAACTTCCGTGCTGAGGCTCAGGGGCACTGAGCTGGGGTCAGCTGCTCTTTCCTCTGCACTTGACATCTTACTCAACCCTCAGTAATCCTGCTGAGCCGATTGCCTCATAGATAGTGCGATGATTATGTTAAGGCTTCGAACCGGGCCTGCCAAAGGAATTATGCTCTTTGCTTTTGAAAGGAATTATTTAGGCATGGTTGCTTTACAGGGAGAGCCATTCATCAGGGCTGGCTTAGGAGTTTGAAATGCAGAGCCCACAGTGGGTGACCACAAAGCTGGCACCGGCCCTAATTGTAGCTTTCCCCATCTTAGATTGGGCAAAGGGCCATCTGCATAGTAGGCAGGGGCCTCTACCTTTGAACCATTGCCCCACCTCCTCACAGGGGAATTCTAGGAAGGGCTATATACCCACACTGGGAGATTCTAGGCAGGGGATCTACAGCTGAATGATGTCCCCCAGTGACACAGGTTATCTTTAAACTCATAATCCTCCTGCCTCAGCCTCTTGATCAGTGAGTATTAAGTGCCTAGCACATCATATATCATTATCCGTTCATCCACAGTTACAGCATTGGCTGCTATCGTAAAGATAAGAAATAACAAATACTGGTGAGAATATCAGGGAGAGGGGGAGCTTTTACATACTGTTAACAGCCAGGAAGATGGAAAAGGAGTCCTAGTTCTTTCTTTTTCTTCGTTAGGTGTTTTTGGTTGACTTATAGAAGAATGGGTTCCACGCGATGCCATTTTATGTGTATATGATTGTACCTTGTTCACCACCCTGCTGTGTTATCTGGTCTTGGGTCTCTGCTCAGTCATTAGTAACTTTCTCTACCCCAACTGGTCTCTTCTGCTCCTGACATGCATATATCCAATGTATATATAATGTACCTAATTTCATTCTTTCTGGCTAATACCCCATTGTTTCTACCTCCCACATTTTTTTGTCTTATCTGTTATTATTATTACTTTCTTGAGACAGGGTCTCAAATAGCCCAAGCAGGCCCCTTGACTCTGTGTATAGCCAAAGATGACTTTGAACTTCTGACCCTTCTGTCTCTACCTCCTAAAGGCTGGGATTCTAAGCGTGTGCCCCCATGTCCTGTAGTGCCGAGGATGAAACTGAGGAGCTTCATGCACACCAGGCATCTACTCTACAAGCTGAGGCATAGTCTAGCTCCCAGCCATTGACTGCTCATTTCATGCTTGGTTATTGTGAAGATGTCTATATGTAATATGTGCCATATTTTCTTTATCTATTTGTCTGTTGGCAGACGTTTCCTCAGCTATGGTGAGCAGAGCAACAGTGAGAGTAGATGTGCAGGGGAGTGTCTCTGATGTGCTGACCTAGAGTACTCTGGGATATATATCCCTAGTAGTGTGTGTGTGTGTGTGTGTGTGTGTGTGTGTGTGTGTGTGTGTGTGTGTGTGGCAGAGGCGAAGACCAATTTTAAGGGTCAGTTGTTCCTCAGGTGCCTTCCATCTTGTCTCTTGAGACAGGATCTCTTACTGGCCTGGAGTTCACTGATAGAAGTAGCCCAGTAAGCCCTGGGGATCCATCTGTCTCTGAATGCCCCCAGCCCTCACAGACATATTCTGCTGCACCAGCTTATTACATGGGTCCTGGGCATAGTTGTCAGGCCCTCATACCTGTATGACAAACACTTTGTTGTCTCCCAAACTCTAGGCTCTAATTCCACTAGCTGTTCTAGAGTCCCTGGATCACCTACTTTGCTTTGCTTTCATTGTCTGCCCTCTAGTGTGCCCTGGTATGGACATCCGGAACAACCTGACCAGGCTACACGAGCTGGAGAACTGCTCGGTCATTGAGGGCCACCTGCAGATCCTCCTGATGTTCAAGACCAGACCTGAAGATTTCCGAGATCTCAGTTTCCCCAAACTCATAATGATCACAGACTACCTGCTTCTCTTCCGTGTCTATGGCCTGGAAAGCCTGAAAGACCTCTTCCCCAACCTCACAGTCATCCGAGGCTCCCGTCTCTTCTTCAACTACGCCCTGGTCATCTTCGAGATGGTCCACCTGAAGGAGCTGGGGCTTTACAACCTCATGAACATCACCCGGGGCTCTGTTCGCATTGAGAAGAATAATGAGCTCTGCTACCTGGCCACTATCGACTGGTCTCGGATTCTGGATTCTGTGGAGGACAACTACATTGTACTGAACAAAGATGACAACGAAGAATGTGGGGATGTCTGTCCAGGCACCGCCAAGGGCAAGACCAACTGCCCTGCCACTGTCATCAACGGGCAGTTTGTGGAACGGTGCTGGACACACAGTCATTGTCAGAAAGGTATGCTGAAGGCAATGCCTTATTAAGATTCCTCTATGGTTAGTAGACCCAGGAGAAGTAGACTCCTGTAAAAGTTTAAGTGATGGAGGCTGTAGGTCCAAACCCTAGAATCTCTGTCAAAAATGCATGCATGCCCCCTTGGAGGCATACCCATTTGATGCTGTACATTTGATGTTGATGGGTTACTGAGACTGTGGGAAGTGGAATCTCTGATAGGAAAAGATGAATGAGTGTACTGAAACTTGGTCATTGTAGTAGGCAAGTAGCTACAGTTAGGTATCAAGGTTTTTTTTCTTTTTTAACATATGTGGCTCGTATGTACAAAAAAGCTTTATATGCAAAAAATAAATAGGTGGCCAGATTTTTTTCTGGGAGAGCTGCTTTCCACCCTCTATGCTGGATAGTGAATGTTTCTGTGGTTCTCTCTCTGCTTGACTGAGGAGTGGACTATCCAAGAGTATGGGTTTGACTTAGCATGTTTTTCTTATCTGATCATAGAAGTCAATTTGTAAGAGATACTCAGAAAAAGAAATGTAAAAATTCAGCTTTGATGAGAGTAGTTCATAGTTTTTTCTTTCTTTCTTTTTTACATTCTATCTATCTATCTATCTATCTATCTATCTATATCTATCTATCTTCTTCTTCTTCATCATCATCATCATCATCATCATCATCATCATCATTCATCTATCTCTATGTGTGTGTGCACACGTATTCACACACACGTACATGCCTATATGTGTGTCTATGTGTGAATGTAGGTATGCCATGACCAGCACAGATGTTAGAGAACAACTCTCCTTCCACATGTGTGGGTCTAAAGGATCAAACTGAGGCAATCTGGCAATCTTTACCCACTGAGCCATCTCTCTGCTCCCTTTGTGGATTATTGCCTTCATACTTTAGCCTTCTGAGTTATAAGTCACTTACTTGGATTATTTCAGGTTTTTTTTTTTTTTTTTTTAAGAATTTGCTTGTTTTTGAGGTCTAAGCTTTATTTATTTATTTGTAATAATTTTTATTTTCTGTGTATGGGTGTTCTGCCTGCATGAATGTCTCTGTACTACGTTTGCCCTTAGATGCCAGGAGAGGGTGTTGGATCCCCTGGGACTGTAGCCACTAATGTTTCTGAAGTACCTTTGGGTTTTGGAAATTGAACCTGGGTCTTCTGCAAGAAGGGCAAGTGCTTTCAGTGCTGTGACATAGCTCCAGCTCCATATATGTTTCTTTTAGGCTTGTTTTCCAGAAATGAAATTTCTGGGTCAGAGGCTCCTGATTTGGATTGCCAAATGACTTTCCAGAAGTGTTGGACCTGTGGACTGGACTCCTAGCCTTGAGTGGAGAGAACTGGCCTTTGGGTGTTGTTTAAAAAAACATCTTTCACAAAGTCCTGGGGTGGGTGAGAAGCCTGTAGTTTATCTTTGGATGTGTTTGATTTCAGGGCAGAGCCTTTGAAAACATGTTTACTTATCATTCAGGGTTTCTCTGCTTTCTCCCTTCCTTGTCTGAGGACCTCTGTGGGCTTTGGATAATCTAATCTGTAATTTTCTTCTTTGAAGCTTTGCTAATCCTTTGTCAGGTTCATTCGTGAGCGTTCTTGTTCAGTGGAGAAAATATTCCTGAATGTTCAGAGGTACTGGAGAGCGATGGCAGTGTTGATGAGGATTGACCTGAAGCCTTGTGCACCTGAGGACTATGCTGAAAGTACTCCCAGCCCCTCCCTCACTGGGGGAATTCTAGGCAGGGGGCTCTGAGCTGATTTCCACATTTCTTTTTTTATGCCTTATACTTAGAAAATCTCTACAAATAAGATGATCTTCTGTTTACTATTAACTATTACCATGTAGAAAATCTTCCACTTTCCACTCTGGGGAGCTCTCTATGTATGTGATTTAGTGGTGTATCCATGTGCTTCCTAGAGACCCATTGGAGAGTTTTGATGCTGTTTGTGGCATAAACCAAATAGCATCACCTGCAGTTCCAGTCCTGAGAAGACTGAGGCAGGAGGGTGGCAAATGTGAAGCCACCCCAAATTATAGAGTGAAGCCCTGGATACTACCTGC
>NW_022196905.1:146198901-146246245 GCF_008632895.1 Mastomys coucha | reverse complement strand
CCCCCCCCCCAATAAAAGAAGGGAAGGAATGAAAGAGAAAAGGAAGGAGAAAGAGACAGAAAGAAGAAAGGGAGACATTCTATTCTAAAGAAGGAAGAAAAGGAGGGAAAGGAGAGAAAGAAGGAGGAAGGAAGGGAAGAGGGAAGGAAGAAGGAAGGGAGGGAAGAAAGAAGGGAGGAGGGAAGGAAGGGAGGAAGGAAGGAAGGAAGGAGGGAGGAAGGGAGGAAAAAGAAACTCTCTCCCTTCCTGTGGCTGTTCCTGCCTCCCTTCTCTGTACCTGGACATTTGTGTTCTGAGTGCCAGCTTTTATTGTGTTTTGATGTCCAAGAGAACAGTTCATTAACTGTTTATGGCTTCAGTGACCTCATTCACATGTTGTAAAATTCCTTGGGAAGGACTAGTGAATGGGAGAAAGGAGTGGGTGGCTTAGGGATTAGGTCACAGAACCTAGGGGAGGGAGGAGAGGAAATGTTATTTCTTTTGGCTCCCACCTGAGCCTAAAGAAGTAATGGTGTTGAATCTTTGGACTTGTGGGTGAGGTCTTTATGGGAACTCCTGAGGAGGAGTCTTAGACAGTAGGAGTTCGGGTACGTCTTAGCTTTCAATTGCTGTGATAAACACTTTGACCAAAAGCAACCTGGAGAGGAAAAGGTTTATTTCATTTTATAGTTTATAGTCCATTATCTAGGGAGATCAGTGCAGGTACACAGGGTAGAAACCTGGATGCAGAGGTCATGGAAGAACCACTGCTTACAGGCTTGCTTCCCATGGCTTTCTCAGCCTGCTTTCTTATAGAACCAAAGGCCACCAGTCTAGGGATTAGTACCGCCCACAGTGAGCTGGGCCTTCCCACATCCATTGTTAGTCAAGGCCATCCCAAAGAATTGCCCACAGGCTAATCCTGTGGAGGTATTTCTTAATTAGGATTTTGTCTTCCCAGTTATATCTGGGTTTGTGTCACACTGACAAATCACAGCCAGAATCAGGAGGAGGCAGTGGATAAGACAGATGGTTGAGGGGATGAAGTTATTACCCTTGGGAAGGTTTTGAGAATACTGGAACTCAGATCCAGTGAGTTGCAAAGCTATGATCCAGAGGAAGGTGTGTGGTGGGAGCAAAGGCTTAGAAGAAATCAAGACCACTTAGAGCCTGTGAGTTCTGGCCTGGGATTGGGTGTTGGTCTAAATTTGGGTAGGGATGGGAGGTAAGTCTGCATTCATTTGTGGGGAGAGAAGTTTTTCCCAGGGGCAAATAAGAGTCTTCATGTACCTACTGAAGCATCCAATTTCTCCTTTGTATTTTGAGTGCAGTGAATTAGATCAGAGGCATGTGGTGAGAAGCAGAAACAGAGACAACTTATGAAGATGGTGAGAGCATTCTGGACAACGGAAGTGGACTAGTGAGCCAGGGACAACCTAAAAAGCTCTGGACCAGGAGTCATATTACTCTCTAGAGGACATTCACACAGCATCCACTTCACTCAAGATTGTGCATCACAGACTTTTTCTTCTTCATGCAAGCACACACATGTATACAACCATACAGATGAACTCACACACGGTAATATTTAGACAATTGCCAAACCCTTAGAATTTACATTTTAAAAGTACCATATCTGGCCCACAGGTTGAGAACCTCCTGTAAGTGAGGCGCTGCAGGCTTAAAAAGTATTTTGAGAGAGATGAGG
This sequence comes from Mastomys coucha, assembly GCF_008632895.1. Classification (NCBI taxonomy): domain Eukaryota; kingdom Metazoa; phylum Chordata; class Mammalia; order Rodentia; family Muridae; genus Mastomys; species Mastomys coucha. Next base: position 146,244,558 of record NW_022196905.1, on the reverse strand, counting down.
AAAGGAGGAAGGGAGAGAGACAAAACACATTTACATAATGTTTACTACAGTATATTGTTATGTTTTATTACTAGTTGTTAGTCCCTAACTTATTTAGTTACAAATTCAATCATCTATCTATCTATCTATCTATCTATCTATCTATCTATCTATCTGTCTGTCTATCTATCTACCCACTTATCATTTATCTATTGTGAGTGGGTCTATCTATGTATCATCTATCTACTGTGTGTGTGTGTCTGTGTGTGTTAGAGAGAGAGAGAGAATGAATGAACGGGTGAGGGGGAGTACACGTGTGCCACAGTGTGCTTGTAGAGCTTAGACGACAACTTAGGGGAGTTGGTTCTCTTCCTTCCACCATGTGTGTCCTCAGTTACCCAAACTAGATGATTAGGTAGTCTCGGCAGTAAATGCCTTTCCCTGCTGAGTCATCTTGCTGGCTCACCCATGTTATTTTCTGAGACAGGCTCTCTTACTGAACCTGGAGCTAATCAAGTTAGCTCTCCTGGCTGGCCAGCAAGCCCCAGAGATCCTCCTGCCTCTACTTTCCAGGTCCTCATGCTTGCAGGCAAGCACTTTACCCACTGTACCATCTCCCCTGTCCCTAGTGTTCAAATCTTTAATGATGAATATGAAAACTTAGCTGACAAGTGTACAGTTTTCTCGGAGATTCTTAGGGATATCAATGGAAAGCTTCATTTTCCTGCTTTTCTCGTGAGAGAATCATTGTCCCAATCATTCATGGAAGATGCTGGGTAGAAGGCAGTGCATACTTATGAAGAGGTGGCTCTGGCTGGCTTGCCTGGTGACTTGTAACTGGTCTAACTGGTTTTTCTTTGGCGTGATGAAATTCATTGACCAGTTATTTCCTATCCTGTCACTAGATCCTTGTGGGAATTGAAATCTGTTCTTTGTCACAGAACACCTGACGTACCCCAGGAAGGTGCCAGGGACATTGATTCAGCTGTGGTGTGCTCTGTGTGTCTCTCCCTGTGCTGGCTAGAACTTTAATTAAACGGAGGGGACGTGGATGTTGGATATTTTTGAGATAAAGTCTCACTATGTAGTCCTAGATTGTCTCAAACTTTTGGCAATCCTTCTGCCTCCGTCCTCTGAGTGTTGGGAGTCTAGCATTCCTGGCCAAAACACTGGTTCTGTTTGTGGTAAAATACATTTTGTATGTACAGTGAAAATATAGTGTCACTGTTCCCATGCTCTGGTTCTGGAACATTCTTATCAACTCCCTCCTCCACCCCCCAAAGAAATTCTGTGTCCATTATTACTTACTTCCTAGTCCTGATTCCTAGAGCTCCTGACAAGGAGCAAGCAGCTTTCCAGCTGTGTAGATTCACCTGCTGTGGACATTATTCAGTTGCATAGTAACTTCATTAAGTCTCTCTCTCTCTCTCTTTTTTTTGTGGCTGAGTAATAGTTTATTGTATGGATTCTATCAGTTTTACCACTTGACCAACATGTGTGGTGTTTCCTCCCTTCCGTTATTTGAAATAGGGCTTCTGCAAGCACCTGTGTCCCAGAGCTCATTTGTGCCATTCCTTTGCCTTTAAGTAATAAGTAACTAACTTTTGTACGGCTGAAGTTCAAACCTAGGGTCTTGTGCATGCTAGGCAAATATACCCCTGAGCTGTATCCCCAGCCTTGGTTTTGCTTCACCCCAAGCCCCAGCATCTGGACTACAGGCCACGGGTCACCAGACGTGGCTTTTTTGTGGGTTCTGGGGATTAAACTCAGCTCATCAGAAATAATTTACCCACTGATTCATGTCCCGGGCCTGATCTCTTTAGGTCATGTAAAAATATTTATTAGTTTTCCTTCTGTTCAGTTTGAATTCCCACCTTGTGGTGGTTAACACTGACAATCCGACAGGATCTAGAATCACCTAGGACATAAATCTCTGGGTGTGTTTATGATGACATCCCTAGATTGTGTCAATTGAGGTGGGAAGAGAGACATAATCGTTCCCTCTCTTCAGGTCCTGGGCAATATAATGAGAAAGGAAGTTGGATACTGGCACTCATCAGCTACCTCATGTTCCTGCTGTCGTGGCTTCTGTGTTGTGATGGGCTGTACCCTGTAACTGTGAACCAGAATAAGTCCTTCCTCCTATGTGTTGCTTTTGTCAGAAGTTCTCTCTCTTTCATGAGTAAAGTAAATAATACATACCCCTAATATGAAGTACAACACTGTTTATTCTGTGTCTGTGCCCCTGACAGTCCCAGAAAAGAGGAAGCAGTAGATTGAGAACATTAAGCTCAACAAAGGCACTCTTCTAGTGAGAGGAGGAACCAGGAAGGGTTAGCAACTGGCCAGGGCTGAGTGTGTCCCTGTAGCTATGGTTGACCAAGAACCAAGAATTTGTTTTAGTTCCTTCCTGGTTTCTTCCTCTGAGGGAAAGCGTCAGCAAAGTAGAATGGGTATGGACAAGACGTCGGGTAGGGTGCAGATGGTGACGGGCTGATGGAGAAAATCCTCAGCCTGAGCTAGCCTCAGCAAAGTAGAATGGGTGTGGACAAGACATCGGGTAGGGTGCAGATGGTGACGGGCTGATGGAGGAAATCCTCAGCCTGAGCTAGCCTCAGCAAAGTAGAATGGGTGTGGACAAGACGTCGGGTAGGGTGCAGATGGTGATGGGCTGATGGTGAAAATCCTCAGCCTGAGCTAACTCCTGATATCCATTCACAGAAATCTTTTTGGGGACTGGGTAGTAGCCCAGTTAGTAAAGAGGATCTGAGTTTGATCCCCAGAATCCATGTATCTTAGTTTTTTTTTCATTACTGTAATAAAATATCACTGACATAAAGCAACTTAAGGGAGAATGGGTTAATTTGGCTCATAGTTTAGGCAACACAAACCTCTCAGTCACTGAGAAGTCACAGCAGCAGGAACTTAGAGTCAGCCACATCCCATCCATAGTCAAGAGCAGAGAGCAGTGAGTTAATACATATGTGCTTGTGCTTATTAGCTCATTTTCTCCAGGGTTATACAGTCCACGATCTGGGCTTACAGGATGATGCCTCCCATAGTGGTAGAGTCTTCCCACTTAATGTATGATCAGAACAAATATCCTACATACACTCTAAAAGGCCAACTAGACAGTCTCATTGAGACTCCCTTCCTAGGTGATTCTAGACCAGTGATTTTCTCTCTCTCTCTCTCTCTTTCTTTCTTTCTTTCTTTCTTTTTTTCTTTCTTTCTTTCTTTCTTTCTTTCTTCCTAGGTGATTCTAGACCAGTGATTTTCTCTCTCTCTTTCTTTCTTTCTTTCTTTCTTTCTTTCTTTCTTTCTTTCTTCCTTCCTTCCTTCCTTCCTTCCTTTCTCTCTCTTTCTTTCTTTTCCCTTTCTTTCTCTCTCTCTTTCTTTTTCCTTTCTTTTCTTTCTTTCTCTCTTTCTTTCTTTCTTCCTTTCTTCCTCCCTCCCTCCCTTCCTTCCTTTCTTTCTCTCTCTCTTTCTTTCTTTCTCTCTCTCTTTCTTTCTTTCTTTTTCCCTTTCTCTCTCTTTTTCTTTTTCCCTTTCTTTCTTTCTTTCTTTCTTTCTTTCTTTCTTTCTTTCTGTTTCTCTCTCTCTCTCTCTCTCTCTCTTTGTTGTTTTTTTGTTATTTGTTTGTTTTTTGTTTTTTGAGACAGGATTTCTCTGTATAGCCCTGGCTGTCCTGGAACTCACTCTGTAGACCAGACTGGTCTCGAACTCAGAAATCCATCTGCCTCTGCCTCCCAAGTGCTGGGATTAAAGGCATGTGCCACCACTGCCTAGCTTGACCAGTGGTTCTCAACCTGTGGTGTGGCTCTTTTCTCAGTGGTCCCCTCAGACCATCAGAAAACACAGATATTTACACTAGATTCACAACAGTAGCAGAATTATGGTTTTGAAGTAGCAATGAAAATAATTTTATGGCTTGACAGGGATCACTACAACGTGAAGAGCTGTATTAAATGGTCACAGCATTAGGAAGGTTAAGAACCTCTGTTGTAGACTGTGTCAAGTTGATAACTGACACTAATCATCAGGCAGTGTGAAAAAACCTGGACATGGTGGTACATGCTTGCAGTCTAAGCTCTGGAGAGGCAGAGCTAGGGGGATCACCAGGTTTTCTGGCCAGCCAGCCTAGACTACTTGGAAAGCTCCAGGCTAGAAACAGAATTGAGAACTTCAAGACTCATTAAATCTTTAACAATGGTGACTATCACCTGACAGCCATGTTTGAGGGGATTTCTGGTGCCAGGCCATCCTTGCTGTACTGTGGGTGCGACTTGCTTGCTGAACTTTTCTTTTGGCGTGGTGGTGATTTTGATTGGCAAGACTTACTTTGTTTTGTGTCTTGGGTTTTCGCCATCTCTGTTCATGAGTGAAATTGGGCTGTGTTTGTGGTTCGTTTCATTTTGCAATCTCTTTGTTAAGTTTTGTTATCCGATCTTCTAGTCACTTAAAGTGAATTAGGCACATTTTCATTTTAAAGGTTTTCAAACAGTTTTAGCATTGGAATTAATCTGTCTTTGAACAACTGAGTAATTTCTTGGGAAATCTTATGGTTTAAAATCTTTTTGGGAAGAAATTTTTGAGTGTGTGTATGTGTGTGTGTATATATATATATTTATAAATATTATATATATAGTTTATACATGGTGTTTGATGCATTTAGGCTAAAATCTTTTTGTTGCTGCTTTGCCTTTTAAAACCCTCTTAACATCATGTGGTCAACTTGTGTAATTCATAGTTTCTTAGGATTTGTGAGTTCTCTGAACTAGGGATGTTATTAAGATTACCTCAAGTGTGTGCTGTTTCCTTATCTGTCTGAGAGCTGGAAGTCTTGAAGATCTTAGACTTATTCATAATTCTTTTCACTTTGTGATTGTTCTAATCTACGCTCTTAGTGTTGTTCTTTTTAAACCCCCCTTATTGTGAAAAGTTTTTTAGAAGTAATTACATATGTAAATATGTTTTGGAATAAATTCCAAATTGTGAAGTGGACAAATAAAATAATCTTATTTCATTTAAACATTTGATAGTCAGAGGCTCTACCCTTGAGCCGTGCCCCTAGTCCTTCACTGAGAAATTCTAGGTAGGGCTCTTCCCCTGAGTCACGCCCCTAGCCCCTCACTGAGGGGTGCTAGGCAGGGGCTCTAACCACTGAGAACACCTCCAGGCCCAATTTCATTCTTGTAATGCAATTAAAGCCTTATAAATAATCTTGTTTGCTTCCTCTGGTCCCCCAAACCATCCTTATTTCATAGGCTATTTTACAACAAGTGAAATAGGCTCAGTGAACGTTAACTGACTTGTGGGTGTGTATACAGGAGTAGCTGTGGGGAGGGTTGGGCAGCTCCTTGTTTTGGTTGTACCTTCTCTGGTTGAGTGAGTTTGAGTCACTGATTTTTCAGGTTGAAAAGATAATGAGCTTTTACTGTTTCTTAGTTTCATTTTTGTTGCTACAATAAAATATGATGACAAAAATCAACTAGGAAGAAAGGGGTTCACCTCAGCTTACGTGCAGTGATAGTTCATCACTGAGGGGGAAGTCAAGGCAGGGACTTCAAACAGTCCCATCAGCAGTGAAGAACAGAGAGAAATGCTTGCTTGCTCTGCTCCATTTCTCTGCACAGTTCAGGACCTCCTGCTTAGGGAACGATGGTGCCCACCATGGGTGAAATCTTTCCACACCAATTAAATTAATTAAGATACCTCCCTAACACACACACACACACACACACACACACACACACACACACACACATACACTAACCCAACATAGAAAATCCCTCATTGAGACTTCCTTCCTAAATGACTCCAGATTGTATCAAATTGTTGCTTAAAACGATTCCTTGGGGGCTGGAGAGATGGCTCAGTAGTAGCAATGGCTACTTTTTCAGAGGTCCTGAGTTCAATTCCTAGCACCCACTTGGTGGCTCATGACCATCTATAAAGGAATCTAATGCCCTCTTCTGGCATGCAGGTGTATATGCAGCAGAACACACACATAAAATACAAGTTTTAAAAAAAGAGAGACAGTCCATAAAATATTGAAACAAAACAAAACAATCTAATCCTCAGTTAGTGTGATGGATTATCAAAGTTCCTAGTTCTTGGGGCTTTAAAAAGTTTTTATATTTTAAATTTGAGATAGAATCTCAGTTAACTCAACCTGTTATCAAACTTCCTATGTATCTTAGGTTGGCCTTGAACTCCTGATCCTCTTTTTACACCTCCCCGGCACAGAATGACAGGCGTGTACCACACACCCAGAATTATGTTGTGCTGGGGATGGGACTCCAGTCTCCTGCCTGCCAGGCCAGTATGCTAGTGAATATCCTGAGTTCTGAGATTACACTTATGTACCAAGAGGCCCAATTTCGTATTATGCTGAAGATGGAATCCAGGTCCTCATCCATGGACGGCAAGAACCCTACTGAGCCGCATCCTTAGTGTAACCCTTCCTGCATACGATTTTAAAATCTTTTTTGGGGAGTGGGGGTGCTGGCCCCAATACGTGAGATAGAGATTCTGTGTTAAAGAATTGCAGGTAGCTTTTTGGTAGCTGACTATTCAGTTGATTTCAGGAGATATATTTCACGGCAGCAGGAGCCATATGTGATGTTTAAACTCAAACTCATAGTATGCAGCCGTCCAAGGGAAAACATTCATTTTCTCCAATAAACAGAGTAAGACTTCTCCACCCAGACGCCTGACTTTGTGAGGCTGCCAGGGTATGTGTTTACAAACCTACTTTCTCTTTCTCTCTTCTTGTGTTTGTGGTTTTATGGTCTGGGTTTGGGAGCTCTCACCCAGGGCTGAGTGTGACCTGTCAGGCCACCTGCCCCCATGGCCTTCCTGTCTATTTCTGGCCTTCAGTGTGAGCTTGCTGAAAAGCCAGCATGACTTGAGGTGATGTCAGACAGACTTTTCTTTAGAAGGGCACTGTGATTCATCTTTGTATTTAACGGGCCTGTGTCACGTTAGAAGTATGACTGTAGTAGTTTTTGTTTGAAATCTAATAAGGGATTTTGCATCTGCCATCTGGAGGCCGTGCTCCTTCTGTTCTTTTTATTGTTTTTGACTAAGAGTAGCGTTGAGGGGCAGGAAATAGGTTTTGCAATATTGCCGACATCTGCCCAGAGGGTCTGTCCTCTTTCCTCAAACTTCATTTTTTTTTTCCTGTGAGCCAGAGATAGATATGAGGCAGCTGTGCTCGGCGGGTCCAGCGTTGTATTCTTTTTCCTGTGTAATTATGTGTATATGTTATAGTCTTATGTGGCCTGGTTGGCCTTGAGTTCACTGCATAGTTGAGCCTGACTTTGGATATCTGACCATCCAGCCTTTACCTCCTGACTTCATCCTTAGGATCACAGGTGCGTGCCATAATGTATGGATACATATATATGTATAAGTAGGTATGTGTATACATGTTGGTGTCATCATTGGTATCCCCTTCTTCCATCACCTAAAAAACCACGAGTTATGGGGATTGAACTTAGGTCTTCATGATTTGGTGACACATCCTTTCATCACTGAGCTAACCTCCTTTGACTTTTCTAGGCCACATTTTAAATGTCAGAAGGCATCTAAGAGACATGACATATACATTCCTTTGGTTGTATAATTTTATACCATAGCCTTTCTTTCAGAGAAGTGTGAATCAGGTTTAAAACATTTTAATATTAATTTACTTTTTATTTTTGGAAATGGCATCTGTTAGTTTTCATTGCTAACTTCACACAATCTAGAATCACTTGGGAAGAGAGTCTCACTGAGGGATTGTCTATCTTGGGTCGGCCTGTGGAAGTTTGTCTTAATTGCATTAGTTCATACTACCATGGGTAGTATCATTCCCTGGCTTGTATAAGAATGGAAAAGGTAGCTGAGCACAGCTTGCATGCATTTGTCCCTACGTTGGATTCTGGTTGTGACCAGCTGCTTCAAAATCCTGCAACATTGATCTCCTCAGGAATTGTGAGCTAAATAAGGTTGCTCTTGTCAGGGTCTTAACCCCAGCAACAGAAATGAAACCAGGAAGATGTGTGGTTGATTTTGTTTCTGGTCTTGAACTCATGGGCTCAAGCTACCCTGCCAATTCTGTCTCCAGAGTATCCTAATGCCTGGGTCAAACTATTTTCAAACTGTGTTGATCACTGCTGTGGTTTGAATATGCACCATTCCTGATAGGTTTACAGGTTTGAACACTTGGGGTGTTCAAAAAGATGGGATCTTGTTTTGGGAAGTTTGTGGAACCTTTAGGAAGTGAGGCCTGGATGGAGCAAGTGGGCTGTTGGAGATGGGGCCTGGCCCCACTTCCTGTCCTCTCTGTTCTGCCCCTAGCTGCACACTTTCACTATTCTGTAGTTGCCAGCTGCCGTGCTTTTTCCTCCATGGTGGCTTGCATTCATCCCTTCAAGCTGTCAGTGCATATGACCCCCCTCCTCCTTTCAGTTGCTTCTTGTCAAAGAGTTGCTCATAACAACAGAAAAAGTAGCAAAATCACCAAGAGTACGTTTAGGATTTCTTTTTCTTTTCTTTTTTAAAATTTTGTGTATGAGTTCTCTATCTGCATGTATACCTGCATGCCAGAAGAGGGCATCAGATCCCATTACAGATGGTTGTGAGCCACCATGTGGTTGTTGGGAATTGAACTCAGAACCTCTGGAAGAGTAGCCAATATTCTTAATCACTGAGCCATCTCTCTAAGCCTCCATTTTAGAACTTCTTACTGGCTATTTTACCTAATTAAAAGATATGCCTGACTGGTAAAGCCTATCCATGTAGCATGATCGACCAACCCCATTAGTTTAAAAAAAAAAGTCCTAAAATATAGTGTCTGGAGTGGCTAAGAGCACTTGCTGAGCAAACTTGAGGAACAGAGTTCAAATCCCTAGCACCAGCCTAAAAAGCTGGGTGTTGCCATGTGTGTCTCTGTAACTCTATCCCTGTCGTGGAGCAGAAGCAGAAGCAGGAGGATGACCACAGCTTGCTGGCTGCCAGCGTAGGCCTGGGTTCAGTGAGAGACCCTCTCATGGGAATAGAGAGGAGGGTAAGAGAGTAGACTACCCATGGCTGCTACATACGTAAATGGATGCATACGACATACACACTACATTCCACACCCAACATACACACTTCATTCCAACCCACACCATTTATTATGTCTTTAAAAAATGTATACTCTCTGCTTTTTTCCCCATAATTTACTTTTTCACTTTACATCCCAATAACAACCCCCTTCTTCCTGTTCTCCTAGTCCAGTCCTTACAAATCCTTCCACCCATTACCTTCCACCACTTCTCCTTAAAGAAGGGGAAGCCTCCCTTGGGTATCACCTCACCCTGGGACATCTAGTTCCAGAGCTAAGCAATCATTTCCCACTGAGATCTAACCAGGTAGTCCAGGTAGGGGAAGAGGATCCTATGGCAGGCAACAGAGTCAGAGACGGCCCCTGCTCCAGTTGTTAGGGGACCCACATGAAGATCAAGCTGCACATTGCTATAAATATGTTGGGGTCTAGGTCCAGCCCGCATCCTCTTTGGTTGGTGGTTCCCGGTTAGTTGACTCTGTAGGTCTTCTTGTGGTATCTGTATATTCTTTTTTTTATAACTTGTCCTTTATTTCAGAATTATAGATGAAGTTATAATATCACCAGCTGCTTGTTTGTATTGCTTATGACTATCTTTCTAGACAGTTGGGAAGCTCAGGCAGAAGGATCATGTTTTGTAGATTTTCTTTGGCTACATAATGAAGCTGGGTGACTTGGCATAGTTGTGGCATACTTGCTTATTGTGAGCAAGTCTCTGGATTCAGCATTATTCAAACAGTAACAGCAACAGCAACAATAATAATAAATAAACATTTACCCAGCCTCCTTAGACCCATACTTTTTTTGTTTGTTTTTGGGACAGGGCCTCATGCAGCCCTGGCTGGCCTCAAACTTTGCTGGCTATGTAGCTGAGGCTTACATTGAACTCGTGATCATCTTGCCTCTACCTCCTGAGTGCCACCATGCCCACTTTTATGTGGTGATAGCATCCACCTTAGGGCCCTCTGTATGCCAGGCAAGCACTGTATCAAGTGAGCCACATCCCTAGGCCCTAGAGCTTCACCTTGAGTCAGTGTTGGCTAGTGTGCACTGCAAACACACGTGTACATTCAGAGGAAAGTGAGGCTGTTACCTGAGGCTTGTGCAGCAATCTGTCTGTGTTGCTCAGGGATTTGGTTGGAGTCTTTCCATTTATATGAGACGTGAATTATACCTTTAATTCCTGTATGAATGGCTATTTGAAGATGTGACTAATGTGTCATTGGCTTGAAAAAAAAATAAACCAAAACAAAAAAATCTTGATACAAACTTAACTGTTTATTTTTGTTGACTTTGCAGACTGATCCCCAGTGATCTTTCTTTAGCCTTCCGGAGATAATTGTGCAAACATGAAATGAACTTTGTCATTAATGGTTCCAAGTGCCTTGGCAAAGGGCATGCCTGAGTCACTACTGCGTTGGTGAGGCAGGAACGCACTTCAGTTTTAAAGTTTTCTTGTTATTAGTACATGTTAACAATACATAATGTTTTTCATATGACAGTCTCGAACATGATTATAATGCTTGTGCATCATAGTCCTCCCAGTTGCCCTCTTCTTTCCTCTCCTGCTGTTCACATTTCTCTTTTCAAATAGTCCTACTTTTATGCCTGGGCACAATGAGATTCACTGTTCCTGCTTTCATGAGTGTGGTCAACCTATCAGTTTGGCCATCCATACCACTGTAGAAACTGTCTCTTCCTGTTTCTCCCAGCAACTCTAGCTTTCCATCAGAGAAGGGCGGGGCCTTGTGAGACCTTCCTCCTATTAATTGTTAACTGCCTAGCAATCCTGTGGGATGGGTAGGACCTTGTGTCCCATCTCCCAGCAACCTTTAACTGCTTAAAGGGGTGGGGACTCATGAGTTCTCTCTCTCCTTCAACTAGTGTTAGCTGTCTATCTTTAGGGAGAGGGAGAGACTCATAAGCCTCTCTAGTAACCACTAACAGTCTGTAATACATCCATGGGGAAGGAAGGGTTTCTCCTGAGTCCCTGCCTTTAGCAGTTATAAGCTATCTTCAGAGAGAGAGAGGTGGGACATCATGAGTCCCTCTTCCTGATAACCATTAAAGGCCTATAATAGATTTTCAGGGAGGTACAAGGCTAAGCTAACCCCTACTTCTTCATGATGTCACTGGGGTCAATCACATGTAGGTCTTGTGCAGGTAATTGAAGCTTGTTCAGTAGGACTACCACCTCTCATGCCTGGGAGACAGGGGAGTCAAGACACAAGACCCTTCGGGCAGTCACACCCATACCATATCTAAACCTACCATAGACCAAAGCTTGAGCTTCTGAAGTGGCCACACAATATTGGGTGCGCTCACTATGTGATCTCCAAATGGGCAACATTCATATACACGGGTTCCTCCCTTCATATCCTCAAGGTGCACCTCTGGCCCATGACATTGTGGGAGTGGTCTCATCAACCTTGTGAAGGGCCCCCACCAGAGCTCCTGTCTTCTTGACTTTGTGTTTGTTGTGTGACTCCTCGCTGAGATGGAGCTGTGTTTCAGTTTTTATACCTGTTGCTGTGAGAAAATACATCCGCAGAAGAACTTAAGGGAGCAGAAAGAATTCAAGGATATTATCACACAGGATCACATCACGTCTATGATCAGGACATAGAGAGTGATGGATGCATGCTAGTGCCCAGTTCCTTTTCCCTATTGTATATAGTCTAGGACTCAGGGAATGGTTCCATCTACAAGTAAAGTGGGCCTTCCCACATCAATTACAGTAACTAAAAGAATCCCCTACAGGACTGTGTAGAGTCCCATCTCCCAGATGATGACTTTAGATCCTGTGAAGTTGATAATTAAAGCTATCTGTCATAATGGGGGAGTCTATGAAAGTGGATATCTGGGTCAGAGTGATGGCTCAGTGGTCAAGAGCAGTGGCTGCTCTTCCAGAGGACCCAGGTTTGATTCTCAGCACCCATAATGTGGCTCACAGCCATCTGTAACTCCAGCCTCAGAGGCCTGACATCCTCTTCTAGCCTCTGAGGGCACTAGGCACAGACATGCATGTATGCAAAAATACCCAAATACATAAAAATAAGTAAGTATAAAAGAAATAAAAAAGAAAGCAGATATCATGGTCTTACAGAATGTAGTGTGTGTGTGTGTGTGTGTGTGTTGGTGCTGAGCTTTCCTGGAAAATATTTGAACAAATGTTTATTAATCCTATATTGGGCACTGATGACACTCTAATTCTACCAAAGTTCAACTTCATGATTGAGGTTTCTCAGACAAGTGCTGTAGCAGTGAGCTTCACATTCAGCTTGCCTTTTTTGCTCCCTTTTATTATTGTTATTGTTGTTATTGTTATTATTGTTATTGTGTGGTGCAACTGCACCAGCACAAATATACTAAGGTGTGCATGTGGAGAAGACAACATTTGATAATTGTTTTTTGCCATCCACCTTATTTTCATGCACAGTCCTTTTTATTGTTTCTTGCTGTTTTGTACACCAGTCTAGTTTGTGTGTGAGATTCTAGGTGATTCTGAATTTTATATAGGTTCTGGCAATTTGAACTCAGGCAACCAGACTTGTGTGGCAAATACCTCTCCTTGATGAACCATCTCTTCCTCTATCTTATTGACATTTTGAAACAGGGTCTCACTAAGCTCTCCAGGCAGGCCCTGGCTTATGATCTTTTGATTTTAATCTCCCTAGTAACTGGTATTACAAGTCTGCATCACCAGACCTGGCTCTATCTATCTGTCTGTCTATCTATCTGTCTATCTATCTATCTATCTATCTATCTATCTATCTATCTATCTATCTATCTATCTGTTCTGGTGAGTGTGAAAAGACAGATAAACCACAATTTCCCATCTTAGCTGTTTTTTTTTTTTTTTTTTTTAAGAGCATAGTTAAGCAACACGAAACACATTCACATAGTTGTGCAATTATTGACACCCTTTTTCCAGAACTTTCTCATTTCCCAAACTGAAGCGCCATCTCCATTTCTCAATACGTCTCCTGAGCTCTCTCAGCCCCTGTTGTCTACCACTTTCCTTCTTTTTTTATGGGTCTGATATTTTAGGGACCTCCTAAGAGTAAAATCCTTTTATGATCGGCTTAGTTTGCTGAGCATCATGATATCAAGGTCAATCTATGTAGTAGCATGGGCTAGAATTTTGTTCCTTTTCAAAGCTGAATAATATTCTAGTGCATGGATATTCATTCCTTATCTGTTGGTAAACATTTGCCTCTTTCCGTCTTTAAAAGCTTCTGTGTTACACACATATACAAATATCTGTCTTGGCTATCTAGGTTGTTAGGGTTCATTTTTCTTTCTTTCTTTCTTTCTTTCTTTTTCTTTTTTTAAAGATTTATTTATTTTATGTATGTGAGTACACTGTTCTCTTCAGACACACCAGAAGAGGGCATCAGATCCCATTACACATGGGGTTGTGAGCCACCACGTGGTTGTTGAGGATTGAACTCAAGACTTCTGGAAGAACAGTCAGTGCTCTTATCCATTGAGCCATCTCTCCAGCACCTCATTTCACTTTTCAACTTGATGAAACCTAGTTCAGGTTAATTAAACCTAGACTAGGGTTGATTGACATGGAAAGCCTCTCTCTCCTCTGCTCCCTGCTCCTTGCGGGTGGTACCATCCTCTGGGCTGGGATCCTAAACAAGTCAGTAGAGCACAAGTATCCATCCTTCTGCGACTTCCTGACTGTGATGTAACACTTCTACTGCCTCAACCTCCTGCCACCATGACTTCTCACCCAAGTGGACTGTACCCTCACACTGTTGGCCAAAACAGTTTCTCTCTTAAATTGCTTTTGTCGTTGTATGTTATCCCAGCAACAGGAAAGGTAACAAGGACAGGAGGTCCTGGAGGTGTCTGCATACAGTGTGTCTTCTGAAAATCTGAGGGAGGGACAGAGAGCGGGCAAAGGGTGTGGGCTGCTTCCTCCCGTTCTCATTGTGTGTAGCTTTCTTGTAGGGATGAGAGAAGCCTCTTGGCTGGGGTCACTTTCTCTTCTTAATTTCTGTTGCCTCCACGCAGAGTCTATCCCATGTCTGGCCTGGGAGTGGATGTTTCTCGTGTGGATGTGGAATGTGGTGTTTTGGGAGGAAATTGCTGCTTGATTCTTCGCTACTGTTCCATTTGTTTGATAGTGTTGAGAGATGGGGAAAGCTCCTTCGTTTGGGAGGGAAACTGAGATGCATTTCATTTGCCATTGTAGGATCAAGCCTCAGTATATTCATATGCTTCCAGGGCTTGCTTGGTGGGGTCAAGTTTGCACCAAGATTCCCTTTCCAAATGTCTTATATAAAATCAAATCCAAGAACAAAGAAGACATTCTCTTCTCTTTCATGTTCTCTTCCCTGTTTTTTTTCCTTCAACTGGCTATTTTTCTATTTTAAATCTTCAGTTAAAACATTAAAGGTTTCTTTTTAGATGTGTGTGCATTCTGTGTGCGTTTTGTGTTCATTTGTGCCTTATGTTCTTGCAGATATGCATGCATCTGCATGCATGTGCTTGTGGATGACAGAGTGTTTTCTTCAATCATTCTCTACACTTTAAAAATTATATTTACTTATCTATTTATTAACTTTTTTCCTTTTGTGTGATCTTTCACATGCAGTGATCAGATAATAATTTCGGGACATCAATTCTTGCCTTCTATTCTGTGAGTCTTGAGGATCAACTCAGGTACAGGTTTGGCAACAAGCGCCTGTCCTCACTGAGCTGCCTCACTGGCCCTCTACCTTATGTTTTGAGACAGAGTCTCTCACTGAACTTGGAGCTTACAAATGGTGGGCCAGTGAGCTCCGGGAATCTGCTTCTTGTGACCTCTTTCTTAGCACCAGGAGAATTTAGGGTCATGCTCAGCTATTTCCATTGGTGTTGGAGATCCAACTCAGGGCCACATGCTGGCGTGGCAGCACATTACTGCCTGAGCCAAATCCCCAGCCCTCTTTCTGGTTTCTTTTGTACTTAGAACAAGTTTTTTCTTTTTGTTTTGGGTGTGTCTACATGTGGTGCTGGAGGTCAGACCCATCATAGCCTTGAGCATGCTGGACAAGCCCTCTCCCTCCAAGTTACACCTCTAACTTCTACTAGTGTTTTTCTGTTTTGTTTTTGAAGCAAGGTTTTGATATGTAGTCCAGTTGGGCCTTAAACTCACAATCTTCTCGCCTTGTCTTTCCAAGTATAGGGATTGCAGATGTGTACCACCACTAAGCCCCACTTCTTCTAAAAAATTTTCTTAAAAATTTTATCTTTATTTTTAATTGTGCATGTATACCCTAACGTGCGTGCATACACACACACACACACACACACACACACACACACACACACACACACACATGCGCGCGCATGCACAGGACTCATGGAGATCAGAAGGGAGTGACGGATCTCCTGGATCAGGAGATATAGGTGATTGTGAGCTGACTGGCACTGGTACTGAGAACTGGACCTCAGTCCTCTGGAAGAGCAGTAAGTGCTCTTAAGCATGAAGCCATCACTCCAGCCCACTACTAGCTATTTGAAAACACATAATTAACTATTGATTTTAACTAAAAGCTTTCTGATGAGAAGATAGATTTAGTTAATAGGACTAAATTCACTTAATTAGGCTAAATTTTAGGTTATTTGTGTTGTCTTTTTATTTGTTGAGATAGGGTTGCAGGTAGCCCAGGCTGGCCCTGAACTTGATACATTTGGCAGAGTATATTGCTTTGTACTTCTGTTCCTTTTGCCTCCACCTCCTCAGTGCTGGGACTGTCCCATCATGCTGGGTTTATGTAGTACTGGGGATTGAACCCAGGCTACCTACAGGCTAGGTAAGTACTCTGAGATCCAGCCCCTGCTGACATAGGGACTGTGGGTGTGGCTTAGGGTGGAGCTCCTAGGATTCCCCCTGAGAAGGACAAAGGGTATTGGCTCAGCCTTAGAGTGCCTGACTAGTCTCTGTGAGGCCATGGGCTGCACCACCTGTACCACCAAACAGGTAATGCTATGGCAGACTGTATTTGAGATTTTGTATTGTAAGCACTGAGCACTCCAACGCCAGGAATTTGGAGGGGCAGGGTGACTGATGGGTGTTGGGTGGTAGAAATGCATAGTTTTTGAATTCTAGCTTTTGAACAAAAGCTTTTTCAGAAGCTGCTTCCTGTAGTTTTTTTTTTTTTTTTTTTTTTTTTTTCTTTTTATGGTGCTTCTGCAGTGTTTCAGGGCGATCTCCTCAGTTCTCAGTGGCTTGAGCCTTACTAAGTTAGTGAGTTATTCTGAGTTCTGGAATCCAGCATCTGGTGCAGCTTGTGGCTCTTGGCTCTGACCTAGGAGGCCCTGCCAGCCAAAGGAGGTGGCATCCCCGTGCCTGGGGGCCAGCCTGGAAGGCTGCAGGCTTTTAAAGGCCATGACTTGTGCTGGAGACATGTGTTTCTCTGGCACTGGCTTTGTTCAAAACACATTCCCTAGATAGTTTCTCTTCTACACAGACTTTGGAGATTCTTGGGTGTGCTAGAGGCATCCTCTCCCTCTCCCTCCCTCCCTCCCTCTTTCTGTCTCTCTGTCTCTGTCTCTCTCTGTCTCTCTGTCTCTGTCTCTGTCTGTCTGTCTGTCTGTCTCTCTCTCTCTGTCTGTCTTCTCCATATAGCACAGTGATTTGCTGTTTTCTAGGTGTATGTATGGAGAGTGGTGTGCACGCAAGTGGGACTCTGCATGCTGATCTCAGCTGGCCTCACCTGACTTCACTAAGTCAAGGCTGGTAGAGTCCCCCAATTTATGGACAAGAAATTGAGGCTGGCAGAAAAGTCAAGGGGAAGTAGTAACTGCAATGGGCTTCAGGGTTTGCTCTGAGCTCACAGCCTGACCTGGGTTCAGGGCCTGTAGCCATCTTCTCTCCTAATTCCTGTGTCCAGCTGGCCACGGGAGCCCTCTTGATGTTTCTGTCTTTTCTTTTCTGTGTTGTGAGTAGGACCTAAGGGCTGTGTGCATTTTGGGCAAATATTTGCCACTGATCTGTGTCTCAGGCTCTTACTTTAACTTATTCATTTATGTTAAGGATCTCATGTAGCCCAGGCTGGCCTTACCTTGAACTTACTATGTAACTGAAATTCCTTCAAATTCATTTATTTTTAAGTGTAATTTATTTTTTCACTTAAAAAAATCATCAAAAGCAGTTACTTTCTAGACAAGGGAACGGGGATGTCTCACCTCCTCATTGCTGCCTTGTTAACTGCCTGCTGAATCCCAGCATTCTGTGGTTGACTCCCTTCAATTTTCCAGCTCTGTCACCAGGCACCTGCAGACCAGGAGGACTTGCCTGCCTCCTGCCAACAGTTATGTCCATGATTGTATTCCAGAAGGAAGTTCGCAGGCAGTGTTAAGTGACTGAGCCAGAATGTGGTCAGAGCTGGCTCCCATCTGATTTGAGTGGAACGCCTCAATTGTCCCACTGCAGAGGATAATTATCTAATTGTTAATACTCTTGACTTTCCTGTTTGGGGCCATGCTTAGCAAATGGGGTGTGAACGTGAACTCTTAACTGTCTCCGCAGCCAACAGACACGAATAACATTATGTAGTTGCAAAGACAGGCCATTTATGAAGCTGTTAGCTGTGACAGCAGCCTTCACCCCTCTACTCACTGCCCCAACCCTTGAAGTATTGGCTTATCTAGTATTGGCTTATCTTTACCTGTTGAGGCTTAATTAGTTCCACGTTAGACCTTTAAAGATTACTACTCGTGTGCATTGCATAGCACATGCATGCATGCATGCACACATGCACACACACACACACCTGCACCTGCAAGTGGGTGTACTCTCCCATGAATAGGAGTGTGGTGGCTAGAGGTTTGCATAAGAATATCCTCGGTTGGCTTACCACTTTAATTTATTACTTTATTTTATTTAGTGTGTAAGTGTATGTATGTGTGAGTGTGGGCATGAGTGCCACATTCTACTTGTAGAGGTCAGAGGACTCTTAGGAGTCACTACTCTATACCTTGTTTTGAAACAGGTTTCTTATTTCTGGCACTGTATAATATACTCCACACTAGTGGTCTCTAGAGCACAAGCCAGTTTCTCTGTCTCTGCCTCTTTTTCTGTAGGAGTGCTGGGCTTACAGACGCTTGCTACCACATCTGGTTATTTACATGGGTTTCAGGGGTCAAATTCAGGTTATCAGGCTTGTGCTGCAATTACTTTACCCACCAAACCATCTCTCTAGCCCCAGATTACCTTCCATACAGAGATCTGGTGTTTTCTAGGGATGGGACCTCTCTTTGGGCCTTACACTTCAGCTTTCAGTGACCAGAGCAAATCCACTTATAGGAGCAGCACCCATGGGGCTGCCCCTGGACTTGGGCCTTGACCCTCAGAAAGGGCCAGAGTTTGTAACAGTCCAAGTGTTCGACAATTTCTACTTAGGCTACAATCACTGGTACCTTAGGGAGATTTACATCTCAAATGTGAATATAATAGCCACATTAAAAATTATTTTTCTCTACAATTCATCTTCTGTACAATTTCATATGTGTATATGATGTACTTTGATCATGATCACCATTATTATCCTCTTTTATCCCCTCCCCTACCCCCTGAACCCCCTCTTCCCAACAAATATCTCTCCTGCTTTATTATTTTGTGTGTGTGGTTTATTTCATATACTTAGGGGTGCTTGGGTGAGCATGGGTGTGTGAGGGGCTTGGGTGAGCATGGGTGTGTGAGGGGCTTGGGTGAGCATGGGTGTGTGAGGGGCTTGGGTGAGCATGGGTGTGTGAAGGTATTGGCCACCATGAAGGACTGTGGCTTTCCTTCCTGCTCAGTTACATTTTTTTAAATGTAGTACATTTATTTATTTTTACACTTGTGTGTTACTTTTACTTTTAAATTGATGGGTTTTTTTAGAAATTTCCTTATTACATTTTTTTTTTTTTTAGTGTGTGTGTGTGTGTGTGTATGTGCAGCACACAGCATACCATGGTTGGGGGAAGATAACAACTTGTAGTGGTTTGTTCTCTCTTTTCACCATTTGGGTCCAGGGATTTGAATTCAGATTGTCAGGCTTGGCAACAACCATCCTTACCCACTGAGCTATCTTGCCTGCCAGTTAGTTACAGTTTTTGTTGCTGTGACAAAGTAACCCTGTTTGCCGCAAAACTTTTCCTGGGGAGACGCAACCCACACATGTACTCACCTCAGCGAGCAAACTCATGACAGACCAAAGTACAGCTGCTATCAAAGTCCAACTTGGTGAGCTTAATTTGTGTTACTTACAGGGCTAGGGGTGAGGGGTTACTTCCAGGAGCAGAAATGACTTAAAGATAGGTGCATCACCAAGGCTCATCCCAGCATGGGTGACAGCTCATAAAAGTTGGGTACCAGGAGCACACGGCACAGCCTGCAGGCAGCACAGTAGGGTGGAGAGTGTCCTGTCCAGGTGTTGATCAAAACCTCTTCCAGGCAGTGGCTCTGGTCTTAGTCTTTTTCTTTGCAGCTTGGCTTGTCTCAGAGTCATCTTTGTAGTTTGGCTTTGCCCTTCTGAGAAGGACTCTCAGCTCTGGCAGGGAGGTGTGTAGGGAATCTCTTCAGTGCCTAGCAAATCTCCCTCAGTTTTGGAGACATCCCGAAACCATTTTGAGTGGTTTGCCTTCCTGCATCCTGCACAGCACTTAACAGAAGCAATGGAAGGCAGCAAGGTTCAGCCTGGCACTCAGTTTCAGTAACTTGACAGAGACTGTGGCTTGGCAAGAGCTTGTGCTGGAGGCACTTCACCTGTTAGTGGGCCTTCTTCTCCAGCCCTCTACTTCCTCACACCATGAATACATTCTTAGGGTTCTACAACTCAGCCAGACAGCACCACCAGCTTGGCCACAAGGGTTCAAACACATGAGCCTGTGGGGACATTTCACTTTAAAACACAACAGGAAGAAAATGAGCAGGGGCTAGAAAAATGGAATGGCTTGGCAACCTGAGTTCCATCCCTGGAACCCACATGGTGGAAGCAGAGAGGGGACTCTTAAAAGTTGTTCTTTGACCTTTACACATGTGCCATCACATGAACAGGTCCATACATGAACATAAATAAATAAATAAATAAGCAAATAACCGTTTAAAAAGCAAATAATCAATGAGTGGGGCTAGACCTCCTACAGTTGAATGCTTGCCTCGCAAGCAGGAAGCCCTGGATGCTGTTCCTAGAAACACATAAACTAGGTGTGAAGATGCACACCTGTCATCCTAGCACTTAGGAAGTAGAGGCAAGAGGGGACAGCTCTAGCTGTCCAGAATCAGGCTGGAGGGCAAGGGCATGTGTGCATGTGTGCATGTGTGCATGGGATCTGCGCATCAGCTTAAAAGATTTCTATCAGCATTTTTTTTTTTTGGTGGTAGCATTTTATGTAGCCAAGGATGGCCTCAAATTTACTGTGTATCCATGAATGAGCCTGAGCTGATCTTCTGGATGAACTGAGCTGTCCTCCGCTCTATTGTGTGAATTTCAGGCTGACCTGAACTGTTTAAGCAAGACTGTCTCAAAAGAAAAAAGAAGCAAGCACAAAATAAACACCTTTCAGAATACAGTGTTAATTGTGGGAAATACCTATGGGTTAAAAAATGACCTGAGTTAGATTAGACTCAAATGGTGGAAGTAGAAGACTGGCTTGGACAAAATACCTTCTGACCCTCCCCCCTGCCCCCAGTAAATATATATAAAAAATGTCAGAACAGGTCATGCCACTGCTGTGGAATTTAGTCTGGGGTTGGCTGCTCCTTCAGTCCTCAACACCAAGTGGCTAGATACTGGTGGTTACTTTGTAACTTCAATCAGATGTACAGTATCTGTCAGTCTTCTTGGTGAAAGGAGAGACCAGCTCCTGGAGCTGTCCTGAACTGGCTGGGCTTGATACAAAACTAATGTGCTATTTGAAAACACAAGTTTTATTTTTTTTAAATTTGTTTTTATTTATTACCCCACCTTCTCCCAGGCCCCCACCTCTCAGTGCTGTGGCGTGAGCCCAGCATCTTCTACAGGCTAGGCAGGTGCTTTCCACTAAGCCTATAAAAAAAGAGAGAAAGAAAAAGCACATTCTGGAAAACAGCATTCTAGAAACACCTGTGCTGACCAAGCACCTCTGCAGCAGAAGCACTGAACCGCCAGTACTTAGAGGGAGACTGCTCTGGAAGACCTTGTGTCTAGTGTTACTGTTTCTAAAGACCAACTCTGGACTGCCCAATGAAGGAAGTTACTGCAGTTGGTCTCCTCTTGCACCACTGATACATTGCTCAAGCTGTCCAGAATTAGGCTGGAGGGTGAAGGTGTGAGAGCATGTGTGCATATGTTTGTATGTTTGCACACACACACACACACACACACACACACATGCATGTGCATGGATTTGTGTATTAGCTTAAAGAATTTTTATATCAGCATTTTTTGTTTTTTGTTTTGTTTTGTTTTGTTTTTGAGGTAGCGTCTTCTATAGCCAAGTTGGCCTCAGATTCATTGTGTATCTATGAATGAGCATGAGCTGATCTTTTAGCCTCTACCCTCAGTGCTGGAATGACAGACATGTACCATCAGAGCTACACACAATCACAAGTACACACATGCACACATATACACATATGTTGGATATGTTTCTCAGTTGCTCTCCACATTCTTTTTTTTTTTTTAAATGTGGGTGCTGAGGTTGAGTGCTCATGCTTACACAGTGAGCACAAACAATGAGCTGCCTCCCCAGACCATTCCCAACCTATACCTGGTTTTGTTAGACAGAATCTTTCATTGAACTAGAGCTTGGCCCAGAATAGACTAGCCAGAGGGCCCCATGGATCCCCCTATCTTTAACTCTACTGCTAGGGTTATAAGATCATGAATTCATGGCTCAGTACCTTTAAAAAATAAAAACATGGGTTTTAGATATCAATTTTTTCTGTTTATGCAGTATTCTAGTTTCTTTTCTTTTGTTGTGATAAACATTCTGTCCAGAAGCAGCTTAGGGAAGGAAAGTAGGCTTATACAGGTCACAGTCCATCACAGAGGGAAGTCAGGGCAGGACCTTGACCAAGAATTGAAGCAGAAGCTATGCTTTCTAGGGCTTGGCTAGCTTTCTTAGCCCAGGGCTTCCTACCTAGGGAATGGTGCCACTCATAGTGGGCTAAGTCCTCTTGCATTGACTAATATTAAGACAATTCCTTACAGACCAACCTGATACAGGTGGTTCTGGGACATGAAATAAGAACTTTATGAACTGAGCTTATCTTTCCATAGACTTCTGGTTTTTTTCTTAATTGAATCACTCCACCTTACTTCCCCCATTCCTCCCCCCCCAACCCTTTTACATAAAGGGAAAATACACTGTTCAAGGTGCCAGTCTTACTTCGTTTTGAGACAGGGTCTCATGTAGCCCAGCTGGGGGTGGATGATCTTCTTGCCTATATCTCCTGAGTGAGGGATTTTCCATCACATCCACTTTCCACCATGCTTGGGATGGACCCAGAGTTCCATGTATGCTAAGCAAGTACTCTACTGTCTGAGTCCCAGGCCCTGCCCAACTTCAACTGGCAGTTTAAAAGCCATTTATGAGTGAGCTGATTCATAGAATGTTTGGCCAGGCTGAAAATAGCCAAAAGCCTGTGCTTAGGAAATTCAAGTGCTTCTTTTCTATTTATTAGCCATTATTATTATAATCACCATCATGACAGTTGTTATTTTGAAGAGCTGGGGATGAAACCCAGGACCTCTTGCACACCAAGGAGGCTTTACCAGTATTAAGTTTAACCTTCTTCTCTTAACTCCAGGCTGACACTGCCTTGTTAAGAATGTTTCAATGTTTCAAATCCTTACTCCAGGCTGACATTGCCTTGTTAACAATGTTTTAAATCCTTATGGTTTCTTCTTCCACTACCCTGGCAGCTCTCCTATGTTCTGCTAAATATACCCACAATTCTTAGCTTCAGTTTTTTTAAACTTTAAAAAAAAATTTTTTTTTAAGCTATCTTCAGATGCACCAGAAGAGGGTGTCAGATCTCATTACGAGTGGTTGTGAGCCACCATGTGGTTGCTGGTGCTTCGGAAGAGCAGTCAGTGCTCTTACCCGCTGAGCCATCTCGCCAGCCCTTAAAAAATTTTTATTACATTTTTATTTATTGTGAGTGTGTATGTAGACATGGATGTCTGCGTACAAATGCCATACTACATGTGTGACAGTCTGAGAACAACTTTTGGGAGTTGGTTCATCCCTTCCACCAAGTTGGACCTAGAGGTTAAACTCAGGTCATCAGAGTTGGCGGCAAGCTCATTTCCCACTGAGCTGTCTTATCAACCTGCTATTTTTATTTTTGCAGATAACGTATGTGTGTGTGCATGTGCTAAGTCTGGAGGTCACTTTCGGGTGTTTTCCCCTACTGCCTTCCACCTTATTTTTGAATGTTTCTCACTGAACCTGGAGCTCATTGATTGGTCAGCTTGGCTGGCAGAGATCTTCCTCCACACTCCCAGCCCTCCTTCCCCACTTACTGGAGAGGTTACAGACTTGCCTTTCTCTGTGGATGCTGAGAATATAAACTCAGGTTCTCATTCTCTCCCCAGCCTTTGGGATTTGTCATTAAAAAAAATTTAATAGGAGTTTAAAAAAGTTATATTTGTTTATTTATTGGGGGGAGGGGATGCTTGAGTGTGGAGGCCAGAAAACGACTTGTACGGGAGTTAGTTCTCTTCTTCATGGGAACTCAGGCTGTCAGGCTGGGCTGAGCGCACAGTCACCCACTGAGCCATCCTGCTGGGCCTTGCTGAGTTTTATCTTCTGCTGCCTTTGCTCTTTAAAGAAACTGGTAAGACCTAACTAATGTGTTTAGCAGGAAGACACAGACCCACCTAGGAGAATGTCTTGCCTGGGGCTAGTTGTCACAGTTCTTCTGGGTTATTTGTTTTCTTTTAATTCCTTTTTGTATATGAGTGCTTTGCATTGCATATATGTTTATATACCATGTGTATGCCTTGTGTCTGTGTAGGGTGGAAAAGGTGGAAAAGGTGTCCCATTTCTTAGAACTGAAGTTACAGATGGCTGTGAGCCACTAGGTGAAACATTGTACAAAGGCTGGTCCCCACCACAGAGAGCAGGCCGGCTCCAAATGTCTGTCAAACCTAAGCTGATAAACCTGCCTCTTAGACATCAGGTCTGCTGAGAGTATCTGGCTTGAGTCTGTGACATGGGACTTCCCAGCACTGGTATTAGCAAGGTTAAAGTGAAGGGTGAAGGGGGGCTGGATTTTCTTCCTGTTCTGTCTCTAAAGTTCTCTTAGAAAGGAGTGTCTGTTGCTTCTTTGTCAGAACATGCCATTTGTGAATTGCTTCAGAACAGTTTTGTACTTTCCCTGAGGCCAGTTCCAGGGCTTTCCATCCATGGGACAGAAAGCACCTGCTTGCTCCTCCCTGACCCTGTGCAAATGTAGCTGCTCGTGTTTTGGTTCACAAGGGGTCAGCAGATCAGGCCCTTGGCTTTTGTCGCCAGTTGATTTAATTTGTTACTCATAATAAAACTGGAACTCACCTGGCTCAGAGCCCTGGGCCATTAAGAATGCTTGCTAGAATACACTATGTAGACTGGTTCATTGGAAGAGCTAAGGATAGTAGCTGACTCACCATGAGCAGAAGGGAAGAGGGTTGGGCTCCCAAACAAAATAAGTCAACAGATTTATCAGAGGGGACACCCTTACCCCAATTGTTCAGTAATTTTTCTTTCCTGTGAGACAGGTCTCATTGTAGCTCAGACTGGCCTCCAATTCACTATGCAGCTGAGGATATCTTTAAAGACTTCTGATCCTTCTGTCTCTACCTTGCCAGTGCTGGGTGACAGATAGGCATCTGTCAACAGGCCCGGTTTAGGCAGTGCTGGGGGTGGAACGCAGGATTTTGTGCATGCTATATGAGCTCTCTACCCACTGAGCCACATCCCCAGGCTAAGTCTCCTGACTGAAAGAGCAGAAGTTGATTGGTGGGCCATTGGTGTACAAAACTTAAGAAAGCTGATTACCACTATTATTGCCTCAATCCCCAATCACCTTCATCTGGAATTTTCCATAGAAAAAGGATTATAAAATCTGGTTTTAGATCCTTTACATTGGTGCGTATAGCTATGAAGATCAATGAGATATGCTGTGTTGTTCAGCTGATGAATGTCTTGAGGAATAAAAGTCATTATTGTGTAGCATAACTTACCAAAGTTCTAGTTAGAACTTACCAAAACTCTTTGTTTCCTCCCAGCACTGTATAAGCCAAGTATGGTGGTACAGACCTGTTATCTCTGCACTCAGGAAGTAGGTGCAAGAGGTTGATTTTTGACACATGAGAGATCTTGTGTCAAGAAACAACAACCCCCCACAATTCAATGGTGATCACTTAGCATAGTGTTCATTTGAGCAAGGTGCTGACATCCTGATGCAGAATGGAAGAGAATTGCATCACATGCGTTCATGGCGTCTTTGAGATGGCAAAGGCCTCTTGTCTAGTTTAGAGAACTGTTTCCTCCTTGCATCAATCAGCTCCACAAGGTAGGCCTAATGATACACCATTTTTGAAAAGTCTCAGAGAACTTAAGACACTTGTCTAAAATATCCCAGCATCCATCAGGGAATGGCAGATTCACTCTCATATCTTTATGCCTTTCTCGCTTTCACTGATACTTCTTCCTCCTACTCCTCCTCTTCACTTTCCCCTTTTCCTCCTCTTCCTCTCCTCCCCCTCCTCCTCTTCCTCCTCCTCTTCCTTCCCTCCTCTGCCTCTCCTCCTCCTCCTCCTCCTCCTCCTCCTCCTTCTCTTCCTTCTCCTCCTTCTCTTCCTCTTCCTCTTCCTCTTCCTCTTCCTCTTCTTCTTCTTCTTCTTCTTCTTCTTCTTCTTCTTCTTCTTCTTCTTCTTCTTCTTCTTCTTCTCCTTCTTCTTCCTTCTCTTCTTCCTCTTCCTCCTCCTCTTCTTTTTTTTTAGACTTATTTTATTCATTTTATGTGTATGAGTACACTGTAGCTGTACAGATGGCCGTGAGCCATCATGTGACTGCTGGGAATTGAACTCAGGACCTCTCCTTGCTCCTGCCCTGCTCACTCTGGTCCCACTCAGGCCAGACAGCGTAACACACTGTAGCTGTCTTCAGACACACCAGAAGAGGACGTCAGATCTCATTATGGGTGGTTGTGAACCACCATGTGGTTGCTGGTATCTGAACTCAGGACCTTTGGGAGAGCAATCAGTGCTCTTACCTGCTGAGCCATCTCACCAGCCCCCTCCTCCTCTTCTTTATCTTCTTTTTTTCTTCCTCCTCCTCTTCTTCTTCCTTGTCCTCTTCTTTATCTTCGTTTTCTTTTTCCTTTTCCTCTTTCCCTTCCTCTTCTTTCCCCTCTTTCTTTTCTCCTTAAAGATTTTTTTCTTTATTTTATTTATATGTGACTTTCATTTGTAATCATAGATATAAATACCGTACCAGTGTAGCTCTGCCTGATGTGCCTCTGCCCTGCCTCTCTAATGTTCCACCAATCAGCATTTTTAAATTCAAGCCACTTCAGCTAGCTCACCTATTCTCTGGCATCAGAAGGTTAGAAGACCCTCTCACAAGTGCCCAAGTATCCACCAGGCAGGGCCTCTCTTGGCTCCTCCCATACATTTCCATGCAGCCTCTGATGTTGGTTTCTCACACCCCTGAGAATTGTTTTCTGAAGCTGGTGAAGCTCATGATGCTATGTGTATGTACAAGTGTCTATGTATGTATTAGACCCCACTTTTCTAAAGTAAAGTTTCTGATTGGGCATCCACTGTTTAATTTTCAAAGATTTTTCTCTCCCTTTCACTTCGTTATTAAGGTACGTTCAAATTTGTCTTTGTATCTTGTGGGACTGAGTGAGTAATGGACGGCAAAGGCCAATGACTGCCCAAGAAACAGATAGGAAGGGGATTTGTGGACGGATTTTGAGTGTGAGAACCCAGGTGGACCTTTGATCATGGGACTTCAAAGGGAGAGTTGAAGCATAAGTGGAATCCGGAGTCTAGAAGGGAAGGTGGAAGGGGTCATGTCTCATGGAGCGGGGTAGCGATTCTATCTGCCTTAAACAGGTTTCAAGGAGCTAACATCTGAGAAGGCCGAGGTGGAAGAGGCTTTCCGGGAGCTGCGGCGTAGGAAGGGGTGCGGGCACTTCATTGTAAGTCCTTTTCCACATTTAAGGCCAAGTTTCCTGCGATTCTCCTTTTTCAGGGCAGGGTAGGAAGATGTAACTGGGTGGACTTGAGATTATAACTTCGTTTGTCTTAGTGAGAATTTCTTGATCTCCAACTTCCTTACAACCTCAGCAGCAACTTTTCCTCCCCAAAACTTCTGTCTGCATGAGCTGACTTAGCTTCTTCCTGCCCCCTTTTAAGAAAACTCATTTTGTGAGCCCAAATTTCACTCTAGGCTCATGTTCCCAATTCCCCTGGTATCCCACAATCATAGGCCTCATGGAGGAATGTGCTCAATAGCCCTCAAATTATGGTTTTCTAAATCTTGATTTCTGAGAGGAAAATTGAGCATTCCACGTTTCCCTCTTTCAATCCGGAGTGTTCTGCTACTGTGTGGGAGGCCTTGTAGGCATTTCCAGGCAGTGACAAAGGTACCTATATGAAGTGTAGCCATTTTACAACCTGCTATTGGCTTTTTTTTTAAACAAAAAACCCTTGTTTTAGATTGCCTGACAAGTCTTTTGGGTTGGATCTGGATCCTTTTGGGGAAGGGGGGATATGGGTAGGGTGAAAGGGAAGATGGAGAAATTAGATTATGAATTCAGAAGTTCATGGACGGATGGAGGGGTCTGTCTGTGGCCTTTCTGGAGAGTAGGGTGGGGACAACATGTTTTACTGTCTTTCCTTTTTTTTTCCTTTGTGTGTATGCCTGTATGTGCTTTCTTTTGTGTGTTCACATACATGTGCATGTGGAGGCAGGAGGGCAGATCTCAGGTGTCTTTTTTGGTGGCTGTCTACTGTGTCATTATGTTTTAAGTCCTGGAGTTCCGAGATTCAGCTGGGCTAGTTGACCAGGATGCTTCAGGGATTCTCTTGTCTCTGTCTACCCAGAATGGTGGTAACAGACATGTGTTGCTGCATCTGGCTTTTAATGTAGATGTAGGAGATCCACAGTCAGTCCTCAGACGTGTGCATCAATCACTTCAATGCCTAAGCCTAACCAACATTCATTCACCTCTGGGCTCTACACCCATATGTGTGTACCTCTTATAATGCATACATGATGAAATAGTAAGGAAACAAAGTAATGGTTACAGGTCTCTGAGGAATCTATTTTCTGGCCATGTCTATTTCACATACAACACACATGTGTGCACACATGTATGTACATACATAGATATTGCACATAACACATATGCACACATTCAAAACACATACACACATGATACACGCTACACACATAATACATATACGTATAAATGCATGTACAAACACGTAGCATACACACTTAGGCTTCCTACTGTTGGGAATCAACACAATCAGAAAATCAACGGAAACTTACACCATCTTTGTCACTATGAGGTCTGGTGGCCAGTTTCACTCTGTTGGTGGCAGTTCAGAGCACTGTTTGTTTAGCTGCTAGGAAAGTGTCTTTGTATCCTGCTTCCTGTCCCTAACCTCAGCTGGTTTGTGCCCGCAGAGAGGCTTCTGTAAAAGGACATCTGTGGACTTGCAAGAACCCAGATGGCCAAGAACAGACGCTAGGAAAGTCAGCGATCACGTGAGCTGGCCTTTCCATGGTTGAGATTGCCCCTTCCCCAGCCCTCCTCATGACTAACACTTTTCCATGTCAGATTTCTTCCTTTCTCCATTCCTGCTTGCTCTTCTCTGTGCGAGCTGTGGTGCTTGCTCTCTCAATTAGAAGGTTGTCATATCTAATTTCTTCTGCCCTCCAATAACACAGAAAACATACAAATATGGCTCAGCGTAGTAGAGAAAGATCATCCAGGAATTCTAGGCATAAGGCATTAATAGGAGATTGTTGGAGATTCAAAAGACGAACATAAAGGCTGGGAGACAGCTTGGTCACTAGAGCACTTGAAAGCTGAGTTAAGTCCCCAGAACCCAAATGAAAGGTAAAAAGTTAGTTGAAGTGGTGTAAGCTTGTCTTCTTAGGGTTCTGAGATCTGAGGCAGAGATAGGGGCATCTCTGGAAGCTTGTAGTCAGCTAGCCTGGCCTACTTGGTGAAGTTCAAGGTCAATGAGAGAAGGCACAAAAACAAAACAAAACAAAAAACAAACAAACCAGTAATTGAAGATTTCCTCTGACCTCCTCCCAAAAAGTGCACCATGCCTATGCATGTGCACATGTGTACCTCTTACATGAATATATACACATGCAGGGGCATGCGTAGGCACACATGAGAAAATGAGAAAGCTTGGGCAGATTCAAGTAACATCTGGAGCATGTAGATTAAACTCAGCTAGGGAGCTGGGGGGATGTCTCAGTGGATAAGAGTGGTTGGTGCACAAGCATGAGGACCTGAGTTCAAATCCCCAGCATCTATGTAAAAAGCCAGGTATAGCTACATGTGCCTGTAATGTCAGTATTGTAGATAGAGACAGACAAATTCTGAGAGCCCCCAGCCATCCATTTAGCCTATAGCTTCCCTTTCAGTGAGACCCTATCTTAAGGCTACAAGGCATAGAGCAGTAGATGAAGATTCCTGACATCCTTTTCTGGCTTGTACATATGTGTACAGGGAAATGTACACTCAAATACTCACATGCAACACACACACACAAACACACATACATAAACACAGAGGCAATTGTTAGGCAGCAAGGACTTAGGTAGCATGATGATAGATAGAAGCTGAAACTAAACAGTACTCATTTTCAAGTACAGTGGGAATATTTTAAAAAGTTAATCATCTGTAAGAAAACCAGTGCATTCCCAAAGTACAGACATTGCTCTGGACTGTATCTACAATTAATTGCCAGTGTTCTTATTTGAAAATGAAGTTTTAAAAAGCTTAGCCAAACAAACACGAAAGACAACTTTTTGCTACTTGATCATTTAAATGTCTTAAGGCTATCAAGAGTGCTCAGTAGGTAAAGATGCTTACTGCCATGCCTGATGACATGAGTTTATTTCTCGGCACCCACATGGTAGGAGGAGGGACCTTCATGCTTGTATGGGACTACACACACCCATACACAAATCTTACTTTGATTGCTAGCTGCCTAAAGTGTGTGTCCTATACATATACAAGGAAAAGATTAAAAAACATGTAGAAAAAACATAGGTCTATGCCTCTTTGCAAGAGATTTTTCAGAACAGGCTAAGGTTACTTAAGAAGCCTGATTTTCAGGTTCAATTTTGTTGTTGTTGTTGTTTTTGTTTTTTGGTTTTTTTTTTTCGAGACAGGGGTTCTCTGTATAGCCCTGGTTGTCCTGGAACTCACTCTGTAGACTAGGCTGACCTTGAACTCAGAAATCCTCCTGCCTCTGCCTCCCAAGTGCTGGGATTAAAGGCATGTGTCACGACTGCTCAGCTCATTTTTTTTTAAAATTTATTTTTATTTTTTAAACAGGGCCTCATATAGCCCAGGTTGGTCTCAAACTTCTTGTACAGCAAGAGGGTAACCTTGAATTCCTGATCTTCCTGCTTCTACCTCAGTACTAGAATTAAAATGCCCAGTTTATGTGGTCTTAGGGTTGGAACCCAGGGTTCCTACCTGCTAGGCAAACACCAACTGAGCTACATCTCCACTCTCCTAAGGTGGAAACTGGTCTTGCCTAACTACTAAGTGCTGGCAACTCTACCCTTCCTTCCCATTCACTCTCCCCACCCCACCCCCCCAGCTTCCTCAGAACCCTCTCCTCCCCTCAGTGGATCAAGTTTAACTTTGGACTTTGCCTTTTATCAGCTCTGTCCTGTTCTAGGGCTCTGATGATTCATGCATTGGCATATCTTGTATCATTCTTCCCTGATGGGAAACACTTGAGCATAATCCATTAGAAATAACTCAATGATAACCACCAGTCAGTCCCTTCAGGAGGCCTGAGTTTGAGTTCTGGGTGAATTGACTTTAACAAAGTAGCTACTGTTTTATTTTCTCACATCTAAAGGTGAAAATTATTTTAATAATTAGTAAGTAAGATCATATCAACTATGTACAGTAAATGGAATATATGTGGGATACACCCCCACCACATATACAGTGTGTGTGTGCCCCACTTGTACGTAGGCCAGAGTTCAATGTCCTTTGCCTCCCACCTTCTTTTTTGAGACAAATCTCTTACTGAACCTGAAGCTCATCCTTTTGGCTAGGCAGCCAGCAAATGTTAGGGGATCCACTGATTTCAACCTCAGCCCTGGGATCACAAACTAGTACTGTTGGCTTTTGTTGGATCATTTTAGAGATCCAAAGCCAAGCCTTCATGCTTGCATGGTAAGCAAGCACTTTATCTATTGAGCCATTTACACACACACACACACACACACACACACACACACACACACTAACGGCTGAAAGATACACTACTTCCCTTCACTCTTCTTTAGTGTACTGGAATCAAAAAAGCAAGCATGGACTGAGCAAAGAACCTTGACACAGACACCCTCTAGTGCTGGGATTAGAATTCAGAGCTTCCTGAGTGGCCACTGAGCTCTAGCTCCTGCCTCGGCCAGTTTATTTAAAGAATGCATCTATGCCTGTGCTTGTTGGTTTGCTGGGTGTTCAGCAGGTGAAGACACTGTAACTTCTTGCTCCCTTGCCATCCAGTTCCACAAAGGGGATCCTACTGTGTGATCTGGTTGAGCCTATGCCCTTCTCTGGGCATCTCTCCAGTTGAGGCCTGGGGCCAGAGTGTCCCGGGCTTTGCCACGCGGTGACTAGATCTCCTCCTGGACACTTGCCCAGCGCCCCGCACCACCCGACGGGTGCATCTTGCACTCTGCATTCCTAGCGTCGCCTTTTGCAAAACTTAAGTTTGCAAAATTGCGTGCCTTCCAGGGCGATCCTGTAAGGCCTGAACCTAGGAGAGGCTCTCTGGGGTGTCCCAGACCCCGGTGGCTGTCCCAGCTGAAGAATAGGGAGCCCAGAGCCCCGCGCACTCGGGGTGGCGGAGCCAGTACACCGCAGCACGCCCGCCCATTGGCTGAGCGGGAGGGCGGCGCTGCGGCTGCCACCACCCGACCTGGAATCCAGCGGAGCGGAGTGAGGCACGCTTTTGTGTTGCTCAGTCGCTGTGGTTCTCGGTGGGTGGGGCCCCGAGCGGCCAGGCCGCACCCTTCATTTGCATACTCCGTTTTCGGGTAGGTTGTTTGTAGGTACAGAACTTCGACCCCGGGTGCACGCAAGCACCCACGTAAAACACTCTCTCTCTCTCTCTCTCTCTCTCTCTCTCTCTCTCTCTCTCTCTCTCTCTCTCTCTCTCTCCTCTCTCCTTAAACATCAGGCTTTGGAAAGAAATGTTATAAAGTATGTAGTGTTGTGGAGACACTAAATTTTCTTTTGTGTGTGTGTGTGTGTTTGTTTCACATATGTAATTTGTCAAGAAAAACACAACCGGTTTAAAATTTACCAGTAACACCTGAAGCAAAGCGGCGGCTGGGGGCGGGGTGTGTGTGTGGTGGGGCGGGTGTTGACTGCATTTCTGTGGACTGGTTATTTGTTTACAGTGCAGAGCTGGTCTGTTTTCTGTTACTGTAGCATTTAACCTTCATACTAGGCAATGGATTGCTCTTTTTGATGCAGTTAAAATGTATTTATCTTGCGTGCATGTGCGCACACACGCGCGCGGGTGTGTGTGTGTGTGTGTGTGTGTGTGTGTGTGTATCTGTGTGTTTAGGTCAGAGTAAATTTGCAGAAGTTGGTTTGGCAGGAGTGCTTCTTCCTGCTGAGCCACTTTGCTGTCCTTCCATGCAGTTTTGGACTTAAAGAAAAGTAGTAGGAATGGATGACTGTGAGTGAGTTGCTGACATTTTTACTCTATTTGTTTGTTTGTTTGTTTTTAATTTCTGCACCTATTCCTATGCAAGCATTGTAGTCGTTTTTCTGTGTCATTGGTGTCTGTAACAATGACCATGTCCCTTACTTCTTCAGTGTGTTTCCTAACAAGAACATTCCTTACACAATCATAGCACAAGGATTAGAACTAAGAAATTAACACTAATAGAATATGTTAGTCCACTTGCAAAAATCTCATTATTTGTAGCTGTTGAGGCAGCTCAGCAGGTAAAGGCACTGGTCTTACAAGTCTGGGAACCTAACCCGTGTGACAGGAGGGCAGATTGACTCCACAGAGCTGCTCTATCTCTGCCTCCTTAACAATGCAAATTGAGAAATTGAAATCCTGCCTATGGGTACAGTGGTCTTTCTTCAAGCATTTTTTTTCTCCTGATCCGAGTTACACTATAGTCTTTTTTTTTGTACAACTCTCTTTTTAAAAAGATTTATTTATTTTATTTTCTTCATGTGTTTTTACTCCTGATCCAAGTTACACTATAGTTTCTTTGTACAACTCTTAAAAAAAATGATTTATTTATTTTATGTATATGAGTACACTGTAGCTGTCTTCAGACACACCAGAAGAGGGCATCAGATCCCATTACAGATGGTTGTGAGCCACCATGTGGTTCCTGAGAGTTGAACTCAGGACCTTTGGAAGAATAGTCAGTGCTCTTACCCACTGAGCCATCTCTCCAGGCTGTATCAGTACAACTCTTTAGGGTTTTTTTGTTTTTGTTTTTTTGTTTTTTGTTTGTTTTTAATCACATTTATTTATTTGTGTTGGGATGGCATGCATGTGCCAGAGAGAACTCATGAAGGTCAGAGGACAACTTTTGAGAGTCAGGCTCAGTTCAGTTCCTCCACCATGTGAGTTTCAGGGATTGTCAGGCTTGGCAGCAAGCCCCTTACTGGCTGAGCCATCTCAGTGCTCATATCTCTCTCTTTCTCTCTCTCTCTCTCTCTCTCTCTCTCTCTCTCTCTCTCTCTCTCTCTCTCTCTCTCTCTCCCTCCCTCCCTCCCTCCCTCCCTTCCTCCCTTCCTTCCTTCCTTCTTTCTTTCCTTCATCCTTTCTTTTTTCTTATTACAACAGTGATATTTTGAAGAACATTGGGCACTAGTTTTATAGAATGTCTCTAAGGTGAATTGTTAATTGTTGGGAAAGAAAATATGTAAATACCTTGCCTTTCCCAACACATCCTATTGGAAGCCAGTGTTGGGAAGATGATTTGAAAAAAAAAAAAAAAGGACCTCTACATAAAACCAGATACACTGAATCTAATAGAAGAGAAAGTGAGGAAAAGTCTTGAACACGTGGGTACAGGGGAAAAGTTCCTGAACAGAACATCAGTGGCTTATGCTCTAAGATCAAGAATCAACAAATGGGACTTCATAAAATTGCAAAGTTTCTGTAAGGCAAAGGACACTGTCAATAGGACAAAATGGCAACCAACAGATTAGGAAAAGATCTTTACCAATCCTACATCTGATAGAGGGCTAATATCCAATATATACAAAGAACTCAAGAAGTTAGACTCCAGAGAACCAAATAACCCTATTAAAAATGGGGGAACAGAGCTAAACAGAGAATTTTCAACTGAGGAAACTCAAATGGCTGCGAAGCACCTAAAGAAGTGTTCAACATCCTTAGTCATCAGGGGAATGCAAATCAAAACAACCCTGAGATTCCACCTCACACTAGTCAGAATAGCTAAGATCAAAAACTCAGGTGACAGTAATCTTGGCGAGGTTGTGGAGAAAGAGTAGCACTCCTTCAGTGCTGGTGGGATTGCAAACTGGTACAACCACTCTGGAAATCAGTCTGGCAGTTCCTCAGAAAATTGGACATAGGACTACCTGAGGACCTAGCTATACCTCTCCTGGACATATATCCAGAAGATGCTCCAACATGTAATAAGGGAACATGCTCCACTATGTTCATAGCAGCCATATTTATAACCCAGAAGCTGGAAATGACCCAGATGTCCCTCAACAGAGGAATAGATACAGAAAATGTGGTACATTTATACAATGGAATACTACTCAGCTATTAAAAACAATGACTTCATGAAATTCTTAGGCAAATGGATGGAACTTGAAAATATCATTCTGAGTGAGGTAACTCAGTCACAAAGAACACACATGGTATGTATTCATTGATTAGTGGATATGAGCCCAAAAGTTCAGAATACCCAAGATTCAATTAATAGATCATATAAAGCCTAAGAAGAAGGAAGACCAAAATGTGGATGACTCAGTGCTTCTTAAAAGGGTGAGCAAAATACTCACAGGAGGAAATATGGAGACAAAGTGTGGATCAGAGACTGAAGGAAAGGCCGTCCAGAGACTGACCCACCTGGGGATCCATCCCATATACAGCCACCAAACCTGGACGCTATTGTGGATGCCAGCAAGTGCTTGCTGGCTGATGGAAGCCTGGTATGGCTGCCTCCTGAGAGGCTCTGCCAAAGCCTGACAAATACAGAGGCAGAGGCTTGCAGGCAACCGTTGGACTGAGTGTGGGGGTCCCCATTGGAGGAGTTGGAGAAGGAACTGAAGGAGCTGAGGGGGTCTGCAGCCCCATAGACGGAGCAAAAGTGTCAACAGGCCAGACCTCCAGAAGTTCCCGAGAACTTGACCACCAACCAAAGAGTACACATGGAGAGACCCATGGCACTGGCAGCATATGTGGCAGAAGATGGCCTTGTTGGACATCAGTGAGAGGAGAGGCCCTTGGGCCTGAGGGTGTTCAATGCCCCAGTATAGGGAATGCAAGTTTGGGAGGATGGGAGTGGGTAGGTGGGTGGGGGAGCACCCTCATAGAGGCAGGTGGAATGGGTATGGGATAGGGGGTTTCCAAAGGGGAGACCTGAAAAGGAGAAAACATTTGGAATGTAAATACAGAAAATATCCAATAAATTTAAAAAGGAAAGCAAAAAAAAAAAAAAAAAAAAAAAAAAAAAAAAAAAAAAAAGAAAGAAAAAGAAAAAGAAGAAAGAAAGAAAGGAAGGAAGGAAAAAAAATTTTTGGAGGGGAGGAGTGTTTCTCAAGACAGAGTTTCTCTGTGTAGCCTTGGCTGTCCTGGAACTCACTCTGTAGACCAGGCTGGCCTTGAACTCAGAAATCCGCCTGCCTCTGCCTCCCAAGTGCTGGGATTAAAGGTGTGCGCCATCACTGTCCTGTTTTTTATGATACCATCTCATGTAGTCCACGCTGGCTTCCAATTTACTTTGTAGGCAAACTGACCTTGATCTTCCTGCTTCAGCCTCCAGAGTGCTGAAATTGCACCACCATGGAAGGAACCCAGGGCTCTGTATGCTAAGTTCTCTGCCAGCGGAGCCACCATTCCTGCCCCAAGAGATTCTCAACCTCCCTACCTCAAGCCTGTGTCCTGCAAAAGTGGGTGTGGGTCAATGGGAGAACAGAGCTGGCCCTTGGTTCTAGAGGTCAGGGGTGACATTGCTGTACCACCTATGGTCTGTCCTAGCTCAGTATGAGGAAAACATTTTTCTTTCCTCAGATGTGTACAACACCCAGCATGCTGTGTGCTTGATTCCCATTTGTTGAATGACATGAGAACAGCTTATTAAATGGTGCATGGAAGAAGACAGCCATTATTGAAGTGCAACCTGTGATTCCTATGCTGAGCTTGTAGAGATAAGAGTAGTAATTATAAAAGAACCTTCATAAAACTTTTTTTTTTTTGAGACAGGTTCTTATGTGGGCTAGGCTAGACTTGTAGCTGAGGCAGGCCTTCCTTATCTTCCCAGAGCTGGAATAGCAGGCAGGCCCTCCTGTGTCCCATCTGACGCTCTGCTGCCTGTATACACTGTTCAGTGTTTGGATGTGAATGCCACAATTAGCTCCTTGGGCTAAAACAGTAGCTTAGTAGGTAGGGAGCCCTGGCATCCATCCTCAACAGCATTGCAAAGAAAATAGAACAAAACCTAGAAGAACAAACCAAACTGTTATCTCCTCAAATATTTCTCTTTTATAATTCTTTTTAATTATAAATTCTCTTTAAGTATGAATTACAATTTAAAATTTTTTGAGACTTTCATCCATTATAAAGTGTATTTCAGTCATATTCACCCACAACTCCTCCCCACATCTCCCTTCAAACTTCATATTCTCTGTTTTAAATCCACGGAGTCCAGCAAGTACTTTCAGGATGTGCCTGGGTATGAGAGCTGTCTACTGGAACCTGGGCATTCATTAGGCCACAAGCCTGAAAACAAAGTAAAACAAATAGAAACAAAATGACCAAACCCCAAACTTTCTTCAAACCAGCAGTCATCAACTGCCTGGGTAGGGGCAAGCTTATTAGTCCCCAATCCATTTTTCCCGTTATCATTCCTTTCTTATAGCTTTCCCAAATGGACAGCCACTAATGTTATCTTGTAGTCACCTCTTTCCTCCTCCCCGACTGTGACTTGCAACTTTATAACTGGTACTCGGTACTTTTCTGCCCGATTTCTCCAGCCGTAACCCTGTCCCAGGCATCCTGTTCCCACCAGCACTGGCACAAGCCTACAGTGTAATTCCTAACTCCAAAAGAAAGAAACAATATAGAGATGGGAGGCTGGAGAGATGGCTCAGTGGGTAAAAGCACAAACCTGAGATCTCAGTTTGAATCCCTAACACTTATAGAAAAGCATGGAGTGGCCATATGCCAGCCTGTACCCCAGTGCCATGGAGTGCTTCTGCAGTTTGTTGACTTCCAGCCTAGCTCCAGGTTCAGTGAGAGACCTTGTTTCAAAGAAATAAGATCTTCTGATGGGGATAGGAACCCTACAGGAAGACCAACAGGGTCAAAACCTGGACCCCTGGGAGCTCTCAGAGACTGAGCCACTAACCAAGATCATACATACATGGGCTGCTGGATGGAGACCCCAGGTCACACATGTAGCAGAGGACTGCCTTGTCTGGTCTCAGTTGGAGAGGATGTGCCTAATCCTATAGAGACTTGATGCACCAAGGTGAGGGATATCCAGAGGGGACCCACTCTCTCAGAGTCAAAGGGGAGGAGCACAGGGTATAGGCTCTATGAGGTGGGGACTGGATAGGGGCAGCATTTTAGATGTAAATAAGTAAATAAATTAAAAAGAATGAGATACTTAGGTAGAAAGTAAAAGTATCGAACATGTATGATAACTGCTTAAGTACACTTGAATTTGCAGTTTTATTAGAGCTACTACAGGGTAAAGATGTAGTAAAGATTTTTGAGAACTTTATGTAGAAAAAAAGAAGTAACGGGTTAAGAAGTAAATCATAAATTTAAAATAGAGGATGTGAAGTTGAGAGGGAGAGATGTATATGATGTGGGAGGAATCTAAAGGGTAGTTTGTGGGGCTACTGGAGGATAAATAAGTATGATCAGGATGCAGTGTATACCATTATGAAATTTTCAATTAATAAATATCAAAAGAAAAAAAGACATCTTCTAGATCTCTCCCTCTGGTCTTTGTAGGTGTACCCCCCATATATATGAATCAATACAATTTAAACGTCACACTCTCCCTAGTCACCTGGTGCCTTTGCAGCCTGCTCCTTCCAAATTCCAGATGTAGGTGGCCAGAGGGCTGTGTCTACCTTGTCATGATGTTTTCTTTCCTTCTTCCTGGATGTCCTATAAATGGAATTCTACAGTGCAAAGTGCAAGATCGAAGTGCCTGGCTGCCTGCCGCTGGCTTTGTTTGCAACTCTTGGCTGCTTTTAGCATTCTGTGGGCTGCTGGTCTTATGTGTTTGGGAAGTGGTTATTAGGGCTTTGATGAAGCTTCTTGTGAATGAAAATGGCTGACCCTTAGCTGGAGCCCCAACCCAGGAAATGGACTCCTTCCTGTCCTTCAATGTGTTGTATAGGAGAGCCTGTGTTTTTGTGAGCCGTAGATAACTGGCTGCTTTAATTATTGCTTCCTCCAATTTAGTTTCAGCCCTCAGATCTCCCTAGACAGAGCAGCACTAATGATGATAACGTTGTTGGCACAGCTTTGCCTTCTGTATCCCTGGACTCATAATCGCAGGAAAGGGGATTGGGGGGGTGCGTGTTGCAGGATGCTATCCTCTGAGCATAACAGGCCAACCTCATCAGAGCAGCTATGACTACCTGCCATACACTGTTCCCCTTACCACCACAAGCCTCAGTAAGGTCTGCTGACTGTTGATGTCCCTTCATAGGAGGAAGGGTAGGGAGGATTACTAACTAACCCCCAACCCTCACTTTCTAGCTATCCCTCCATGGCCTTGTGGTTTTTATGCTAGGGTATATAGAAGGTTGAAGTTAATGAAAGGAGTCCTTTATCAGTGCAGCTCTAGAGAAATTGTAATCTATGCTGGAATGAAGCTTTCCTATGATGCGGCTGCTTTGAGTCTCTTTAACTCGTGTCTGTAACCCACACTTGTACTTTGTACATAAGTCCAGTAGATTCCTTGGTTGGACAGTGGCAGAATTGTACTTTGGTTTGTTGCTGGTGCCCTATAAGGAAGAGAGGAGAGACTGCAACAGGATGGAGCTTCATGGGTAGAGAGATGTGTGCATGGAGCCTTGGGTTCCAAGATTGGCAGTGTGCTTGAAGTCTCAGTGCTAGGGCAGGGGAGAAAGGGTTTGTGGGGCTGCAGGGTCCTCAAGGTGGATGGCCATTTTCTTAGCCCCTAAGAAGTCTCTGTGGTGATTTGAATATGCTTGACCCAGGGAGTGGCACTATTTGGAGGTGTGGCCTTGTCAAAGGAGGTGTGGCCTTGTTAGAGGAAGTGTATCATTAGGTGTGGGCTTTAAAACTCTTGTCCTAGCTGCTTGGAAACCAGTCTTCTCCTGTTTGCCTTTGGAACAAGATGTTGAACTCTCAGCTCCTCCTGTGCCATGCCTGTCTGGGTACTGCCATGCTCCCGCTTTGGTGATAATGGACTGAACCTCTGAAGCTATAAGCCAGCCCCAATTAAATGTTGCCCTTTATAGGAATTGCCTTGGTCATGGTGTCTGTTCACAACAGTAAAACCCTAAGACAGAAGTACCAAGGACTGGTGTATTGCTGTGATAGGCCTGACCAAGTTTTTGTTTGGAAGAATGTGGATATTGGGACTTTGGATTTAGAATGCCAAGAATGCTTTAAGTGGGGCTTAATGGGCCATCCTAGTAGGAGAATGAAGAGGGCGGTGCTGTGGGTGATTTGAACTATGTAGGCAGGCCTACTAGCCTACCTACAGAGATTTCAATTGAGAAGAATATATAAGTATGTAGTCATGGTGTTTCCAAATATGCCCTGTCCAAAGCAGAGTCGATTGAAATAGAAATTGTGTTGAATTGAATTGGACCACAAACACTTGGCTCTTCAAGAGAAATTATAGTCTTTATGAATGGTTGTTGGTAATGTAAAATGATTCAGTGGCTGGAGAAAACAATATGGTGGCTCATTGGAAAAATGAAGAGAATTAATGTAGTTGGGGTTTGGAAGGTGGCTGGGTAAGAGCTGTTAATAAGGAAGCATGAAGAACTGATTTCAGATCCCCAGCATCTATGTAAAAAGTAAGGTATAGTCATACACATGCCTGTAATATCAGAGAAGTGGGAGGGAGAGACAAGAGGATCTTTGAGGCTTACTGGCTGCCAGTGTAGCTCTAGGTTCAGTGAGAGAGCCTGTCTGTCCAGGCTAATGCCCAGGCCATGTACTCAATATTCAACAATCCTACTTCTGAATACATACATGGAAGAATGAAAATGGGACTCAGATATTTCCACACCCATGTCCATAGAAGCATGATCTATAATATCCTAAAGATAAAGGGTAAGTGGCCACACTTAAATAAATGGGTCAGTGAAGATGATCCACCCCTGAATGTTATTTAGCTAAGAATGAACTGAAGGGACCTTTGATAGATGCTACCACATGGATAAATTTGGAGGACCTGATAAAACATTCCACTCATCCAAAGTCCCTAGCAGAGACAGAAAGTAGAGAGGTGGGTTGTGGGCCTATGGAGGGGCTGTGAGAGTCATGAACAGAGAGTTTCAGTTTGGGAAAATGATGAGATTCTGTGGATGGTTGATGGATGCCTACACAGCCAGACAAATGCTATTAATTAAATAATTCATTCATTACACTTGCATACATATGGATGTGTGGTAAATATGCATCTCTCTCTCTCTCTCTTTCTCTCTCTCTCTCTCTTTCTCCCCTTCCCTCCCTCTCTCCCTCTTTCTCTGTGTGTGGAAAACTAAGGTTGATATCAGGTGTCTTCTTCCATTTTTTTCCACCTTAAATATTGAACTCCTGGTTTTCCTATCTCTACCTCTTGAATTCTGGGATGACAGAAGGGCACCATCATACTTGTCTTTGGTAATGCTTCAAACCCAGTGTCTTGTTCATGCTAGGGGGCACCCTACCCACCCCAGCCACATCTACAGCCAGAGATGAAAGCTCTTAGGGTATTTTTACTATAGTTAAAATTTGTTTTTTGCTTTGTGTGTTCAGTAACTATACCACATGCTACAGGTGAGAAAGGACTACATATTGAGCAGCTCATATTTCTGTCGTGGTAGAGGGTTGACTTGGACAGTGTTGCTGATAGTATGTAGAACTGGCTAGTGAACTGGGGCCCATTTGATACTGGGAGAGTTACACTTGAGAATTTGGAAGAAATCGAATTCCTGGCTATTTAGTCCTGCTCCAGAGTATACAAATAAAAAGAAAGAGACACACACCTTAGAGAGCAGATCAGGCAGATGGCAAAGGAATACGGAGAGTCATAAAAGCCACAGATACTCACAAGTAACCTGGGAAGTGAAGGACTGAAAAGAAGAGATGGGCTGGGGAGATGAGTCAAGGTGCCAAACTATTGCTACACAAGTGTGACATCCTGAGTCCAGATCTTTAGAACCCATGTAAAGCTGGCCTCAGTGGCATAAGTCTGTAATCTCACAGTAGCAAACAACAGAAACCTTGTCTCAGACAAGATAGAAGGTG
Organism: Mastomys coucha; assembly: GCF_008632895.1. Taxonomy (NCBI): domain Eukaryota; kingdom Metazoa; phylum Chordata; class Mammalia; order Rodentia; family Muridae; genus Mastomys; species Mastomys coucha. The sequence continues at coordinate 146,202,543 of NW_022196905.1, read as the reverse complement.
AGGACTGACCGAGGTTGTGCTCTGGCAATGGTGACACACCTCCACATGTATGCCTGTGTCTCCTGGGGGGGAATGTGTTGAACAATGAGATAATGGGATAGAAGGGTTCGAGGCCAGCCTGCCATGGACAAACTCAATGACATCAAACAGGAAAGCCTCTCTAGCCAAAAGTTGAGGCACAGGCTGTGCCCCCACCTGGAGGGCCTCCTCCTGCTTCAGGATCAGGATCCCTCACTCAGGTTCCAACAGAGCATGGAGGGGTTACAGTTCCTGTAAACTTGTGATAGATTGATGCAGGGGGATGGCAAGTGTAAGGCTAATGTAGGTTTCAGAGTGAGTTCAAAGAGAACTCTCATGTAATGTAATGAGAACTTGTCTGCAAATAAAATACATATAAGGGCAGAGGGCATATCTTAGTGGGAGAGCCCTTGCCTAGAATCTCCCAGTGAGGTGTTGGGGGCCTGAGGCAGTTGTAGAGGGCCTACCTAGAATCCACCAATGAGGACTGGGTGGTAAAAACCCAGGTAAAAACATTTGCAAGTTCTGGGTTCCATTTCCAACAATGCAGCATATATAAATAAGTAGGTAAGTAATTAAGCCAATAAATAAAATTATATAAACCTATAGTTAAAACAAATCACATTTAAAATAAATAATAACTACTTTTTGGCTGTAGTATGGCAGTTTCAATTTTACTTATATGTGTGTGTATGAAACATGAACAGGTGCCTGCAAAGCCCAGAAGAGGACATTGGATCCCCTGGAGCTGGAATTAAAAGTGAACCACCTGCTTGTTGTGGGTGCTGGGAACTGAACTCAAGTCCTTTGCAAGACAACAAGTGCTGGCTACTTTTAAGCTATTCCTCTAGGCCTTAGGCATACCATGAAAAAAGTCTGTGTGCCCTTGAAGTTAATGCTACTGTATCTATCATAGACATAGACTGTATGGACTATAGGAAACATTATTTAATAGTGTGTTACATTGTGTCTCCTGCCAAGGACTTGGTTCCTTGGCTTCCTGTCAGTAGCCTGAAGTTGATGGTAGTAACTGGCAAATGCTATGAGTCAGGTCTCTTGCCCTCTCTTCCTCAGGAGGTTGGTTAACTTTTGCCAAGTGTGGAGTTGCTTTGCAGGGGCTACTGTCCTTTTTTTCACAGACCAGTCAGGCACGTGTTGAGTGTTGTTTAAGTGTGGCTTTTATTGTTATTATTTTGTTTGGCCGTTTATGCAAACAGAAATTGGACTGAGTTCTTGACCAGCTGTTTTGTTTTTCCTTCTTGTCTCTAGTTTGCCCAACCATCTGTAAGTCACATGGCTGCACAGCTGAAGGCCTGTGCTGCCACAAGGAGTGCCTGGGCAACTGTTCGGAACCTGATGACCCCACCAAGTGTGTGGCCTGTCGCAACTTCTACCTGGATGGTCAGTGTGTGGAGACCTGCCCACCACCCTACTATCACTTCCAGGACTGGCGCTGTGTGAACTTCAGCTTCTGCCAAGATCTTCACTACAAATGCAGGAACTCTCGAAAGCCTGGCTGCCACCAATACGTCATTCACAACAACAAGTGCATCCCTGAGTGCCCGTCTGGCTATACCATGAATTCCAGCAAGTGAGTCCTGGCTGAGGGGCTGGGAAAGGCATTGGAAGCTGGTAATATGGTCAAAGAGGCTGTTAAAGAGACTGAAGATGTAGCTCTTTTGCTAGAATGCATTCCCCAGCATCAAATAGTGGTCTCTCACTAGATCCAGGCCTGGTGGCACATGCCAGTGATCCTAGTATTTGGAAAGTAGAGGCAGGAGGATCAGAAGGTAAGAGTCATCCTTGGCTACATAGGGAGTTCAAAGCCAGCCTGAGTTGCATGGAATCCTGTCTCAAAAAAAACCAAACCAAACAAAAACCAGAAAGAAATACCCCCTCTCTCACCCCACTACCACACATAAAACCAGAGTGCTAAACCAGAGTGTGCTGGATAAGAATGGGCTTGCTGTTGGTAACTACCACTTACATTTTAAAAATTCTGTATGTGTTCATGTGTGGGGGCCATGTGTATGTGCAGATGTGTGTGTGCATGCATGTACACATGTAATGCAAAAAGTGGGTATGTGTGTGGGCACCTGTGTGTGCAGGTGGATGTGTGCACACATGTTTGTATGTGTTTATGCACTATATACGCGCATGTGTGTATGAAGGTGGGTGTGGAGATGTATGTGTGTATGCATTCATATATGTGAAGGTGGGCATGTGTGTGTATGTGTTCACTTTTATAGACATGTGTATGCAAATGAGCACTTACTTGTGTTTGTATAGTTGAGCACATGTGTACGCATATTTGTTTGTGTGTTTCAGCACATGTTGCAGGTGAGTACAGGTGTGTGTGTGTCTTAATCTGTGTGGACACGTGTGTGTGTGTGTGTGTGTGTGTGTGTGTGTGTGTGTGTGTGTGTAAACCAGTGGTTGATATTAGATGCTTTTCTCAACCACTCTCCACATTATTTAGTTTTCAAAATACTTTATTCTTATTTATGTCTATGTATGTAAATACAGTGTTTTATGTGCATGGGAGGTGTCTGGGGAGGCCAGTGAGTGCATCAGATCCCCTTGAGCTGAAGTTACAGGCGAATGTGAGCCTCCACATGGCTGCTGGGAATGGGACTCGGTTTCTCTGGAAGAGCAGCAAACTCTCTTGACCACTGAGCCATGTCCCCAACACTCACTTTGTTTTTTGAGAAAATGTCTCTAGATTCAGAGCTTGGGCTCCTCCCGTGCCTGCCTCCTGAGTGCTAGGATTGCAGGTGTGACTTTAGTCCTGGTTTTTTATGTGGTGCTGGGGAAGCAAACCAAGTATTTTGCCAACTGAAGGATCTACAAGCTCTCAGTAGCATTTTTTTTTTAATACTGTTTGTGTCCTGGGCTTTGATGACAGACTTGATCAGAAGGGAAGTGTTTCTTCACCTGAACATCATCTCATTTCTGAGTGCTGCACTGAGTGAGTTGAAGATGGAATTCTTTCGTTCCACCTGCTTCCTCCTCCTTGGCTCAGTGAATCACTGTTATAGCAGGAAGGTAGCTGTGTAGTTCACAGCTACCCCACCTGACCCCGACACAAGCTGGGACATACTGTCTTAAGGAGTGGAGGGCTTATACCTACACTGCTCCCAGGGCTTGGCTGTTCTTCCAAGATCAGTCCCATTAAGCCGTTTCCTACCACTTGGGTGAGAAATAGGGTTTCCTCTCTCTTGGTGGTGTGAGTCAGGCTTGCTATGTCTGTACACCCCAGGTACTTTGCTCAGGGCCTTAACTTCTTGGATGAGATATTTTAGTGTTTGGGACCTTCACCGAGTTGTTGATTTTTAAATTTCTTGGTTTTTGTTTTAGGGTTTAAGAAAAGGGAGGGGTTGGGTGGGGGGGGGATGTCCAGCAAAGAACAGAAAACCAAATCAGAAACAGACGCACATTGCAAGGCCTTGAGCTGACCTGCTGACGTCAAAATTCTTCCTCTCAGACTTGGGCCCTAGCCAAGTGAGCGAGCGAAAGAGTGTTTTGATTTTGGTGGGAAATTTTATTTCCCTGGGTAGAAAGGGCAAGAAGGAAAACAGTCTTTATTTTAGCTCCTGTGAACCTTTTTTTTTTTTTTAGTGTTTA
>NW_022196905.1:146181764-146198842 GCF_008632895.1 Mastomys coucha | reverse complement strand
AAAAAAAAAAAAAAAAAAAAAAAAAGAAACCAAACCAAAGAAACAAAACAAAACAGCAAGGATTGTTGGCCCAAATAGACCTCTATAAATCAGTCTGCCTGTTGAATGGGACTTTTTAATTTTTTTTGTTTTTTTGAGGGCAGAAGGAGGTTTAACAGGAAGATGGGAGAAGGGAACATCATTCTGTTTATCCATTTCAGTTTTTAATAATAACGGGAGACTGATGTCAAGAGCTTTGTTTAAAAGGCATTGACTCTAGGACTGGAGAGATGACCCACCATTCCAGAGAAAGCAGGAATTCAGATCTTTAGAATGTATTCCAGGTTGTGTGTTGACCTGCTTGTAAGATGAAAGGCTGGTGAGATGACTCAGCAGGTAAAGGTACTTGCCAACAAGCCTGACATTCTGAGTTTGAAACCTTAGAACTCACAGAAAGAGAAAGTTGACTTCCAAAGTTTGTCCTCTGACCTGCATACTACATGCTGTGATGTGTACATGACCACACACATACACACACACACACACACACACACAGAGTCACAGAGAGTCTCTCTCTCACACACACACCATGAATCTATCTATCTATCTATCTATCTATCTATCTATCTATCTACCTACCTATCTATCTATCCACCCATGATCTAATTATCTATCTATCATCTATATGTATATGCATACATATATGCTAGAGAACAATCGAGGAGGATATCCAGTATCATCTGTGGGCCTCCACATGGGCACACATGCTTACATAACACACAAAGATATCCATTCTAAAGAAGAAAAAGACGTTGGCTTTAAATAGTACGCATTTTTTAATGCTCATCAAAACCAAAATGATGACTCTGCACATTGTCCAGTTGTGGGTGTCTGTATTTGTACCCAACTCCTGTAGGAGGAAGCTTCACTGATGATGGCCAAGTGAGACACTGATCTATGAGTATGACAGAATATCCTTACGAGTCATGTTATTGCTATATTCCTTTAGCAAAACAATAGTATTGGTTTTCCCATGGGTCCATAGCCTATCTATTCTTAGGTTCTTAGTCACCTTAGCAGTATCAGGCATGGGTTCCATTTCATGGAATGGGCCTTAAATCTAACCAGAGAGTGGTTGGTTGATCCTACTTTTATGCCACTATTACACCAAGGTGTCATGCAGACAGGACACTGTAGATCACAGGGTTTGTAGCTGGGTTGGTGTCTACCTTTCTTCTCTGGTAGCATGCAGAGTACCTCTGGTACCATGAACAATAGTGAGTAAGAGTAAGGCTCTAAGTAAGCACAAGCTTGACTTCTCCATGTTCAATGAGATACAGTGCTGTTGTCTTCAACAATAGGGCTTTACCATCAGTTTGTGGAGAGCAACCAATAGCCTTTTCGGCAATATCCTGAGTTGTTTGGGGGTTTCTTTAAGGGCCACTTTCTTTGTCTAACAACTCAATTCGAAGTAACTGATTCTTGTCCCTGGAGGTTTCACTTGGTAGCTACAAATGTGTAGGTGGGCCTTTGTCTCCTTTTTATTTGGTGATTCCAAATAACAAGATCTAAAGATTCCAAATAATAAAACCTAAAGATTTCTTTTATTTTTGTATGCATTTGAAGACCTGTCCATTGTAATAGGTTTCCATCTGACCCCTCCAATTCTCACCGTGTTAGCTGTTCCTCCCTGTGTTCTCTCTTGCCCTCCTCTTCCTTTCTTCTCCCCTGAATCTTTCTGTTCCAGTTTCTCTCCCTCCCTATCCCCTGATCCATAATTATATATTCCATTTCCCCTTCCTTTAGTTGCTTCTCAATACCTAACCTCTGTGGTTATACTTTTAGTAGCTTGTCTATCTAAGGCTTAACAGTTAACATCCATGTGTAAGTGAGCACATACCATATTTGTTTTTTGGGTCTTAGTTACTTCACTCAGGATGGTTTTCCTCTAGTTCCTTCCATTTATCTGTGAATTTCATGATTCAATTTATTTAATGGCCAAGTAATATTTCACTATGTACATATATCACATTTTCTGTGCATATTGATTCATTGATGAATATTTAGCCTGATTTCAGTTTCTGACATTATAAGTAGAGCAGTAATGAGCAGGGGTGAGTTAGCGACTCTGTAGTAGAATATAATATCCTGTGGGCTTATGACTTGGGGTGATGTAGTTAGATCTTGAAGTAGTTAGATCTGTTTTTATCTCCCTGAGGAACTGCCACACTGATTTCTATAGTGGCTGTACAAGTTTGCAGTTCTACTTGCAATGGATGACTCTTCCCCTTACTCCACAACCTTGCCAGCAGGTGCCTCATTACTGCTGTGAAATATTGTATCAGCTAATTTTCTTTTGCTCTGATAAAACACTCTGACCAAAGGCAGCTTAGGGGAGGAAAAGGTTTGTTTCAGCTTATGTTGCTTGGTCATAGTCTTTCACTGAGGGTTCAAGTAGGAACCACAAAATAGAGTTTCTCAACCTTCGTAACATGACCCTTTACTACAGATCCTCATGTTGTAGTGACCCACAACCATAAGTTATTTATTTGCTACTTCACAACTGTAATTTTGCTACTATTATGAATCATAATATACAATATTTGTAGGATATGTAGGATAACTAATATGTGACCACCAAAGGGGTAGCCATCCTCAGGTTGAGAACTAGTGCCATAAAGCAGTGATGCTTGCTGACTCAGTTTCTAACTAATGTGCAGCTAGCTAGCTTTCTCATATAGACCAGGCCCACCTACCTCCGAAATGACTACCCACAGTGGACTGGGTCCTCCCCCATCAATCAACAATCAAGATAACTTCCCACAGTCATAGTCATGGGCCAATCTGATCTAGGCAATTCCTCAACTGATATACCCTCAAGATAACTCTAGGCTAAATCCTGTTGACAATTAAAGCTAACTAGCCCAAGTGCTGAGCTCAGCACATCCACTTTGGAGTAATAGACTGAGTTTGCGCCTGTGCAGCATGCTGTCTTCCAAATGATGGGGTGAGGGAACCCTGTGTACCTCATTGATCTCTATCTCTTTTCCACTCTCAGCTTGATGTGTACTCCATGTCTGGGACCCTGTCCTAAGGTTTGCCAAATCCTTGAAGGTGAAAAGACCATTGATTCTGTGACATCTGCCCAGGAGCTCCGAGGCTGCACTGTGATCAATGGCAGCCTGATCATCAACATTCGAGGAGGCAGTGAGTATTTTTTGGAGCATCTCCCTCTTCCTATGAGCTATGATCAGGGAAGTGCACAGCTCAGGGTATTCCACACATTCCCCTCTCAACTTTCATGGCCATATTCACTTTGGTCCTGTGGTCTCAGCTATTCAGGAGGCTGAGGCAGGAGGATTGCTTTAATCTAGGAAGTTCAGTCTAGCCTGGATGACATAATCTTGTCCAAAGAAACAAAATAACATAACAAACAAAGTGACACATCCTTCAGTGGCCCCCTAAGTGGAAGACTCATACCAGGAGTTGCCCCAAAATCCAAAGTTAAAATTTTTGGTTCTACCTCTGCCTAAAATTCTTATTTTGCAATTGGCAGAAGGAATCTATATTCTTTATATTTTATGTATATGAGTGTTCTGTCTGGGCATATGTATATACGTGGTGTATATGAGGTGTCCACAAAAAAGAGGGTATTAATATCCTGGAACTGCAGTTAGAGATGATTGTGAGTTGCCATGCAGATGTGGGAACTAAACCCGATGAGAACAAATTCTCTTAATTAATTCTGGGCCATCTCTAAGCCCCAGGGACCTCTTCTTACTAATATGCACCAAGTCTGCTGGTATACATTTGCTATCCCAGCACTCAGGAGATAGAGGTAGAAGAAGTTCAAGTGTGAGTTTGAAGTCAGCCTAGACATGAGACCCCATATCAAAAATAAAAAGATAAAGGCTTCAAGCTATAAAAACAAAACAAAACAAAATAAAAACTTTGCTATGGGTAGTGCTAAGGTAGATAGAGTGCTTGCCCAGCATTCATGGATTCATGGGTTTCAGTCCTCAGTACTATGTCACTATGGCACACTGGTGAAATCACTGCACTGGTGGAATGTAGAGGCAGGAAGATCAGAAGTTATCTTTAGGTGAACAGTAGATTTGAAGCAAACTTGGGTTACATGACACTTTGTTTCAAAAATAGAAATAAATAAAATAAAAGCAAACATGCTGTATTGTAGATTTGTTTTAAACTCACTACATAGCCATAGATGACTTCCAACTCCTAATTCTCCTCATACCTTCACATCCTGAGCTGGGATAACAGGTTTGCAGGAGTGCACACAGACAAATACACAGACACACACACACACACACACACACACACACACACAGACACACAGACACACAGACATACACACACTAGATAAAACCTTTTTGTAGACACTCATGGGTATTTCCTCCTTTTTGCAGACAACCTGGCAGCTGAGCTGGAGGCTAACCTTGGCCTCATTGAAGAAATTTCAGGGTTCCTAAAGATCCGTCGCTCCTATGCTCTGGTTTCACTTTCTTTCTTCAGGAAGCTACATCTGATTCGAGGAGAGACCTTGGAAATTGGGTATGTGAGCCTGACTGTGTTTGAGACTGCCAACCAAGAAACTCATGGATTAGAAGAACAACATAGGGAAGGGGAGATGGTTCTCTGGATAAACTGTTTACTTTGCAACATTAAGACCTGAATTTGATCACAGGTTTGGAAAAAAGGTGGGCCTAGTAGTGTTGGGGGCATAGAGACAGGTGGATCCCTGGGGCTCCCCAGCTAGTCAGTTCTTACCTGCTTATCAGGTGTGAGGCGAGTGAGAGACCCTGACTCAGAAAACCAGGGTGGATAAGGTGTAAGGAATGGCAGCCAGGTTTTCCTCTGTCCTCCACACTCAGGAACACATTCATGTACATGTTCACCCATTCGTGTGTGAGTGCATCAAACACACACACACACACACACACACACACACACACACACACACACAAGAACTTAGGCCTTTTGCTTTTTATATCAAACTGAATCAAAATGAAGCATCTGTTAGGTGAAAATGCCTGCAACATTTGTGAATGTCCATTTAGCAAGAAACACAAAATCTACTTTATAGTCTTTCTAGAGAAGCCAGATAGTACTGGGTGGGATTTACTAAAAATGTGTACATCTGTCAAAACTACACTGAGAATGGAGTGTGATAAATATCTGGTCACAGCCATGTTTGGAGACTTTTCCAATTGGTTCTGTCAATTCAAACCATCATCTTAAAGGGATAAGGGATAATTTATCCTGAAACCAATTATGAGCAGCTTGGCCCAGCCAGAAACATTGGTAAAGGTTATCCCAAATTTACATATTCCAATGTAGTAACAGTCTCAGGTTATTTTTATACTAATAGAACACAAAGTCTCAAACCAAGGCACCTTTAAAATACATTAGTATGAACATTAAAGAGTTGAGTAACAGAAAACCAGGGAAATCTGCTATAGGCTTCAGAAGTCATCTTAGTGTTTTGATTGATAGAAGCTGATGGTCTGCTAGCTAGTACATTCCAAAAGGTTTACATGTTAGTCACAAGGAGGTTAGGTCAGACATAGAGGTAGGCTAGAGTGGCTATTAAGAGGGTTAAAGTCAGACCGGGATAAATTGTAATTAGACTTTGGATCTGCAACATTCTAATTTCTCCACAGTCAATGAAATTTTAATGAATTAATCAGCCTTGTAGAAGGTTCAACATAAGGTCTTATGTCCATGGTTGTCTTCCCCCCTCCACTCCTCTTCCTCCAACAAGCCCTTTTGTTCACTTATCAGAGATCATACCTGCTCTTTGTTGAGATGCTCATCTTCCTGGCCTCTGGAATTCCCCCTCTTTAAGGTACCCCTCCCTCCCAGCCACCCCTAGGTGTCCTTCCTATTTTTCCTCTCAGCCTTTATTTTCTTTCTGAGTTGGCAACATGGGCTCTTTTCCATGGCCCATGTCTTGGGATCTTGCCCTACCTAAGCTGCAATATTCAGTCTTAACTTCTCTCCTTACCCATGACCCTAAGCCTGTCTCTGTAGATTGTCTCAGGTGACCACTGGGAACCTCATACAGCAAGTGCAGTTCTGACTCCAGTTATCCATCCTTGTTTCTGGAACTCTCCTTTGATCTGCTCTCCTTCAGGTCCCACAGACCTTGCTTAAGTTACTCAAACAAATGGAAGTCCTTAGTATGGTATTTAAAAAGTAGAGATGGACTCATGAGCAAGAAGTCTGTTGAGGGTCATTGAGAAATATGATGGAGAAGTTAGATTTTGTGTTTCTTGTGGGCACAGAATGGGTACCCTGTACTCAGTCTCATTGCTGAAAACCAACAACAAATAGAGAAAGGGGCGAAAAGACGAGGTGGAAACAGGCTGATCTCAGGGCTAGCCTGGCCTGGTCAGTGTAGTGATTTCTAAGGCCAGCAGGGTCAACAGAGAGAGACCATTTCTGAAAACCATTTAAAAAAACAAAGAAACAAATAAGAATGTAACACAAAACCAAACCAAACATGTTTGCAACCTTCCATAGGTTTTATCTCCAAACTTGATTTCCATTTCTATTTTATTTGGCAGACCTGAGTCACATGGCTACTTCTGGAAAATTATGAGGGAGGTAGGAAGAACAGATATCCATCTTTTCAAACCTTTGTGAAAAGAAAGAAAGGCAATAGAAAAGAAGGCTGGAAAGGTGTTTGAGAACCAAGTTCACCATGTTTAAATTTACTTCCCTAAAATATCCATCTGCTCATACTGATATTTCAGTCACAAATATTTTTTTTATGTTAAAGCTGGGGCCTTTTGTTTGGCTCAGCTTTCTGTGACCAACAAGAGCTGTCCAGTAGAATTATAATACAAGTCATGAGTGAGACTTTCAGCATTCTGGAACCCAATTTAAAACTTTAAAAGGGTGGTGAGATTATTTTACTTATGCACCTAACCTAGCCCATTGTGTCTCAAATTTAGAATCATCAATTAAAACAACCCAGAATTTTCATCTTCCCTTTTGTAGTACCTCTCTGAAAACCTGTCTGTCTGTCTGTCTGTCTGTCTGTCTGTCTGTCTGTCTATCTATCTATCTATCTATCTATCTATCTATCAGATCAAGACTTGTTTTCATTTAGCCCAGGCTAGCCTTGAACTTGCTCTGATGACCTTGAACCTTCTGCTTATATCTCGTGGAATATGCAGTGCTGGGATGGAATCCATGGCCTTTGAGTACTAGGCAACTACTCTATAAACCAGGCTATGATGTCTTCAATGCTTTCCCCCTGCCTTTCAAGGCAGTTTGGAACTATTAGCTTGTTTACATGCTACACAGGGTATGACTTCTGTGTCTCTCATGGAGGTCTAGATGTTTCCTTTCCCTACTCATCACTTACTGTAGGCTGCTAATTGTTCCAAAACACAACTCTTAAAAAAACTCATCAGAATATATAAAACCTTTAGCTCTGTAATGCCCATAGGAATTATATAACCTAGAGTTCCTTCCTCCCCTCCTTCCTTCCTTCCTTCCTTCCTTCCTTCCTCTCTTCCTCCTTCCTTCTTCTTCCTAATCCTTCCTTCTTCCCTTCTTCCTCCTTCTTCTCATTCCTTTTTCCTCTTCTCCTCCTCCCTTCCTCCTCCTCCTTTCTTCTTCTACTTTTTCCTTTCATCCTCCTTCTTTGTCTTCTTCTTCCTCCTCCTCCTTCCTCTTTCTTACAGAGAAGGATATATATTCATTGTCTTGGTCTAGTATACAATAGACTCATGGGTTCATTTTATTGCAGCTTCTGGGTATTTTCTCAAAATTTCAAGGTAAAGAACACTTTGCTTTTCTCCCGGGTTCAGCTATATGGTTATGTGTCTTCAATTTTCTTTCCTCCTAAACCAAGTCTGACCCCCACCTCTGTTCCCCCTCTGCCTCTTTCTCCTCTTCTATATTTGCTTCTGCTTTCTTCTCCAGCTCCTTCTTTTCTTCTCTCTCTTATTTTGCCATACCAAGAGTTGTATCTAGTACTTGGTACATGCTAAGCAAGCGCTCTACCATTGTGGAGTGTGTGTGGGGGACAGGGTCTCTACTATTGAGCTACATCCCAGACCCTCACTGGAGTGAGGTACACTACTCCTGACCCATGCTCCCAGTCCTCACTGGAAGATTCTAGGCAGGGGCTCTATTCCTTAGCCACACTCTCATTCCCTTATTGGGGAATTCTAGGAGAGTGTTCTATACTTTCCTGGCTGTGAAAAATTCCCAAAGGTATTTTTTTGCATCTGTACATAGAATGTATTTTGATCATAACTAGCCCCCATGCATCCCTCTTACTCCACATAGACCCATCCCACTAACTCCCTCTCAAGTTCATTTCTTCTTTTTAAAAACAAAATTACAACCCACTGAGTGTACTCTGTGGCACCTGCCGTCCTGGAACTGAAAAATACTGGTTGTGAATGACTAGTAATACATGTGTCTGTCTCTGTAGGAACTATTCTTTCTATGCCTTGGACAACCAGAACCTGAGGCAACTCTGGGACTGGAGCAAACACAACCTCACGATCACTCAGGGAAAGCTCTTCTTCCACTATAACCCAAAACTCTGCTTGTCCGAAATTCACAAGATGGAAGAAGTTTCCGGAACTAAGGGCCGCCAGGAGAGGAATGACATTGCCCTGAAGACCAATGGGGACCAGGCATCCTGTAAGTTGCTTCATTCTTATGTCCCCAGTAGCCGCTTTCTGGCTGCTACCACCCTAGCTGCTAGGAAAGTGCCATTGTTGTTTGTTGAGCTACAACTTTCTGTGATAGGAATTTTAAAATACAAAAGGCGGGTGCGTATATATGTGCATATGTGTGTATATGTGCATGTGTGTGCATGTGTGTATGTGTGTTTGTGGATAGACATCCGTGTGTCTGTGGAGGCCAGAGGAAGCCTGACGTACCACTCCCTGGGCTCATCCACCATTTTTTTTTGGGTTAGACTTTTTTTTTTTTTTTCTGCCTAAAGCTCAACAATTGGCTTTATAGGCTCATCTAAGAACCACAAGGATCTGTCTTTCCCACTTTTTCAGTGCTGAGGACAGAAGTGTCTTTTTGCTATGAAGAGACATATGACCAAGGCATTTTTTATAAAGAAAAGCATTTAATTGGGGCTGGCTTAGTTTCCATCTGAAGGCTAGGCTGTTATCATCATGGTGGGAACCACAGAGGCAGAGAGACAGGCATGAGGCTGAGAGCTTATATTCTGATTCACAGGCAGAGGCAGAGAAAAGAGAGAGACTAGGCCCTCACATGGACTTTTGAACCTCAAATCCCACCCCCAGTGACATACTTCCTCCAACAAGGCCACACCTCAACAAGGCCATACCTTTCAATTCTTCTCAAACATTCCTACTTGGAATTATGCATTTAAACATATGAGCCCCTGGGGACCATCTTATTCAAACTCCCATGCTCCACTCCCTGGCCTCTATAGACTTATAGACATATTGTAACACAAAATCCATTCAGTCCAACTTCAAATCCCCCATATTCTATCACAGTCTCAACACTGTTTAAAAAAACTAAAGTCTCTTCTGAGACTCAAGGCAATCTCTTTACTGTAACCCCTGTAAAATCAAAAAGTATATCACATGCTTACAACATACAGTGGCACAGAATATAATTGCCATTCCAAAAGGGAGGAGAGGAGCATAGTGAGGAAATACTGGACCGAGCAAGACTGAAGCCCAGAAGGCCAAACTCCAAACTCTGCATTAGGTGGCTCTTCCTTTCCAGCTTTGCTGATGCAACACATGTCTCTCTCTCTTGGGTAACTCTCCTTGGGAGACACCCCATTACTCTGTCATCTCCAACATCTTGGGGTCTTCAATGCCATCTAGGCTTCATGTTCACATCTTCACACAATAATTTATCCCAACCTCCATGCAGAGACTCCCTTTTTGACTAACTGGAGACCAAGCATTCAAACATATGAACCTATGGGGGTCATTCTCATTCAAACCACCACAGCCATATGGCTAGAGTTTTTTCCTCTTTCTGCTTCCTTCTTTTCTTCCTTCCTTCCTTCCTTCCTTCCTTCCTTCCTTCCTTCCTTCCTTCCTTCTTCCCTCCCTCTCTTCCTTTTTTCCTTTCTCCCTCCCTCCCTCCCTTCCTTCCTTTCTCCCTTCTCTTACTTTTTCCTCTTCTTTCTTTCTTCTTTCTCCCCCTCCTCTCTTTCTAAACATGGGTTCTGTGGACAGAACTCAGATCCTCAGACTTACACCAGCATTCACATACTTGGAGTATTCACCAAGTGAACTGTCTTCCCAGCCTGCCAGAGGCAGGTTTTATGTACCTTATCTGAGCCAGCTCCACAAAGTACAATGTTTTATGTTCCATAATCATAAAACTCATGCTGAGGGCATCAAGGTTGATGAGGTATATGCAGCAGTCTATATCACCTGAGAAGCAATAACAAGATGAAATTTGGGACTCGAAAAATGGTTCAGTTCTGTTGTTCTCATCCAAAGAAACTTGGGAGAGAATGCATTTATTTTCTCTTACATTTCTAGATCAAAATGCATCAATCAGGAGTTCAGGGTAAACACTCAAGGCAGAAACCTTGAGGCAGGGACTGAAGCAGTGACCATGAAGAATGTTGTTTATGATTAGCTACCTTTGTTATATAGTCTAGAACCACCTACCTAGGCATGGCACTACCCGTAGTAGGCTGGGCCCTTCCTACATCAATCATCAATCAAAAAAAGAAAAAAAAAATGCTTCACAGGCATGACCATAGGCCAATCTGATGGAGGAAGGCTTTCAACTGAGGTTCTCTCTTCCCAGGTGTGTCAAGTTGCTTACCAAGAGTAGCCATCACACCAGCACATACATGAACATGCATATACATATATACATACATTCATATAAATGAGACCATCCCTTTGCTCAAAAGTGGCTGATTAGTTGTCCCTTTTGCACTGGCATGGGCCATCCAGGATTCAGTTGAGCATGATATTCAGTTGAGTCTTCAATACCTCGTTGACTCCCTACCTTTCAAACTCAGGAAGAGCAGTCTTCTGCTTATGTGGATGAGACCCATGTAAGCAATAGGAGATTATCCCCGCACCCCCCCATTTTAGTTGTCAACTTAACACAATCTAGAATCACATGGAATCTTCATTAAAGATTCCAGGTCAGGCTGGCCTGTGGACAAGCCTGTGAGCGTTTTCTTGGTTAATGATTAATTGTTTTGGGGGTTCTTGCTGAGCAAGTAGACTTGACTGGCTTGGTTTTGGTTTTGATAATTAGTTGAAATGAGGAGAGCCATTCCATAGACTGGATCTTGAACAACATGAGAGTGGAGAAAGCTAACTAAGTAAAAGCAGCAAGCAGGCATCATCTATGCATCATTTTTCTCTTCTGTTGACTGTGGATGATGAGAAATGACTAATGGCTTGACTTCCTGCCTTAGTTTCCATGAAATGATAATCTGACCTGTAATTGTAAGCCAAACAAACTCTTCCTCCCTTAAGTTGCTTTTTCTTATGATATTTTATCACAGCAACAAAAAAATAAGACTCCTGCCATCTTTCAATCCATCTTTCTTCCCAAAGAGGCAGGAGGTTGAATACTTTGGTCTGAAACTAACTATTCAATATTCCAGTTGCCTGATATTTTTTCCTCTTGAACATTTCTAGGTGAAAATGAATTACTCAAATTTTCTTTCATTCGGACATCCTTTGACAAGATCTTGCTGAGGTGGGAGCCCTACTGGCCCCCAGACTTTCGAGATCTCCTGGGATTCATGCTGTTCTACAAAGAGGCGTAAGTAAAAGGAGGTAGACTTTTGCTTCTTGTTGCAAAGACAGACAAAGGCTGCCAAGACGTTTAAGGAAGGGAAGTTCCATCTTGGCTCATAGCTTACATGGTGGGGATGTCATAGCAGCAGGAACCTGAAGCAGCTGGTCATATGGCATCCACAAGCAGGAAGCCGAGAGATGAATGCTGGTGCTCAGCTCATGCTCTCCTTTAAAATAAGAACATATTTTGTGTGTTCTTTCACGTTTTCATACATCTCTGTAATGTAGTTTGATCATGTCCATCCACCATGTTCTCCCTCTACCATCCCCCCATGTATCTATCCTGTTTCCCTCTCAACTTCATGTGCTCTCTGTGTTGTTAACAAGCCTTTGAATCCAGTTAGTGCTGCTCATGTATGCATGTATGGGAGACATCTACTAGAGCTTGAGCAGCTGACCAGTGTCCATGTCCCTAAAGGGGAGTAACTTCACCTCTTAGTAGATACACACTACTCCTCTGCTATGAGAGGACCTTGGAGCCCTCCGCTATCCTTGCTGGGATATTGGTTGATCTGGTTCAGACAATCACAGCTGGTATGAGTTGCTGTGTATAGCAGTCATGCCATATCTAGGAGTCAGCACTGCATAGCTTCTCCCAATCAGCTTTTCGTTTTCCCTGTAGGCTAGAGATATACCCGTCTCCATCTCTTGGTGCTGGGATTACAGATGTTCACTACCATACCTGGCCTTTCCATGGGTGGTAGGGATGAAACTCTGGTTCTCATGCTTGTACAGCCAGCACTTTGTCCACTGAGCCGTCTTCCAGGCCCAGCAATCATATATTGTTAGCTCATGTTGAGAATATGAACTTTTCTGTGGTTACACAGAAAATGTTGGGGTGGAAAGAAAAAAGAAAAAGAAAGAAAATGAATTGACTACACCTAAGCTACCACACACCATACACCCTAGCTATTCCATAGAGTGTTAGTCATTTACCCTTATGGCTGTGTGGTAGGTTGAGAGCTGATGCTCAGTGACAGTATTCAGCATCACGAACGTATCACACCTCATGCCGCTAGCTTTGGAAAAGGCCCACATTCAGAATTGGAAATATGAAAGAGTTCACTTTGGAAAGGCTAGAGAGGAGGCTCAGCAGTTAAGTGTGCTTACTGTGCTTCCACAGGACCTGAGTTTGATTTCCACCATCCAAGTCAGGCATCTCCTAACCACCAGATCCAGGGGATACAATGTTCTCTCTGGCTCTTGAAGGCATATCCATATATTTACACACATTCAGATACACATTCATACTTTTAGAAAGCCATACTTTTAGAATGCTGTGGAACGTACTTAAAATCCAAGCTTCAAAGAAGCAGAAATGGACAGATCTTTGGGGGTCTTTGACTAGCCAGAGTAGCCTTTGAGGTGAATTTTAGGTCTGATAATATTACCCTATCTCAAAACATAAGGTAGCATTCAGATGTACATACCATTAGTCCCAGCTCTGAGGAGACAAGAGGCAGTTAGACTTCAGTGAGTTTGAGGCCAGCCAGGACTAGAGTCTGTCTCAGTGGACAGAAAAAACAAGGTACATGGAACCTGATGCTCTTCTCCAGGTTCATGCACATATACTTAACCCCTACAGACACATACATATATATAAACACACACACACACACATACATACACACACACACACACTCATACATACACACACACACTCATACATACACACACACACTCATACATACACACACACATACCTGTCTGCACTTGAGCACTAAATCAAATAGAAAAGAAGTGAGCCTATGTCTTATAACTTTCTAAGGTTCCCACTCCACTTTGTACTGAGATTAACATTTATGCAGTGGTAACCCACCTCTCCCTCTTATTTCTTAAAAGCCCTTATCAGAACGTGACAGAGTTTGACGGGCAGGATGCTTGTGGCTCCAACAGCTGGACTGTGGTGGATATTGACCCGCCCCAGAGGTCCAATGACCCCAAATCTCCGACCCCAAGCCACCCTGGGTGGCTGATGCGGGGCCTCAAACCTTGGACCCAATACGCCATCTTTGTCAAGACCTTGGTTACCTTCTCTGATGAACGTCGGACCTATGGAGCCAAAAGTGATATCATCTACGTGCAAACAGAAGCCACTAGTAAGTGTGTCCTGGGAACAGGGGTTTGCTGTTGAACTGACTGTATTATCTTTGATAGGCAGCTTCTGTGACAGGCTTTCTTCTGTGGTTGGCGTCTAGAGAAGCTAAGGGCTGAGGCTCATATCTTCATCTATTATGAAACTATAACCCATGAACTACTTCATAGTTCAAGAGTTCACTTTTGGGCTGGGAAGATGGCTTGGTGGGTGAGACTGTGCGATGTTCCCAGTGCCCACATTGAAAGCTGGGTGTGAGCATTTTCTTGCTCCTGAGTCCCAGGGGTTTCCATGTACTTGCTTCTACTCCCAGAGCACTGGGGCACAGGGACAGGGACAAGGTAACTCTAATTTGATAGCTGCCAGCCTAGCTTCAGTTTCAATGAAAGATCCTGTTTCAAAAGATTAAGGTAGACAATGATAGAATAGGATGCCTGACTTCCTCCACTGGGCTCTGTACATGCACAGACACCACATATCTAACACACACATTCATACCCCCCACATAACACACACATACCATATATAACATTCCACATATAACACACACTACATGTCACATACCACATATAATTCACTATATGTAATATACATATGCACGTATATACACATACCACATTTAACACACATCATATGCAAAACTCACTCACACATATACCCATCATATATAATATACACATATATTACATATAACACACATTGCATATAACACATGCATGCATAAATGTGCATATATATAACACATTTAACACACATACTACATATAATATCCATACAGACACCACATATAATACACTCACCACATGTAGCACACATGTATGGACACACCTACCACATATAACATGCTCATGCACCACATAAAACATTTGAATACACACTAAAACATACATGCACACATACACACATATACACATGTGCACACAGATAACAGAAATGGACATATACCACACTTATAACACATATACACCTGTAGCACACATATTCTTGAACTCAGAACAGCTGTAATTACCCAGAAAGAACTGTCTTCAATCTCTGCCTTGGAGAGGAGAGACTGAGTGTGGTAGTACACACCTTTAATTCTGCCCTTGGGAGGCAGAAGTAGATGGATCTCTGTGAGTTCAAATCCAACCTGGTCTATGTAGTGACTACTAGGTCAGGCAGAGCTACACAGTGAGACCTGTCTTTTAAGAAGTTAATTCAATTAATCACTAACTTAATTAGTTAATTAAAAATTAGAGTTATCCCTGGTTATACATACCTGTACTCTCCAGTTATAAATGAGAGTTAGCCCTGATTATACACACCTGTAGTCTCATCACTTATGATGCTGAGGCAAGAGAATTGCTGTGTGTTTGAGCCCAGCCTGGGCTATGTATTAAGACCTTGTCACAACCTTAAAACAATAAAATAATCATGAAATCTTTGGGAGGTAGAGGCTGAAAGATCAGGAGTTCAGGGTCATATCTATCTACATATTAAGTTTGAAGCCAACCTAGACTACATGAGACCCAGTCTCAGCAAACAAACAATAAACCCCCAGAAAATAACAAAAATGAAACTTTGGCTACCATATGTTACATTGGTAGTTCTATTTTTATTATTGCTATTGTTAGTTTCTACTGGTTATAAGTTAAGCTTAATTATATGTATGTACATATAGGAAATATTGATTGCTCAGTGCTGTGTGTGGTTCCCAATATCCACTGCAGTTATAAAATGTGCCACCGTAAATAAGGGAAGACTACTGCTTTCCTTCCTGTTGTGACAACTTTTCAAACATAGAAAGAGTGACTTCGTGTGAGCATCTCCCAGCCTCCTCGTGTTGGGGCCTTGTTTTATTTTCACATTTGTCTCTCTCTCCCCTCACTTTTCTTTCTTCATGGTTGTAGTGTCTCATGGCAACCTAGTTACATTTCTGTCAAGACTTGCTCCTCTTAGCTTGGTAGTTCTCAAATATGGATAATTGTGTCCCTCCCAATAGAGGGAGGGTGCCTGGCAACATCTACAGACATTGTTGTTGGTCACAGTTGGGAAGTGGGATGGTGGACAGAGTTATCTGCCCCACATGTCAACATGCAGAGAGTTAGCAGCATCTCACCAAGGATAGGATCTCGGCTTCATCCATTGTCCTGGGTTCTTCACCATCTCCACTCTCATCTTGTATCTAGAACAAGTTTAGTTTCTACAAACTTTTACCTTCCTGGTATTTGCACACTTTTTGCTTTCTGCTTTGAGAAGTCCTTGTTCTCCCAGCTCTTTCAGTCTCCACTGTTTGAGTGCATGCACTTCTGTGTTCCTGCTTGTGTGCATGCATGCATGCATGTGTGTGTGTAGGTATGTGTGAATCATATTTGAATGTGGCACATGCCAGAGGTTGACATTAGGGTCCTTCCTGGTTGTTTTCCATGTTATATATTGTGGCCATTTCTCTCAATAAACCCCGAGGTTGCTGATCCTCAGTCTTTCTGTGCTGGTCTTACAGGTAGGCCATTACAGCCATTGCTGTCTGGCATTTACGTGGGCATTTACGTGGGTATTGGGGATATGACCTGTCCTTTTGCTTCTATGGCAGGTGCTTTACCCACTGAGCCATCTCCCTAGTCACAGGTACCACCGTTCTTCAGAGGATGATTTTAGGGTGTCTTTTGAAGGATGTTGCATGAATATCATCATCTGGGGCTGCTGATGTGACTTGGTTAGTAGAGTGCTTGCTTGGCACGTATGAAGCACTAGGTTAAATCCCCAAAGTCCCTCAGAATCACAAACCAGCTATCGTGGTGCAAGTCTCTCATCCCAGCACTCAGGAGGATCAGCACTCACGAGCTCATCCTTGGCTACATTATCAAGTTTGAGGCTAGCCTGGGTTACATGAGTCTCTCTCAAAAACAAACAAACAAAAAACCAGTTTGGTGGTTTCAATTGCTCTCAGTGATTGTTTGATTTTGTTACCCCAAATTCATTTCTTCCCTCGATTCTCTTTTGGCCCCAGGAACATCTCTCTAGTGCCCCAAAACAGAAAGAGCTTTAGTATCTCTCAGAGCCAAAGTCTATGGAGTAAGTGGAGTAAAAATGGCCACATAATCCACAGTGTGACTGGGCAGTAATCTGGTCATCCCTGCCTGGGCTGGGCAGTAAGCTGGTCATCCCTGCCTGGGCTGGGCAGTAAGCTGGTC
>NW_022196905.1:146127500-146181422 GCF_008632895.1 Mastomys coucha | reverse complement strand
TGGGCAGTAAGCTGGTCATCCCTGCCTGGGCTGGGCAGTAAGCTGGTCATCCCTGCCTGGGCTGGGCAAGCATTTTGCCTGTCCCTGCTTTTCTCTGAAGTTAGGTAATGCTATAGCAAACAGCTATGCTGTCACTTGGGCCACTCCTCGCTGCTGAGGTATACCCAACAACTCACATAGTCTCCCTCATGGTAAATCTGTTTCTCTTCTCCTTTCCAGATCCTTCTGTTCCCTTGGATCCTATATCAGTTTCTAATTCCTCATCTCAAATTATCTTGAAGTGGAAGCCTCCCTCCGACCCCAATGGCAACATCACCCACTACCTGGTCTACTGGGAGAGGCAGGCGGAGGACAGCGAGCTGTTTGAGTTGGATTATTGTCTCAAAGGTGAGCACAGGCCACTGTAATGGGGTTCACTGTACTTCAATTCTCTTATGGGTACACAGGTCTCGTTTCCTGTTTCCCAGGATGTGTGCATGCACGTGCACACATGTGCACACATGTACATGTGCACACAGGTACTTACTCTAATTTGTCTCACATAAGACACTTGTAGGTTTGTGTATACATGTATGTGTAGAGGTCAGAGAATAACTTTGGTATGTCCAAAAATGCTGTATGTTTTGTTTTTAAATTTTTTGCTTGGTTTTGAGACAATCTTGTGAAGACCAAGCTGGACTTAAACTCACTATGTAGCTGAGGAAGATATTGGATTTCTTGCACCTCCTGCCTCAACCCACTAAGTGTTGGGATTAAATGATTATACCACAATGCCTAGTTTATGCAGTGCTGGGGATTCAAACCCAGGGCTATGGGTGCTAACACTCTCCAACAGAGATACACCCGCAACCCATTTTTTTTTAAACTAAAAGTATTTTTATTCCATTTATTCATTTATTTCCCTAGTGTCTGTATGTGGACACTGTGCCATGACATGTCTTAGGTCAGAAGACAGCTTACAGGAGTCTGTTTTCTTATCAGCGACCTGGGTCCCAGGGCTTAGACTCAACTGGTCAGGCATGGAGGCAAGTTCTCTTACCTGCTGAGCCATCCTACTCCCCTCCCTCACCCCCACTTTAAAAAATTCAGTACTGTGCATTGAGGCCAGTGCCTTGGGCAAACTAGGAGATACTCTACCACTGAGTTACAGCCCAGCCCTCACCTTGTGGGTTTCTATTTTTGTTTTTATTTGCTGCAGGGTATCTTCCTAGCCTGGGCTTACTAAGCAGGCCAATCTGGCTAGTGAGTGACCCTCAAGAATCCTCCTGTCTCCACCTCCCCATTGATGGGATAACAAATAGACCTCATGACAAACAGCTTTTTACATGGGTTCTGGGGATCCCAAACTCAGGTCCTCACGCCCACCTGCACTTTAGTGTCTGAGCCCTCTCCTCAGTGCACACACACATCCTTAGACATTACACATGAATCCATATCCACCATCTCCCCAGTACACACACACACACACACACACACACATACACACACACACACAGTTAGACATTGCACATGGACCCACCACATTCACCATCTTCCCAGTACACACATCTTTAGATATTGTCCCAGGATCTATATTTGTAATTTCTCCAGTGTAAACAGACATTTCTAGACATTTACACATGGATCCATACTCACTTTCTCCCCAGTGCACACATATATTTTAGACATTATACATAGGTTCTTCCTTCTGGGGGTGGGGAGGTGCTGGAAATCTGATACAGCACTTTCCCAGAGTGTACAAAGCCCTGGGTTCAGTCCCCGGGACTCTGAATCAAACAAGGACTATCTTATAACAGTAAAATGCATTCAATGCTTCATTCAGCTATGAGCCTCACAGTGCACAGACATTTTCATCATGTCTTTTTGATGGAAGCATTCAAAATCTTTTCAGTGTTGGTTGTAGAGGCTGGTGTGTGTGTGTTTGTGTGTGTGTGTTTGTGTCTCCATGCACAGTGGAGAAGCAGAATGGACAGGGTGTAAGAGATAGCAGCTATGTAAACTGTCCTGGAGTTGCCTTGTATGGTTACTATATTTTATATTATATATTTCAAAATAACTAAAAGTAAGTTATCAAAAAGGAAAGCTAGGTGGCATCAAGATGGCTCAGTAGGTAGAGGTGCTTGCTGCCAAGCCTGATGACTTGACCCTGATCCCTAGGACCTGTATAGTGCAAAGAGAGAGCTTACTTCCAAAAGCTGTTATCT
The DNA here is from genome assembly GCF_008632895.1 of Mastomys coucha. Lineage (NCBI taxonomy): Eukaryota > Metazoa > Chordata > Mammalia > Rodentia > Muridae > Mastomys > Mastomys coucha. Next base: position 146,179,218 of record NW_022196905.1, on the reverse strand, counting down.
GACCTTTATCTACTATGGCTCGTTCATGCGCAAGCACACGCACACACACACACGCACACACACGCACACACACACATAATTTATTAAAACAGAACAAAAAACCACAACCACCATGAAATCAGGGAAGGTGAAAATTTGCTATTCTTTTATCTGATGGATTCTGTCTGTGATTCCTTTCAATTAGCGATAGCCTTAGCCTGTGACCTTGTAGAAGCAGGCCAAGGGGGCTGCTTGAGAGGTGTGGCTGAGATCTGTGCTTGGATCCACCCCTGGCCTGGCATCTGGTTTTGACTAAGTCATGCAGCAAGTAGTCTGTCTCCTTTTGTGGAAAGGGGTGGAGGACAGATGATTCCTGGGAACAGTCCCAACTCTAAGATCATGTGCTATATGCATGCCTGTGACATCATCCCTGCCTGAGCCAGGATCACCAACTTGGTTTATCTCCTTGCATACTTTTTATAACTTGAGAGCAAGTCCAGTCCTGGGCTCAGCTCTGACTTGTTGGCTCTGCATTTGAGTATAGGAAACCACCAAATAGCCAAGCTGTACTTTTTGTTGTTTTTGTTTTTGGTTTGTTTTGTTTAAAAAATCAGCAACTTAAAAAAATTTGATTATGCTGTTGTTTGTTCTTAAACAAGGTTTTACATGGCCCAGGCTGGCTTAAACTCATGGTGTATCCCAAGGATGACTCTGATCATCCTGTCTCTCCCAATGGAGTGTTAGGATGATACAGACAATCTCCACTGTGCCAGGGTTACTGCACCAAACTTTCATTCTGTAGATGGAAACTCATGATTACAAAGGCTAGGGATATAGCTTAGTTGGTAGAAAGCTTCCTAGTACTCAGGAAGCCCGGGGCTCCATTCCCAGCCCCATATAGACCAGTGTAGGGGTTCAGTCCTGTTACTGTGGCATTTGGGAGGTGGAAGCAAGAAGGCTGGGCATTTAAAGTCATCCCTACCTGTATAGCAAGTTGGAGTCCTTTCTAAGGTATATGAGACCCTGTCTCAAAACAAAAACAAAATCACCTTACATCTATGAATGTTTAAAAATGGTGATACGTGAACACCACAGAATTTATTTGCACATACTTGTGTGTAAATGCATACACATTTCTACTCATGTGTTTTGAGTCTGACTGAGCCACCTTCCTTAGTGTTCACCCACACCTACAGATCCACACTCTTCTGGAAGCATACACAGGGCTTTATTTGAGGTTGATGATAGGTGTCTTGCTCTGTGGCTCCTTGATTTTGAGGCAGGGTTCTTCATTGAACCTGATGCTCACCAGTTTGGTTAAACTGACTGGCCAGGGAGTTCCAGACATCCCCCTGTCTCTACTTTCCCAGCACTTAGGAGTAAGATGTGTGCTATTATGTTTGGTTTTTCTGTGGGTACCAGGGTTTGAACTCAGGTCCTCATGATTTCATGGCAGCCACTTTACCCACTGGGCCACTTCACCAGTCCACAGAGTTTATACCAAGGGGACCTAACCATAGTTGAACCTGTGTGGACAAAGGCAGAGTATGGAGGCTACGTTAAGAAGAAATGGAATGCCAGTTTTGAATGAGGACAGAGCTTTGGTTTAGACAAGAAAGTTCTGGAAATGGGTAGAGGCAATGAGTGTGCCATACTGTAAATAGACAATGCCACTAACTATATACCCACACATGTTATCATTTTATGTTATGTTTATTTAACCATAATTTTGATAATACCTATAATAAATGACCAGTAGTACCTTTCTGTTAGTATCACAATTTGATTTTATTTTTAAATGTGGTAAATTTGGGGCTAAGGAAATGATGCTGGATAAAATGTTTGCTGTACAAACAGAATGACCCAAGTTTGGATCCCCAACATCCAAGTAGAAAAAAGCTGGTTTTGGCTGCATGCATCTGTAATCATCACACTGCCCCCAGAGACAGGCAGATCCCTGGAGTATGCTGGTTACCTAGCCTAGCAACTTGTGAGGTCCAAGTTTAGTGAGAGACTGTGTCTCAATGACTGTGATGGAGGACTGGCAAGCCATGTATAGATTAATTTTAATCACTAAACCCACATGGTAGAAGGAGAACATTATCCTCTGACATCTACATGTGCACTCTGGTTTGTTCCTTTCCCTCATAAAATTAATATAATAATAATAATAATAATAATAATAATAATAATAATAAAGAAATGACTGTAGAAGACACTTGTCATATATTCACTCACACATAGATACAGGTAACACAAACATACACACAGGATGCATGCAGCAACTTTGGAGCTCTTGGTATTATAAAACTGTAATTTGACTCTTCGGGAAGGTAAGGAAGGAAGAAAGAGCATCCAGGCCAGTCTAGCGTGTAGAGTGAGTTCATTTCCAGTGGGATAACATAGTGAAGCCCTGTCTCAAAAAATGAGGTCTGGAGACATGAATTATGATAGAGTGCTTACTTAGAATCCCCAATGGGGGCATGGCCATGGGCTAAGGAATGACACCTAAGAATGACCCCTGGCCTAGATGAGCGCATATACACACATAAGCACACACACACACACACACACACACACACACACACACACACACACACATACACACAAACTAAGGATCTGTTCATCTGTTCCACCTTACTGAGAATGCACTGTGGTGCTCTTTGTGTGTATGTTTGTGTATGGTGTATGCATTTTGGAGTGTGCTTTGTGCCATGTGTATGTGTGTTTAAATGTATGTGTATATGGTGTGTATGTATATGTGTATGATGTGTGTGTGTGTTCTGTAGGAGACTTGAGCCCTTGTTCTGCCTCTCCCTAGGGCTGAAGCTCCCCTCACGGACCTGGTCCCCACCTTTTGAATCTGATGATTCTCAGAAGCACAATCAGAGTGAGTATGACGACTCGGCCAGTGAGTGCTGCTCATGCCCTAAGACTGACTCTCAGATCCTGAAGGAGCTGGAGGAGTCTTCATTCAGGAAGACCTTCGAGGATTACCTGCACAACGTGGTTTTTGTCCCCAGGTCAGAACTTTGCATGGGCCAGCTCTCTTTCTGTCTATTAGCTTGGTACCATGACTTCTTAGGGAAGTAGGTGAATGAACTCAGGAGACTATGTAAGTGGGGAGGTGACAGGAGCCTAAGCTCAATTGTGTGTTTGTGGTTGGAGAGGGAAAACAGTCTCGTTTGTTGTTGGGGAGAGTTAGGAAAGTATTTGCCCTAAAAGCACATGGACCTGAGTTTGGTACCCAGAACCCATGTAGAAAGCCAGGTGTATGCTTATATTCCCATTACTGGGGAGGCAGACACAGAATTCCTGGGGATTTCTGCTAGCCAGACTTGTCTACCAAGTAACATCTGGGCCCATAAGAGACAAGGTAGATGGCATCTGAAGAATCATAGCCAATGCTGTCCTCTGGCTTTACATGCTGTTTACCTGCTCACACATGTGCACTTACACACATATGTTCACACGTAAGTACACATGTGTATTTGTGTGTACACACATACAAATATGTCTGTGGGTCACATATGCATGAACATATGTGTATACACACACAGAAATACCCCTATGGATATGTTTACACATGTATGCACACACACAAATACAGTAGTAAATCATGTTCATGTACATATGATTATATACACATATATAAATATGCCTGTAGTTATAAGTTTCTTCTTTTTCCTGTGCCTGATTTGAGCTGAAAACAAGCAGACATGCCTGGATCTAGTTCCCATTCCATCTATGTGTCTTACAGAATATTGGAGCTCTGGATACCAGGGACTCTGGAAGCTGTCTGTCTCGGCTCTCTACTCTTATATGTACTGGTTTGAACAAGTTACTATACTGCTCTGTGCCCCAGTTTTCCTATCTGCACAATGGACATAACACAGTTGACCTTTGGGGTCTCCAGTGGATTGGTTCCAGGATCCTGAGGTTACCCTACAGATTCTCAAGTCTCTTAAATAGATGTCATAATCATATTAAATCACCTTCAGATAACTTATAACATCTTCAGATAAGGAACATGCTATATAAATAATTTCTACACCATATTATATAACATGGGCAGCATAACAAGAAAAAGCCTGTATATGTTTAGTATGACACAACTTTCTAGGGTCATTCTTTACATGTATACAATGTATCTTAATCATATTGACCCTCATCTTCCCCCTTTATACTCCCACCATCATGTCTGCCTCTTTCATGTTTTTCTTGTCCTCTTCTTTCTTATGACTCATTGAGCCAGTCAGCTCTGCCTGCTGGAATATTGAGTGGTTTTGGCTTGACCTCATGCAGGTGTTGTTCAGGTAACCAGTGCTGTACTGAGTCCATAAGTGCAATGGCCATGTCATGTCCAGAAGACAGCATTCCATAGTACGCTTCCATCCTCTGGTTCTTACATGCTTTCCACCTCTTCTTCTGCAGTGTTGTTCCCTGAGCCACAGTAGTGGCGTTGATCCAAGTTTCCCATTTAGGACTGCACTTGACGGTCACTTACTCTCAGCACTTTAATCAGCTATGACTCTCTGCCCTGGTTTCTCTGGCCGGGTTGAGGACAGCAGTAATCTATGTGCATAAACATAAATACTTAAAGAGCAGTTTGACAACATGTTCATTTAGTAAAACAACAGTTGTAGTTAGGGCATGTAACTCCCTGAACTAGGCTTTTGAACAAGGTTACACATGAATTCTCTCCTGTGAAGCAGGCTTCATATCCCCGAGAGCAGTTGTTACTTTATCTCTTGTAATGGTCATGCTACCATTTTATTCGTGGCCTATCTTGCCTGACATATCTACAGATAATTTTGATCCATAGTTGGTTGAACCCAAGAATGCAGATCTCCTGGATCCTATGGGCTTACTATATAATCATTCTTTGTGTTCTAAGGTTATAAGCCTGAAAGACTCACTCAGGGACTCTCAACAATGGCATTGTGTACTTGGATTCAAGTTACTCCTTGGTAGTGGGACCCATCCTGGGCATTGTAGGGTGCTAACCTTATTGGTCTCCAGCTGCTCAATTTTAGTAGAGCCTCTTCTCAGATATGACTTCCAGAATATACTTCCAGAAACTTCCAGATGTTTCCAAAAACTTTGAATATGCCCACTGCTGAGGTTTTTTTGTATTTTTCCATCTTTGTCTCCTTCCCTCAAGTTCTTCATTAGATTTTTTCTTCTACCCATCCACCTCCCAAATCAGATGCAATTTCCCATTCCCTGAGCACATCAAAACTCTAGAAAATCTCTGTTCTGCTGTGTCTATTCTAATCTCCACCATCATTTTTGTCTCCAAAACCATCATTATGTTATTTTTTTTCCTTTCTTTACGAAATCTTCTGCCATTACTGAGTCTAAAATGCAGGGTTGGGGAAATGGTTTAGTCAGTAAAGCACTTGCTGTGCAGCCGCAAGGACCTGAGTTTCATACTTAAAACTCATGTTAAAAGGGCATAGTGTGGTAGTACTCGATGATAGTAATCCCATTGCTAATAAGGTGGAGACTGTAGGGTCCCTGGGCCTTGATGACTAGCCATCTCAGCCAACTTTTCAAATTCCAGAGCAGTGAGAGTCTTTGTCTCAGAAGGTGGGCAGTGAGGAATGACCTCTGTCCTGTGTGCATGAACACACACACACACACACACACATACACAAACACACACACACACACACACACACAACAGTAGAGTCTTAAATGATAACTGGACTTGCATAAATGGCTGAGTTGTTTATGGCTAGGTGTAGTCATATTTGACATCCATGGTAATAGCATCATGTGAGGTAGTTTCCTCTCATTTTTCCTTCTCTTTCCCTGGATTTACTTCAATTTCAGAAAAGGTATAGTTCTTTTCCACTAATCAGTGATGGATAGGACTTGTATTAGTCCCTCTTCTGTTACTACATTAAAATAACTAAGACTTGATGAATTATGAAGAGCAAAATATTGATGTAGCTACAGTTTTAGATCTGGGCAGCTTTGGTAATGATGTATCTAGGGAGAGGACACCAAAATAGGAGAGATAGTATATAGTGTGACAGGAAGTTGTATTGACTGGGGGGTGGGGTGGGGAGTGGGGGGTGGCAAGCCCAGCTAGGCCCTGCCTCTTAAAGTGCCTACTACCTTTTATTACCAAGGACCAAATCTCCAGTAGATAGATGAACCTTGGGGAAAAACAGAGTCAAACCACATCCCAGATATAAGAGTGTTCTTTCTTGGAGGGAAAGTGTTACTTCAAGGGTGTCAGAGTCAAATGGTCCCTTGGTTAAAATTCTGTCTTTCCTCAAAGTGATGAATTTTGTTTTCACAGAAAAACCTCTTCAGGCAATGGTGCTGAGGACACTAGGTATGACTCAGCTGTGGGACAGCTGTGTGGCCCCTGTGGCTATTTAATCAGTGGGAAGAGGGGAGGGTACTAAGTCCAAAATATTAGGAATTTATGGGGCTTTTTATTTATTTTTTGCATGTGGTAAATGCAGCTCTTGAGACTGGATGCTTCACAAATTCTGCAATTAAACACCTTCACTGGGAAACGGAATCTGGGCATGAATGTGGGGAAATTTTTTAACTAACATACTCTTCCTAAAATATGCGATCAAAGGCACAGTTCCTGGGCCCTTCCTCCGTGGGTAATTTTCCCTCCATGCCTACATGTCTCCAAGTACACAGAACCATGCCTGAGTCTTGATGTTTTAGCTTTGGGTGGTAGGGAACCCTACTTGTTATTAAACCCAATGTCATCATTCCTAATGACCATTTCTCTGGGTCTTTAGACAATGCAATATGACAAGAAAAGATGGTGGATCAAAGGACTACAGTGTTGCCAAATTTCAGCAGGAAACTGAGGAACCATTTCTCTTCAGTTTTAGGGAGGCCACCAAGGGAGACAAATGCAGTAGCAGTTAGGGGGATGAGACACATTATTACAATATTAGCTCTTATTGAAACAAGAAGCAAGACAAAAGAGACAGGTAGGGGCTTCTGTGAAGGATAATCCACTGACTCCAATCAGTACTACCTGTTTGTGGATAGATCCGGGGCCATTCATTGGTGTATGTGCAGCCTACCTCTGCTCACAACTCCAAAGGAAAGTGATTCTCCTTCCCAAGAAGGCATTAACTGCCAATAGCTCATCAGAGAGGGGTAGTCCTCCTTCCCCGTGCTGGAATTTTTACTTGGCTTGATTTTGTGCAGGTCTTATGTAAGTAATCTCAGCTGCTGTGAATTTGTGAGTGCAATAGCCATGCCATGTCCAGAGGAGAGTATTTCCTACCCTTTGACTCTCATAGGTTTTTCACCACAGAGACTTGGGGGTGGGGTAGATATAATGTCCTATCTACTGCTGAACACTCACAGTCACTCTCAGTGGTCTGAACTGTAATGAGTTTCTGCATCCATCACTACTCACTGCAATAAGAAGCTTCTCTGACCAAGGCTGAGAGCAACACAGATCTAGGGATAGAAACACAAACACACAGAAGGCCATTTGACAACATAACAATTCAGAAAAAGCAGCATCACCTGTGATCTATGGCTTTCCTAGCTGAGGGTTTGACCATGTTCCCAGTACCAGGCGAGAATTCCTAATGTGTCTATCTGACTGTCTATAGTCTGTCTATCTATCTGTCTGTCTGTCTATCTATCTATCTATCTATCTATCTATCTATCTATCTATCTTCTATTAATCTAATCTATCATCTATCTATATATCATCTATCCATCCTATTATCTATCTATCTATCTATCTATCTATCTATCTATCTATCTATCTATCTATTTACCTATCTAGCTATCATCTATATCTCTACCTATTTCCAGGCCTAATCTGACCTCTAGTGGCCAAGTAAAATAAAATCTGTTGTCATTGAAGGTCTAGAATTTTGTGGCCTTCATTCTAAGCTGGATTTCTCATCTAACCCCCAGTTGATGTTTGGGGCTAGATTACTCATTGGGGTGAGGAACATCCTGAGCATGATAGGATGCTGAGCTCTGCCCACTCCACAGCAGGGGCATCACAGCCTTCCAAAGAAGTGATGGAGGCATTCTCTGGTTAGTACTACTGGTTTAATATGAGATTACTGGATAGTGAAGTCATGTTTATGAATGGCGTTCAGAGGGCTTCGTTGATACTCTTCCTCAGGAGTCATTCATTAACACAGTAGTTTTTAAATTTAATATTGTGTTTAAGGATTTACTTATTTTTATTTTAATGTGTTTGGATTCTTTGCTCATATGTATGTCTATGTATCGTGCATATGTCCGGTGCCAGCAGATGCCAGGAGAGAGCACTAGAGTCTCTGGGACTGGAGTTACGGAGAGTTATGATGCCATGTAGATGCTGGAAACTAAACTATCTCTGCAAGAGCAGCCAGGGCTTCTAACTACCGTGCCAGCTCTCCTTGTATGATTTTGATAGAACCCCTTTGAGATGCAGTCATACCTTAAAGATCTTACAGGTAAAGCAGTGAAGCCAATGTAGTGTGTAAGCAAGTCACAAAAGTGCTCTGGTTTGGTTATGCTGGGGCTGGAGAGAAGGCTCAGTGGCTAAGAGCACTGACTGCCTGTGCAGAGGATTGGGGTTTAGTTCCCAGTACTCATATTGGTTCACAACTACGCATAACTGAAGATTCAAGGAATCTACTGCTTTCTTCTGGGCTCTGTAGGCACTGTACACAAATGCATGCCCTACAGGTAAAATAAAATAAATCTTTAAAAAGTTAATTCACATTATACTGCAGTCAGTGTGCAATTACAGATATCTTTTAAATAAATCATAGTCTACTAGATTTATTTAAAATACTTTATTGAGCTGAGGGTTTTAGTGTATTGGTATATTACTTGGGTAGCATGTGACAGGCTTTGAGCGTCCTATCAATGAAATATAAAATAAAAGTAAAAACCAAGTTCAGTATCTGATGCTGCAATTATAGGTTCAGTGCCTTGCCCTGCAGACATGAGGTGAAATGAGAAGCAGTGGAGTGGCTGAGCCCACAGCTCTGCAGAAATCAAACAAAACAGTGAATACAACAAAGTCCTTGCTATCCAGCACTGAAAAATTAAAATATATCAAAATAAGATAGAACAAAGACTCATTATTCAATACTACAAAAGTAAAAGTCAATACTACACAAATAAAATAAAAATAAAACCTTTTCCTTTTTGCTAAAAAAACATGCAACTTGTAGGCTTGCACAAAGCAAAGTTACTACAGATCTTCAATTTTAAAAATGTAAGGGGTCAGACATAGCTTATAAGTATTAGCTGCAAGTGAAAAATGCCCATTCATATAAAATAATAATCATAACAGTAAACATTCAAGATAAAATAAAAACTTCAATAAAACAAACTACACTCTCTGCCCGTAGCATGTGTTATGAGTTCACATCACCTTTAAATGCTCAGATGAGAAGTCCCCAGTGTTAGTTGTGAGGCTTGAGCATCCTGGTTATTTTTGTCAGATTCATTCATTACTGTACAGAAATTATCTCGATCCCACTAAAATGGATCCAACTGAGGCTTAATAAGCTGTTTTCTTTTTCAGTCAAGAAGACCATTGTACAAAAATGAGGGATAAAAGGATAATATCCAGAGGCCTTAATTTGTGGCTTCAGATCCAAATATCTCAAATAAGAGGCTGAGGTAAAAGGATGGCTGGGAGTTGAAGGCCAGCATGGGCTATATTGTGTGTTCCTGCAAAACCTGGGCTACAGAGTGGGGCTTTGTTTCCAAACAGCAAACAGACAAAAGGAAGCAACCAAAACCAAATGTGTAAATGACTCTAGATCCATAGTTTTAATCTCTCAGGAACAGTGTAAGGTTTGAAACCAGGAAGGTGACTGGGAAGTCATGAGAAAGTATGACAGTGACAGGAAGTGATTTTTCTGGAGAAGTACACAGAACCCAGTAGGAAAACAGAGCTTCCTGAAGCACTGTAAAGAGCTACAACGTGTGTAGTCCAGGGATAGATACTATGTTTTTGCTTCTGTATTTACATTTATTCTTTGAGAATTTCATGCTTTCGCAAGATGTACTTTGATTATATCAGCTCCCACACCCTTTCAACATCTTCAGACTTCATCCCACTGCATCTACTTCCCAAATCTCTTCTTTTGTTATCCTGTTTACATAATCTACTGAGTCTAAATAGAAAAGTCCACCTACCCATGAGTGTGGGGACATCCACGGGGTGCGGATGCCAGGGGCTACACCCTCAAAAAGAAAGGAAACTCTTCTGTCCTGTTGGTAGCCCCTCAGCTAAGGTCTGGCCTTTTTCCTTCCTCCATTCCTGGTGTGCTTGACTGGCTTGATCCTGTACAGGTCAGGTCTAGGCAGCAGTAGTGCTGCTGCTGTGAGTTTATGAGTGCCACAGCCATGTTATGTCTGGAGGCTGGCCATATACGGCACTTCTCCCCACCCTTCAGGCATTACACTCACTCCAGCTCCTCTTCCATGATGTTCCCTGGGCCTTTGCGGGAGCAGTATGATTTAGCTGTCCCATTGAGGGCTAAGAACTCCCCCATCTGGTTCCATATTTTTAATCTTTCAGGTTGTATAATTTGGAAAAAACAAACACCAACTTTTAATCCTCAGCTTAGGTTATGCTAAGGTTATTCCAGAGACTCTAGGTAATATTGTATTCCATTTGTCAGCCATATGAAGTTTCTGAAGCTTCAGAGTCCTTTCAAGTTGACAGTAGTTTCTTCTGAGAAATCTACTTTGGGAAATAGTAAGACATATGATAATCAAAATCATTTTCAGTGAGAAAAAACTAGGAATATTCTTTTTTTTTTTTTTTTTCATTTTTGGATCAATCCTCAGTTCTCAGGTAAGGTTAAACATGTGCTGCATTATTGAGCTGTACCCAAGGGATACTCTTATTTGAAAAATAGGAAAATGGCTAACTGAAAGGTAGATCATGCATTAACTGATATGAGCCTCCTGATAGGTTATGTAGTCTCAGGTTGTCAGCCCTAGACACATGGACACATGGGCAACACTAAGTGGACCCCATAGGTTATAAATGTGTTTGTGTATATACAAGTACATACATATTTATATAATCTATGCATGTGTCAAAAATGATTGACATAAATTATGTATGTATATATAGTGTATGTGTTTGTATCAATAATAATTAAAAAAGGAAAGGTGTTGAGAGGGAGTGGGTGACATGGGAGGAGTTGGTGGAAATAATATAAATTACAATACTCATGAAATTCTCGGAAAGGAAGTTTTTATTTTAAAGGAGCACACACACCATTTGTAGTCCTAGTGTCAAGTGAGGAAAACCCAAACCAACCAAAGCAGAAATCTTGTTCTTCTTAAGACTTTTAAAAAGAGTTTATTTTTTTATTTCTGTATATCTGTGTGAGCATATGCCATGTGTGTAGGTGCCTACAGAAGCCACAAGAGGGTGTTGGATCCTGTGGAGCTTTTGTGAGCGGCCTGATATGGGGGCTGGAAAACTAACTCAGGTCCTCTGGATGTTCAGGAAGCTCTCTTAAGTGCATGCTTTGAGGGAAGTACTTAGTGACTGTTTCCCACCTAACAAGCCTAGCATGCAGCTGGCTGAATCATCATCACAGTCCCACACTTTATAAGTGAAAGTAACTGCAGAGGGAGCGGTGGAGTGGGTCATAGGAGTTAGGAAGAAGTTACATTTTCCCACATCCTCTTCAGTTCTTTTTGTGTCATCTCTCAGCATTTATTATTTTATATATCTTTTAGGGGCAGGGGCCATCCGCCAACTAGACAGTTATTTCTTTTTCCTGCAATAGCCCCAGTGGTAAGATTTTATTCCCAAGGATAGGTGCTTTGTCTTTCAAGTTCCACAGTGCCCTCTAAGCACAATGGCATGTTTGAATGACAATGTGGGGCCTTGGATAATGACTTAGTTAGTGAAATGTGTGCCCTCATGTTTATGAGGAGCCAAGTAAAAAACTATGGAGGCTAGAGAGGTTGCTCAGTGATTAAAAATGCTTACTGCACTTGCAAAAGAACTGAATTCAATTTCCAGCACACATAATAAGTGGTTCATGTCTACCTGTGACTCCAGCTCCAGGGGATCTGATGCCCTCTTTTGGACTCTAAGGGTATTTGCGCTCACATGCATATACACATGTACATATACAAATACTTAAAAGTAAGACAGATCTTTTTTTTAAAAAGCTGGGGAATTGAAGCTAGGTGGTTTCCTAGGTCTAGGTGACCAGTCAGTTGGCCTATTCAGTGAGTTGTAGGCCAGTGAGAGGCACTGCATTAAGAAAAAATTAAAAAGGTAGACAGCATTTAAGGAACAACACTCCAGGTTGTCCTTGTGAAACTACACTCATATCAATATAAACATATGTGTACACATGCGTGCACATGTGCACACACCATCCCCACACAGATTGATTATGTGTGATAGCCCTGTAGCTAAGAACACCCAGAGAGTGGGTGTGTCATCATTGTCAATGTTTCTGAGAAGGGCATCTGTGTGGAAATTAATCTGTGTCCCCTGTACCTTCCCTTCACCCTGTCTCTTTCTTTTTAATTAATTAAGCATTGCTTTCTTCAGAATGATTTTATTTTAAGATGGTGATGCTATGACCCCCATGCATGCTTTCTTCTTACAGGCCATCCCGAAAGCGAAGATCCCTTGAAGAGGTGGGGAATGTGACAGCCACCACACCCACACTTCCAGATTTCCCCAACATCTCCTCCACCATTGTGCCCACAAGCCAGGAGGAGCACAGGCCATTTGAGAAAGTGGTGAACAAGGAGTCACTTGTCATTTCTGGCCTGAGACACTTCACTGGGTACCGCATTGAGCTGCAGGCATGCAATCAAGACTCCCCAGATGAGAGGTGCAGCGTGGCTGCCTACGTCAGTGCCCGGACCATGCCTGAAGGTGGGCTTGCTTTCCTCTGAGCTTACTTTACAAGGTTGGAGAACCAACTTGCCACAGACTAGATGTCTCCTGCTATGCAGTGTGGATGTATTCTTAAAAGTGTTCTCATTTATTGTTTTTGTTTTAAGGTGGGTATCTTGCTTTGTTACCAATGTTGGCATTGAACTCCTAGACTTAAGGAGTCCTCATGCCCACTCGAGTATCTCTTGATGTCTTAGTTTCTGTTCTTATTATTATGATAAAAATCCTTTAACAAATCAACTTAAAGGGAGAAGGGTTTACTTTAGCTCACTGTTCAAGGTACATTTTACTGTGGCTGGGAAGTCAGTGTAGAAGGAGCTTAAAGCAGGTGGTTCCATCATATTCACATCCATTCAGCTCCCTTTCTCCATTTATACAGTCTATGATCCTGTGTAGGGAATGGTGCCACCCAAAGTGGGCCTTCCCATCTCAGGTCCCACAGGTTCCCATCTCACTTGATTCTAGATCCTGTCCTGTTGGAAATTAACATGAACCATTACACACTATATCCTAATATTTTCTCTGTGTGTGTTCATGTGTATGCCTGTGTATGTTGAAGCCAAAAATTAACCTTGGGCACCTTTTTTGAGGTGCCATTTACCTTTGGTTTTTTGAGGCAGGATCTCTCACGGGCCTAGTACTTGATTTGGTCTGACAAGTTGGGCAGTAAGTTTCAGGGATCTGCTTGTCTTTTCTACATTGAGATTACTAGAACACCATGTTCTAGATCTTTTATGTTAGTTCTAAGGACTGAACTCAGGTTTTATTGACTGAGGTATCTTCTCACTCCATGAGTTTTACATTTTCTGCTGAAGAAAATAAAACATGGGAAAATTACATAGCCAGTTTTAACCAGGTCTTTTAGATGTTGGTGGCTGCAACAGAACTTGATTCAAGAGTTATATTTGACCCTTTAATTGCTTCTTATAGCTAAGGCAGATGACATCGTTGGCCCTGTGACCCATGAAATCTTTGAAAACAATGTTGTACACTTAAAGTGGCAAGAGCCAAAGGAACCTAACGGTCTGATTGTGCTGTATGAAGTAAGCTATCGCCGATATGGTGATGAGGTAAGGACTCTAGGTCTTGATGTTGTATGGTGTGATTCTTGGGGAGATGTGAACAAATGTCTACTCATTCCAAGTAGGGACCAGATGACAGACTAAACTACGAATACTACCAAAGTCTAACGTGGTGAGCCAATGCCTTTATATTGGTGGTTACTTATAGTAGTGTGGGTGTGGGCTTACTTATAGGCACAGAGATGACTCAATGGCAGGTATATCATCAAAAGCCCATTTCTCAGCTTGAATGATAACTCATGAAAACTGAAATCTTAGAGCTCTCTGAAGTACTTTGCAGGCAGCTTTTCCAGTTAAGAATCTCCTCTCCTCAATAGTCCTTCTGCCTGTTTAACCTTAAGGAAGATGAGACCTGGTGAATCCCAGAAGTTTCAAGGACTTCCTGAGACTTGTGAGCGGTTGACTTCCTGAGCCTTACAAAGTCTCCCTTTAGAACTTTCTGAGTCTTAAGAAACTTCCTTCCAGATTGGAATGTTTTAATATGTTGGAAATTACTATACAATACTGGACAGGAACTTTCCAAGTTTCTCAAGTTATCCAAAGCTTCCCACATCAGATGCTGTGTTATTAGAGTTCAACTCTTTGATGCAGCCTTCCCAGGGAGATGGATAGAAATGCCAATTTAGAATCTTTTATTTCTTTTATCACTTAAACTTTTTCAAAATTAAATTTATTTATTGAGTGTGGAGGGGTAGGGGAGTGTGTGGCCATGCCATAGCCTGTCTGAAGAAGTCAGAGGGCAGTTTTTGAGAGTCAGCTTGTTCCCTCTACTGTGTGGGTTCTGTGGATTGAACTCAGGTCACTGGGCTTTGGTGCATGCGCTTCACTCATGTAACCATCTTTTCTATGTAGTCTTTCATCGTATCTGTGGCAGGATTTTCAGCTGTGTCCTTCAAGCTGGATGGTGGGCTGCTCACATTTCTGTCCTTTATCACAGGATGATGCTCATCATACTTTAGAGAGAAATTCATCCCACTCTGGGAATGCATCACTTAAATCTTTCTTATGTACCTCCTGCTACACCAGTAACTGTGAGGGTTGATGAGAGGGTGCAGAGACAGTAAGATCCCAGGAGAAAATCTAAAATTGTAGCTAAGCTATCAGAAGGAAGACCATGAGCTGACACTCAGTGACATTGCAGCTGCCTCTAAGCTGCCAGAGAGACCCCACCCCCCATCCTCCATCTCCCACCCCCTGAGAGCTGAACACTCACCTTTCACCAGGGTGTTACAGGTATGGAACAGTACTCATGTTTGTGTAGCTTACTAAGTCAGCTGAAGGCAACATGAGCCTTATGTAAATGTAATTGTGAGCATAATTGTAATTACAATTATGTAATTGTAATTATAAAACTTTATAATATCAGATGGTAGGCTGAGTTTGCCTATGTGCCAGAATTTGCCCTTAATATAGCAAAACCAACTTCACAAAACATTCAAAGTTCCAGTAAAGTATAATAAATCCTCAAAAGTAGGTAGGATTCCTCTGAGAACCCTTTCTTCCTTTTGGCACCCAAAAGTTTATACTTTACCAGTGACTCAGAACATGGTGTCAGTACACATGGCCTATGGGACAAATCTGCAGTCTGTTTTTCCTTCCTTCCTTCCTTCCTTCTTCCCTTCCTTCCTTCCTTCCTTCCTTCCTTCTTCCCTTCCTTCCTTCCTTTCTTCCTCCCTTCCTTCCTTCGTTTCTTCCTTCCTTCTTTCCTTTCCAAGACTTATTTTTATTTGTGTATACCTCATGTGTGTAGTGTGAATATGTGCCACTTTTGTGCAGGCACCTAGATCTCCTGGATCTGGACTTAAAGGTGGTTGTAAGCCTTTTAATATGGGCAATGAAACCAAACCTGGGCCTTCTGCAAGAACAAGTGCTCTAAACTGCTGAGCCATCTCTCCAGCTTCAGCTTCTTTACTTTTAATCAAGTTTTCCTGCTCATTTTTCTGTTTGTGTATTTTGTTTAAGTATGTATATGATGTGTACTCTTTGTGTGTTGATATGTTGTTTTGTGTGTTACGTGTCTGTGACTCTGCGCATATTTGTGCATTACTATGTATCTGTGTTTCTATGTGTTGTGTGTCTTTGTGTGTATGTCTGTACAATGTGTGTCCATAGAGAGCAGTTATCTCCAGAATTTTCTGTTGCATTCCTTTCTTGCTCTACTCCTGGAGGTATCTGTGGTAATTATTTCTAGCCTTAGAGACAGGGCTCCCTTTGAGCCCTCAGCAACTATCCTGGGTTTCTGAAGTTGTTTATCTGTCCTTTTCTGCTTGATGACTCATTCAATTGAGAAAAAAAAAATCTTAGAAGTGAGTTATTCGCCCACCTCCTGCTACCTGGTTCAACTCATCTGTTTCTCCTTATAATTGTCATATGATGAGCACAGGACTTCTTACACTTTCTTTCTCCTCCATACCCTGTACCTCTTAAATGTTTGCCAGCCCTGTTCTCTGCATGAGAGGCAAGTGATGGAACTGGTTTTGGAATTTTGGGTTTGGTGATTACAGGCTTTACCAAGTTATTCCCCAGGCAACATGGCTTTCCTCCTAATGAGCCCTGGCTTTATCTTTGGCTACATGCTTATCAGAGGTGCCTCCAGTTTATTTATGTCTGATTCTAATAGATCTTTGGGGGAATGCCAACTCTTCTCCTCCTTTTTGTTTTTGAGACAATGGCTGGCTTCCAACTTCTCATGTAGCCAATGTAAGACAGACTTGAGCTTCTGGACTTCCTGACTCCATCTTCCTATGCTGGTTGACATACATGTGCATCAACCTATTTTATGTGGGGCTGAGATGGAACCCAGGGCATCATGCATACTAGGCAAGCTTTCTACCACCTGAATCACTGTTCCATTATTGTTTTCCTGACCTTTTTATGAAGCTGGAGGGTGGGGGGAAGGAACACTATAGGAGGGAAGATCTTTTGTGTTTGTTCGTAGACATTAATTCTATTGCTGCATTTAATTCTGATGAGCCTGGGTGGTCTGGGAAGTGACTGAAACCATGGAAGTCTCTTCATTGCCTCTTGTTTTTGACTGTGCTGGATTCCTCAACAAAATACCCTACTGTGGTGGATGGGCAAGAGGAGAAGTTTTAGAGACAAATGGTTCTGTGTTCAGGGGCTAGCTCTGTGTTGTGTGACACAAACAAATGTCTCTTCACCCTAGATAGAGCACTGAGGACAGATTAAAAAATGATCCTACTCAGGTTTAGCTTAGTGAAACAGTGGATTTATTGGGGTTACTTATAGAAGCATGGGTCACTCAAGGGAAGCTCCATCACCAAGAAACCAGCTCCAGCATGATAGCCACTCAAAAGCTGCATCTGTCAAGCTCCCGATTGGCTGGTTAGAGATCCTCCTTTTCCCTGCATACTCATTCCCAGATCTCTGTTTGTTTTTTGTTTTGAGACAAAGTCTCAGTGGTGGGTGCTTAACTAGAATATACAGTGTGAGGCTGGGACATGGCTTAGGGATAGAGTCTCTGCTGCAGAGCCTCAGGTGAGAGGTTGGGGACCTGGCTAAGTAGCAAAGAACTGTCCTCCAAATCATGAGTTGGAGACCATATTGAGCTACATGAGACCCTGTCTCAAGAAAACAAAAGCATCACCCTGATCCTGACCATAAATAAAAATGGAAACAAACAAACAAGCAACTTCTCAAAGCCTCTGACAGGTTAGACTCTTCTTCCTTTAGCTCCCTCCACTTCACTTGAGTCGAAGCCTAACTATAATGTCCCACCTGGGAGGCATGTGCCCAGGTGTGCAAAAGTCAGCTAACCATCTTCTCTTTTCTTTCAGGAGCTGCACCTCTGTGTTTCCCGGAAACATTTTGCCCTGGAGCGGGGCTGCAGGCTGCGAGGGCTCTCCCCAGGAAACTACAGTGTTCGAGTCCGGGCTACCTCTCTGGCAGGAAATGGCTCCTGGACAGAACCCACCTATTTTTATGTGACTGATTATTGTAAGTTTCCATAGTAACCTCAAGTGATTGGGTCAGTGCTTGGTGCTGTAGGAATTGTAGAACAGTTTAGAGAATGATCCTGATGGAAGCTCTAGGTACTTTAACTTTGAATCAACCAGAAACTGCAAAATGACCAGCCTTAGGTTTGCCAACCCTTTCTACCAACAATTCACATCCTCATCACCCACATAAAAATATGGGCATGCTCATACTCAATGTGTAATCTCAATTTGGGAGGATGGAACTAGGCAGTTCCCTGGGGCTCATTGGCCAGCCAGTCTAGCCAACTGGTGAGATCTGTGTTCATTGAAAGATGCTGCCCCAAAGAATAACTTGAAGGCCAAGGAGGGGGATATGAGAGGGATTGAATCTGGGTAAGGGAAATTGGAAATGATATAATTATATCATCATCTTAAAAAGAAAAGAAATAAAGAGAGAAATGACCCAGCACTCAGGAGGCAGAGATAGGCACAGTTCTAGGCTAGCCTGGTCTGTATAGTGAGTTCTGGGCTAGCCTGGTCTGTATAGTGAGTTCTGGGCTAGTAAGGACTGCATCTTGTCTCAAAAACAAAACAAAACAAAATAAAAACGATAAAAAGACAACATAGAACATAGAGAAAGATACATGATGTAGACGTGTTGGCCTCCACAGGGAAGTAGTACATATGTGTATACACACACGCACACACAGACATGCACAAACACACACTAATAATAGAAAAGAATATCTACTTTAAAATAATAAATCATTGGGGTGGATATGATTAAGAAACATTGTATACATGTATGAAATTTTAAACAATATATTAAAAGTTCTAAAAGAATTTAAATTTTTTCATAATTTTTTTCAGAGAACCCTTTGTCCTGATTCTAGCCTCCCTTCTCTTAAAGAACAAGGGAGGAGGTGGGGACACACAAAGGGATGTAACCAGACCACTGTCATTTCTTGAATCTCATTCAACCATCAGCATTTACAAACACATCCTGTGGGCTAGGGGCCAGCAGGTGCAAGAAAACAGTTTGTTGTCAATTCACAGGGAAACTCAAAGTAGTTTGTCAGGACAGAACTGGTAACAGATGTCATGATGAAGCAATAGCCAACCCTTGACATATGGGCTGGGAGATGGCTCCCATTGACCAGGAAGCCTCAGGGATCAGCCTGTCTCTGCCTCACCAGTACTCTGAATGCAAGTATGTAACAGCATGTCCAGGTTTTACACATGGTTTTTATGTGAGTCTCTAACTCCTCATGTTCACGATACAGGCATTCTATTGACTTAGCCATCTCTCACCACTTTTTCCTTTCAACTTCACATGTTTTTAAACAAACAAGCAAACAAATAATAAGCAAACATGGGTCCACTATGTGCCATTGAGTTGCCATTATATGCATCAGGTGTGGGGCCATCTTCTGGAATGAGGAGCTTCTCACTGACCATGTCCCTGAAGACACTTCCTCTCCTAGCAGGCATCAATTACCAATGGCTCCCACATGCTGTGAGTTCATGTATTCAATGGCCCTGTCTTGCTTGGAAATATCCTAGGATTTTGCTTTATAGCCCAGGGTGGCCTTGAACTCATGGTCCTTCCACCTCAGTCCCCACCCCTACACCAGGTGGTGCAATAACAGGTGTGACCCACAACAGCTTGCCTTTAATGGTGTAATTTTTTTAATATCAATTCATTTTGATGTTAAACATGTACCTTTTTATTCTGTTGCAGTAGATGTCCCATCCAATATTGCCAAAATTATCATCGGGCCCCTCATCTTTGTCTTCCTCTTCAGTGTTGTGATTGGAAGTATTTATCTGTTCCTGAGAAAGAGGTAAGTA
This sequence comes from Mastomys coucha, assembly GCF_008632895.1. Classification (NCBI taxonomy): domain Eukaryota; kingdom Metazoa; phylum Chordata; class Mammalia; order Rodentia; family Muridae; genus Mastomys; species Mastomys coucha. The sequence goes on along the minus strand of NW_022196905.1, from coordinate 146,159,452 downwards.
AGGGGGTATGGTGGCAAATGGCTAACATATGACTCTCTTGGGGGAAAAAAAAACCAATAACTTAAGTATTGAGTTAGACAGAGCCAAGTTTTTTATAAGTTTTATTCATATAGGATATGCTACATTGCAATTAAGGTAATAAGTTTACTGTGTAATATTATAATATACTCTTTATTACAAATTCTCTTTGATTTGTTGATTCTCCCTACATCCTTTCATTGATTTATTTTTACCCAGCTCTTGGGATCTGCAGCTAACTTAGAGTTGCAACTGATGAGCAAGTATAGGTCAAATATGTATTGCTTACTTTCTTGATGCTGTGATAGAATATCTTGAGAAAAAGCAACTTTGGTGAGGAAAAGCTGATTTTAGCTTACAGTTCAGTCCACTGTCAACCGGAAGACCTGACTACAGGAGAGTGAGCACAGGTGTTCACAATTCATCCAAACACAGGAAGTAGCGAAAGAATAGAAAGTGGCCCTGGGGTGCAAAATCGTCAAAACTGGTCCTCAGTAGCATACTTTTTCATCCAGACTCCACCTCCTAAAGGGCTTAAACCTTCTAAAACAGCACCACCAGAGGCAGCTATCTTTGTCTTTCTATGTCTAGATTATTTTGCTTAACATAGTAGCTTCCAGTTCTATCTTTGTTCTGTTTGCTCTTTGGCTATATAGCCAAGGTCAACCTTGAACTTGTGATTATTCTGCCTCAGCTTCCAAAATACTAGGATACAGGAGTATGCTAATCCACCCCAGGTATAAATTAGCATACTTGGCTTGATTGTTGTTGCTATTATTTCTTTCTTTCATTAAAGAGAAGACAAAAATTAAGTAAGGCATACATATTTGAAAACTACAAGCAATGCCTCTGGCTAATCAGGTAAATTTTAAATAGTAGCAGAACACTTTTTTTTGTGTGACATTTACTATGTCATCATTGCAGAACTGACATTCTTTTAAATTCATTCTGCTTTATTGTTCTAGGGTCCTTTCTGTAGCTATGATAAAACATTTTCATCCAAAGAACTGGGAAGAAACCATGGAGGAAAGCTTGCTTGCTGTTTCACTGTCTGGTTCTTGCTCAGCTTGCTTTCTACACTTGATCTTAGCCAAAAGGCAGAGAAGCGATTCAGCTTGCTTTCTTACACAGCCCAAGACCACCTGCCAAAGAATGATGCCCCCCACAATGGGCTGGGCTCTTCTGTATTACTGTTTAACAAAGTCACACTCTCGTAGTTATGGCCACAGACTAATCTGCTCGAGGCAATTCTTCAGTTGAGGCTTTTCCTCCTAGATGACCTTATGTTGTGTGGGGTTAACAATGAAGGCTAGCCAGGACACTAAATGACATTTTTTTGTCCCTCACTTTCTCTACTTTGGACAAAATGTAGAACAATACATTCCTGATTTATAGTGTTTGCCTCTTTCTAGTGTCCAGAATGCCATGGGATGTTCAAGATGTTGTATCTCTCTTTTCCTCCTCTAGGCAGCCAGATGGGCCAATGGGACCACTGTACGCATCTTCAAACCCTGAGTACCTCAGTGCCAGTGATGGTGAGCACCACTTCCTTCTTTGTGGGAATCCAGAATCCAGTCCTTGGTTTTCTTTACCATCACTGTTAAGTCAGATCTGAGGATAGGCTAGCATCACAGGGAGGAGGGAAACTATCCCAAAAAGGATGGAGAAGCCCCTTGAGTGATAAGCTTGCCCATCTGCCCTTGCTGCAGAGACTCTGCTATTGTGGGATGTTAGGTCTGTTGTCTAGACCTGTTTGGGTAGTTCGATATCACCTACAGGACCTTCAGGCTGGAATGTGAGACTAAAATCCTAGTGCCATAGCCATAGGAGTGTGTGAAAGGTCAGGGCCAGAGACCCACCACCAAACTTGTCATTCTTACTATGAAGGTGGAAATTAGAAGCTATGACATGATACTGAGAGAAGAGAATTAGAGACAATAATGTTGAGGAAATGATTCAACAGGTGAAATGTTCACTACCCACATTTGAGGACGGGGTTCGACCCATAGTGCCTATATAAAAAGCTGGGTGCTGTGATGTGTACCTCTCATTCCAGCAGTGAGCAAGCAGAGATGTAGGGCTCAGTGGCAAGTCAGCCTGGTTAATCTGTGAGCTCCAGGTTCAATGAGGAGTTCAAGAGGTGGAGAATGATCAAGAAAGATACCTGATGTCAACTTCTGGCCTTCACGTGCATGAGCACTTATGTGTACCTGCACATAAATGCATACACAGGCACAAATGTACATACACATATACACAGAGACAAATGAAGTGAAGATAGAATCGGGCAGTTAGGCGCTGGGTGAGTGCTAAGGACACATAAGCTGCTGGTAGTAGTTGAACTGATGCTTATGGTAGGAACTTAGGATTGACATTCATACCACTCGTTATTGCATGATAGGGCAGAGTGGCCTCTAGAGAGAAGGCATGCCTGTTTTTCAAGAACTTTGTTACATGACAGTCTCTTCTGTAAAGTACCTCTTGTAGTACCATCACAGTTTGACTTTCAAGGCATGAATGTATTTGACCTGTATTTGGCCTTGGATAGATAACCTCATTTACTTGTGTGTTGATTGACAGGCTGAGTGGTTCCAAGGAGTAGCCACTGTTACTGGTTAAGTCTCTCCTTATATGTGGTTTCTCTCCTGGTGCCCTTCCTTAGCATGCTGTGTGGGTTCCTAACAGTAAAAGTGGACTACAAAGCATCTTCTAGCTGAGTTCTATGAATCAAACAGAATCAGAAGGCCATGAAGGAGTCCAGAGGATAGGGATCTACCACGTTCTAACAAGAGCTGCTAGGCATTGTAGACATTTTCTTTCCCAGTTTATTTTAACCTATACCCTTTCTTCCACTATTCTATTGGTACTTGGTCAAAGAACTCCAATGGGAAGTATCTAAATTATTTTTTGGTAATTACTGTGACAAAACAATTCACAAAGCAACTTGAGGGAAGAAGGCTTCATGTGGCTCCCAGTTGGCGGAACTTGCCTCATGATGGGCAAGTCTTGGCAGATGGCCAATTGCATCCACAGTTAGGAAGCAGAGAGTAGTGAAAGCTGGTGCTCAGCGCACTTTTTCCTTTTTATTTAGTCTAGAATTCCAGCCAATGGGATGCTGCTGCCCACATTTAGGGTGGCTTTTTCTACTTCAATTAACTTTATCTAAAAACTTCCTTCATAAATATTCCCTAAAGCTTGTCTCCTAGGTGATTCTAGATTCTATGACATTCACAGTATTAACCATTTCACAAGTAGGTATCATGCAGTAGCAGGGATCTAGAATCAGACAGGAAAGATGGGGATACAGCATCATTTTTGTACTTCCTAAGTAGGATCCTGACCCAATTATAGCTCATCCCCTAGCCTCTGCCATCTTTTTGATGGTGGCAGAAGCTTGTCTAGTTCTGGGTTGTATACCCAATGCCCAACAGAAGTCTTGAGTTACAAAATGAGTAAATATATGTATGTAGATCAAGAAAAAATTGTGGTGGGAGGTGTCTAGGGGCCCTTAAGAGGTTGGATGGCAATACTGTGTAGATAAGTGAAAAGTAGTGTTTCCATCTTCTGTGTACGTGCCGGACGAGTGGGAGGTACCTCGAGAGAAGATCACCCTCCTACGAGAGCTGGGGCAGGGATCCTTTGGTATGGTATATGAAGGCAATGCCAAGGATATCATCAAGGGTGAGGCAGAGACCCGTGTTGCGGTGAAGACTGTCAATGAGTCAGCCAGCCTTCGAGAACGGATTGAGTTCCTCAATGAGGCATCAGTCATGAAGGGATTCACCTGCCATCATGTGGTGAGTCTATCTGGGATGGGGCAAAGACTTCCTTTCATGTTCCTCATTTGCTCTGCCTCCACGGCCTATAACCACCCAGGATACTGGGTGTAGACTGGTGCCCACTCCCCATTCCATTAAGCCTCCCGTCATGAAGAGGAGGGGAGGTGATAACTCCCTTCTGAATCTCCTCTTTTCCCAGCTTGCTCAGAATCAAACTCTATAACTGTTCTATCACTTCCTGGAATCTTCCTCTGTATTTCAGACTTTCCCATTGACTTTTTTCCTCTTCTGAACTTCTCTGTAACCCTTAGTTGCATGGAAGTCCACCTCTTCATACCTGCTCTTATTCTTCCTGAAGCCAAAACAAACCTTCCCTGCCTCTTTGTTCCCTGAGTAGGCTCTTTATTTCTAGTTGAGCCATATGTTCTTTTATCCTTATCAGGCATTTTTAGGGCCACCTTTTGTGTGATGTCTACTGCAGACAGGTGAACAAAATTTATTCACCTCTGATATGGTATTTAGACCAAAGAAAGGACTCCATCAGAACTCCATTGGAGAACCAATGAGGTTATTTCAATTCCTTGCAGGAGTATGTGTTCACTTATAGGAGTATGGACAACATGCATAGGTAGCTACATCACCAAAAAAACGCACCCTCCTGAGTGATGGCTCATGAAATCTGGAATCTCAGTGCTCTCTACACAACTTACAGCAGTTTGAGAGATCGTATAATCTATTCTATCTAAAGCTTTTACTACTAATATAATCATGGAAAGGGTTGGTGGTCTTGTGAATCTTATTAATTTTTGGAACATTCTTAGATTTATAAATCATTTACTTCCTGAACAATGTAAGTTCTCTTTACTTCCTCAGTCTTAAGGAGCTTCCCTCAAGGATGGAAAGCTTCAATTCAGAAGAAATTGCTAGGTATCAGCTCCTAAATGCCTTGCTCTTGCTGACACTGAAGCAGGTTCTTGACCTCCCTCTTAAACAGTCTATTGCAAGGAAGACAGTTCCCAAACTAGTAGTGATGTATTAGGAGAAAAATGCTGGCAGAGGTTGAAAAAGGGAGAGGAAGAAGATTGTAGTCTATTTGAGCAAAGTCTTAAAGGACTGAACCATGTGTACACAGAAGGAAGGGACCAGGGTCAGGAGAGCAGGAACTGCAAAGGTCCGGAGGTAGGAACGTGGTTTATGTACTGAGAAACATTAGCCAACTGGGATTTGCTTGAGATGTTCTCTATATGAGTGGGTCTGTTTGCTCCCTCATATTAGGGCTGACTATGCTCCATCCAAACACAGGTTGGCCTGTGTGCTATAGACACCAGACAGAGAGCACATTTTGAGTTGAAATAAAACCTGGACCCTTTTCCAATCACCTCTATGCTTTTTCTGCAGGTCCGTCTTCTTGGGGTGGTATCCAAAGGCCAGCCAACGCTGGTAGTGATGGAATTGATGGCTCATGGAGACCTGAAAAGTCACCTCCGTTCTCTGCGGCCAGATGCTGAGGTAAGCTGCCTATAGGCCCCTAGCAGGGCACCTGATCTTAAGTATACCAACTTCGCTAAATGCAAACCCATGTTTTGACTTTAGAATAACCCTGGCTATACACCCTGTAAGAGATGATTTAGATGGAATCAGAGTGCTAATTGCAACCCATGTTTTGACTTTAGAATAACCCAGGTCGCCCTCCCCCTACCTTGCAAGAAATGATTCAGATGACAGCAGAAATTGCTGATGGCATGGCATACTTGAACGCCAAGAAGTTTGTGCACCGGGACCTGGCAGCTCGAAACTGCATGGTTGCCCATGATTTTACTGTCAAAATTGGAGGTGTGTCTTAGAATCTGAGAATCTGAGAGAGAGAGAGAGAGAGAGAGAGAGAGAGAGAGAGAGAGAGAGAGAGAGAGGAGAGAGAGAAAGAGAGAGAGAGAGAGAGGAGAGAGAGAGAGAGGGGAGAGAGAGAGAGAAAGAGAGAGAGAGAGAGAGGAGAGAGAGAGAGAGAGGGGAGAGAGAGAGAGAAAGAGAGAGAGAGAGAGAGAGAGAGAGAGAGAGATTGTGTGTGTGTGTGTGTGTGTATTGTGTATGTATTATGTATTATAGGGTGTGGGCGGCATGGCAGATTCTGGGGTTTTAAATTCAGGTCCTTATGTTGCCTGAAAAATACGTTTACCCACTCTGGGCATTTTCCCAACCCAGAAAGCTAACATTTCTATTCTAGTTTCCTTTTTGTTTCTATCAAAAAATAAGTAAGTAAGTAAATAAGTAAATAAATATAACAACTTGGGGAAGAAGGAATTTGTTTCACATTATAGTCTGTCACTGAGGGAAGTCAGGCAAAGAACTTGAAAAGAAACCATGGAAGAATGCTGCTTGCTGGCTCATACTTAGCTAGCTTTCATATATAGCCCAGGAGTCTCTTCTAAGGGAATGGTGATGCCTATAGTAAGCTTAGCCCTCCTATATCAATTAACAATCAAGACATCTCCCACAGACATGTCCATAGGCCAATCTGATGTAGGTAATTCTTCACTGGAATCTTTTCTGTCTGGTGACTCTAGCTTGTGCTGAGATGACAGTTAAAAATTACTATAAAACTTAGTACAGGTTCTGACAAGACCAAAGGTTGAGTCAGAGAATGTAGAAGAAAGAAATGCAGAAGCAGATACTAAGTGGCAAGAATGCTGCTTGATGTGTAGATAGGATGGGTATAGAGAGACTCAAGGACAGTGAGCTGTGAGGTTAAGCTGAAAACCAAGAAGCAGGTATGTAAGAGCTTTGTAAATCATAGGATTTGTCTCTCCTCTATAAAACCAGTGAGAATCAGGAACAGGCAAAGTCCCATAAAGATCCTAATACTCCCCCCCCTCCACACACACATTAGTTATGGAAGCAGGTAGAGGCAGGAAGATCAAAAACTCAATGTCATCCTCAGCTATGTAGCAAATCCAAAGTTACCCTGGAATATGTGAGAGCTTGCCTCAAGAGAGAACAAAACCAATGAGAACTGGAAGGAGCATGCTTCTCTTCACATAGTCACCCTTGCGTAGTAGGATGTTGCCAGGTTGGAGGATGTACAGGGGAGATATGGAAGTGAGCCTAGACTATGCAAGGTCAAGGAGAAGTGAAATGGATTAGAGAAAGGTGTAGATGCAGAAAGGCTTGCTTGCCCACAGTTTAGGAGTGTCAACAAGAGGCAAGGTCAAAAAGAGACCCCAGGTTGAGTTGAGGGAGCAGCAGATTATCTGGATAAAGGAAAAGGGTCTGTTGGGACACTGGGGAAGGAGTAGGTGGGAAGGATGGCAGCTCCTATTCTCCATCCACACCCTCCATACACCTCAAAAATCCCCTCTTGGTGAGTTTGCCTGCCACACACGGGGCCTCTGGTGGCGCTTCGAGGGGTGGAGCTCTCAAGATACTAGAAGGATGACCTGAAAAACTTGTGTACTGTTTGTTGTCAGACTTTGGAATGACAAGAGACATCTACGAGACAGATTACTATCGGAAAGGGGGCAAGGGACTGCTGCCTGTGAGGTGGATGTCACCTGAGTCCCTGAAGGATGGAGTCTTTACTGCTTCTTCCGATATGTGGTGAGTTATGTACTAGGCTTGATCTCCTTCAGGTGTCCCAGTAATGTGCTCATCAGGAGGTGATAGAGCAAAGCCTGCCTTTCACATATAGAAATGAAGGTTTGTCTGTCTGATGGTTACCTTTATGTATTGATTGAGGATAGTCTTAGAAAAATTTACTCATGAATTACAATATAAATCAGTGTATGTGTGTGTGTGTGTGTGTGTGTGTGTGTGTGTGTGTGTGTGTGTGTGTGTGTGGTGTATGGTGTGTGTGTGTGTTATGGGGGAGACCATGCTACAGCACAGATGTGGAGGTCAAAGGACAGCTTGTGGGAGTCAATTCTCTTCTCCCACCACCATATGGATCCTGGGTATCAGCTCAGGCCATCAGGCTGGACAGCAAGTGCCACCTACTGAGATATCTTGCTGGCCTGCACATCCAGCTCTTTACGTGGGTTTTGGGCATTGAACTCAGGTACTCGTGCTTTGGTGGAAAGGACTTTGCCAACTGAAATATCATCTTAGTCCATCACTTGTTCTATTCATTGGTCAATAAAGTTCTAGCCAGCCAAAAGGGGTATAGATGAATGTATTTGAGATAAAGACTACTGTACGTTTTGTTGGCTTCTTTGTTTACTGCTCTCAATTGTCATTGGCAGGTCCTTTGGGGTGGTCCTTTGGGAAATCACTAGCCTGGCTGAACAACCTTATCAAGGCCTGTCTAATGAACAGGTGTTGAAATTTGTCATGGATGGAGGCTATCTGGATCCCCCTGATAATTGTCCAGAGAGACTGTAAGTATGGAAAAGATATGGAACATGTGAGGATTTGCACATTACATATGTTTTGTGTCTGTATATTTTAGGTACATACTAATGGGTTTGGTTTGCAGGCCTTATGCCCACACATGTTTATATAGTATGCCTTTACATCCAGGCTTGTATTTGCATATTGTATCTTGGATGCCCACTTTCATTTTCACATGTGCCTACATGTGTGCTTATGCTTGCGTATATGTATGCCTGTGCATGTGTCATGTAGTCTACATGTATACATTTGCATATCAAATCCATTTTAAAGATTTATTTTTATCTTAGGTATATGAGTGTTTGCCTACATGTATGTTCATAACATATATACTTGATGCCCAAGCACTCCAGAAGAGGGTGTTAGGTCCTCTGGACCTGGAATTACAGGTGGTTGTGAACCAATACATGGGTACCAGGAACTAAACCTTAGTCAACTTCAAGAGAAGCAAGTGCTCTTAGCCACTGAGCTATCTCTTCAAGCCCCTTAATTTTTTTTTAATGCACTTATGTGACCTGTGTGAACATACATATGTGGAGGGCATCATCCTTAGAAGTAGTATTCATCTCCATTGAGACATGGCCCTTCATTGGTATGGTGCTCAGTGATTCAGCTAGGCTGACTGGCCAGCTATTGAGTCCCCAGGATCCTCCTATCTCTATCATCCCAGCCCTGGGATTGTAAATGTGTACATTTTTAAAAATTTATTTATTTATTTTATTTGCATTGGTGTTTTTCCTACATGTATGCCTATGGGAGGGTGTTGGGTCCACTGACAGTTGTGGGCTGCTATGGAGGTGCTAGGAATTGAACCTGGGTCCTCTGGAAGAGCAGCTAGTGCTCTTAACCGCTGAGCCATTCTCTCCATCCCTAAATGTGTACTTTTTTTTTTTTTAATGTAGGCTCTGAAGATCTAACTCAGGTCCTTGGACTTGAGGGATGAGCACTTTATCAACTAAGCCACCCCTCAACCTTGCCTACCAAATCTTTATAAAATATGTGTGTTTGTATCTGTGTCTCCATGTACATGCTTGGATTTGTCTTATATTTTTATTTATCTCTTTGTATTCAGAATTTTCTGAACATTGCCTCATCAGGGCCCTCTCCTAATGAGAGCAGTTTGTAACTGGTTGAGAACTGGGGAATTTATCTGTGAGGATTCGTTTTGTCAACTTGACACAGTCTAGAATTGTCATTGAGGGCTTTTCTAGACAACACTGGCCCATGGGCATGCCTTTGGGGATTGTCTTGATTATGTTAATTGATGTCACCTACTATCGCACTGTGGGGGGCACCATATCCTAGGCAGAGGGTCCTGAACTCTATAAAGTGGAGAATGCAAGCTGAGCAAGCATGCATGCACTCATTCTCTATCTGCTCTTGACTACACGTGCTGTGACTGTGACGAGCTGCCTTAAGTTCCTACCGCCCTAACTTCCCCATTCTGATGGACTGCAGCCTGGAATTGTGAGGGAAGATGAGCTCTTTCTCCCCTGTGTCTTTTATTGGAGCATTTTATCATCGTAACCATTGGAATGGAAATTAAGGCCATGGCAGAGGTTCACAACCTTTCCTTAAAGATTCTGTTGTAAGTGGTGAGAACACTGTGACCCTGTGTGGTTGAAGCTTGAATATAGCCATAGGCATTACGTAGATGTGTCGATGAGACTGTATGTATTAGTTACCACTGCTCGGGAATACCTGAGAAGTTCTACTTAAAGGATGAGACACCCAACTGTGGCTCACAATTTCAGAGGTCTCAGTCCATGCTCATTGGGCTCCACTGCTCCTGGCATTTTCTTGTGAATGAGTTGGAAACTCGCTCCCTGTGTTTAGCCCATATAGTTGTATCCTGCCAAGGTTCAAGGATACCTCCCTGAAGGGTCTTTAAGCCTAGAATGGCTGTTGAGTAGGTCTCTGTAAGTGAAACACACCAAACGCGGAGGCATCAGAGACGGGGATGCATATTGTGATAAATAATGTACAATGTCTGCCCAGTTTCTGTCCTTTTTAATCTCTGTTGCCATAGTGAAACCTGACCAAAAACAATTTAGGAGAGAAAGGATTTAGTTGGATCACTGATGGGCAAGTCAAAGTAGGAACTCAAGCACCTAGTCACATCACGTCTTCTGTTGAGAGCAGAGAGAGATAAGTATATGGAACCTTGCTTGCTTGCTCTCAGTTTGCTCTCATGAAGTTTAGGAGCTCCCTGCCCAGGGTGTGGTGTTATCCATAAAGAGTTGAGTCTTCCCAGATCAATTTACAATCAAGACAAACCCCCAGAGGTATGTTCATAGCCCAACCTCATCTAAACCTTTTCTCATTTGGGGCTCTTTTCCCAGTTGATAGCTTCTTGGGCCCATTATGTAATCCCCCTCACCCATCTCTTTCCTCTTCCCTTCCCATTCCTTTCTTTTCCTATTTCTTCTTTTTCTTTCTATTTCCTCTTCATTTTTTCCTCTCCTCTGCACTTCCTCTTCCTCCACTGAGCATTGTCCCTCTTTGTACTTTTTATTTAGAGACCCTGGTCTCAATAAGGTGCCTGGCCTGAAAGTCATTCTAACCTGACAGACCTTGAATTTACAGTCCTCTTACCTCAGCCTCCACAGTAGCTGTGATAACAGGCATGCACCACCATGTCTGACTGGCTTGCTTTTGAAAACCATCTTTCAGTCCCGCTAGAATTGTTGATCCAGCCTTGACTGCCATCTATGCATACAGCCATAGCCAAGGCAAGGACTACCACTGCTTGAATGTGGTCTATAGTGGGGCAGTACAGGAGGGAGCAGCCTGACTGCATCTTGAAACTTATCCACCCTGGTTCCTGTCCCCACAGCACTGACCTGATGCGCATGTGCTGGCAGTTCAACCCCAAGATGAGGCCAACTTTCCTGGAAATCGTCAACCTGCTCAAGGATGACCTCCACCCCAGCTTTCCAGAAGTTTCGTTCTTCTACAGCGAGGAGAACAAGGCACCGGAGAGTGAGGAGTTGGAGATGGAGTTCGAGGACATGGAGAATGTCCCCTTGGATCGTTCCTCTCACTGTCAGAGAGAAGAGGCTGGGGGCAGGGAGGGAGGGTCCTCTCTGAGTATCAAACGGACCTATGATGAACACATCCCCTATACCCACATGAATGGGGGCAAGAAGAACGGGCGTGTCCTCACCCTGCCAAGGTCAAACCCTTCCTAACAGTGCCTTCTGGGGAAGGATTCTTTTCTTTCTTTCTTTTTTAAAACTCATCAGTAGTTTGACTGCCTCCAGGAAACTCAGGATTATTAGGACTCTACCCAGATGTGAAACTGAGCTCAGAGATAGTTCATACACATTTCTGTTTGTCTTTTGACCTGAAAACACAAGCGTGATCGCCAACCCTGCGAGCCTGTGGTGGGCTAACTGTGAACCTGGAGGGGTTGGGCTTTCCGGATTCCCTTCCCTGCCCCCGTGGCATCAAACCATGATTTTGTTGTTGGTGGTGTTGTTTTCCCCATAGATTGGAAGAATGCACCTGTTTTTACAGATATTTTTCTTTTTTTTCTAGTGTCTGAGTTATAGTTAGTTGTCAAAGACACTTTATTTATAGAACACAAGTCAGAAAGTAAAGAAGAAACTGACAAGAAAACAAAACAAAACAAAACCTGACCTATAGAACCTGGCTCTAGAATTACATGCTTTGCAGGGTTGGGCTTTGAGAAGGTTTCATTCATCTGAGAGAAGGATTTTATTTTATTTTAGATTAGTTTATTTTTTTCCTCATTCACAAAATCAGTTCCTCAAATTGACCAATAGCTGCTGCTTTTGTATTTTACTTTGGGGAAGGGTGTGTACTCCTAAGTGTGTGCTCATCTGCACACCTGTGTGCGTTTGTGTGTGTGTGTGTTGTGTCCAGGTTAGAGAACACAGGGTGGGGTGGGGGGCTGTGTGTATGTAAAATATTCTCTGGACTGATGCTTGGTGAATTGGCTCATGAAGCTCCTGCTGCTTGGAGTGGGTGACCTCATATTGTCCTCTTCCTTCTCATGAACTTAGAGTCTGTGCCCGCGAGAGATTCTTCTCAGTCACGTCAGAAGTCTTGCTCAGGTGTCTTCTTCCCCTTCCCTTTGGTGATGTTTTCCAAAAACAGAGGGAGGATTATTTGGTCTGGATTCATTGAGGATCTTTGGAAGACCAAACAAAGCAAAGGGGACACACACACACACACACACACACACACACACACACATACACACACACTGTAGAAGGAAGTAAGACAACAATTTTGAGAATATATTTGTAACGTATTTAAAGCTTATGGAATCTCTGACATGAGCCTAATAAGTTATTATTTCCTTGGGAGCAGGGGAAGTGGTGGGCACATCTGCCTGTGTGGGGAGACAGAACAATACGTGAGTGGCCTCTGTGTTTGGTCTTTGAAACACATATTTTTCTGGGAATTATACCACATTAGCTGCTAGCCTTTTAGGACTTGGGGAGTTCTCATGGAGTTTGTGGGTAACTGGATTTTTGACTGGTTCAGATAGTAACATTGACTGGATGTTTCTTGCTCTGATACACTGGTGGTTGCCTGGAGCTGAGATGGCCTTCCAGAACACCTGTGTTCATCTGGGTTCTCTCTGCTTGTGTACCTCACTTCTTCAAGGCCTACACTTTGCTCAGTCATTGTATAAACATACTAAACTCAGATCCAAAAGACCAGTGACACAGATGGACTTTGAGAACACTAAGCAATATGTAAGGAGGTGCACCCTTCGGATCCCTGTTGATCTCCTCCGCCTTTGGGGAGCCTGGCTATACTTCTCCACACTAAACTCCCACAGCTGCTCCTGGTGCCCAGGGACGTCAGCTTGGGCCAGATGTAGTGCCTGAGTCTATTTCTCAGGTGCTTATGTTTCAGTCTCTAGAGATTAAAATCTGGAGGAGAAAACATCAGAGACTTTCTTCTCACCACCAGGAACTCATGAAAGGATGTGAACTCACAACTTCTCTTTGCATAAAACCACAGCTGCTCAAGTAAAAAGAAACAACTATGGTGAACTGAAAATCCTCCCAGAGGTTCTTTCCTACGTGCATTTCCCCACAAATATTTGATACCTTTCTTCTCCCCTAGGAGATATGAGATAAAGACACACTGGCCACCCCAAAACCCTCTTGATTCTTGGTTGAGAGCACAAGGAAATGTAAATCCTGGTCGCCAATTGTTGTCGAACTTATATTAGAAAAATTGTAGCATATAAAAATGTTACCAGGGAACTCAATGATTGGTATAGGAAGCAAGAGTTACAATTACTTTTACCCAAAACACTTTGCACATAGAGGGTCTGTGCATCAACGGAAGACACCATAGGTCTGGATATTTTTTGTTTGTTTTTCTTTTTCACAGTAAATTTGTAGTGATGCTAGACTAGCAGAAATTTTCACACCTTTCTAATTCAAAAGGTTTCTTATAGTACGGGGGAAAGTATTTATTTTAATATATAAAATCACTCTTGAAAATCACTTTTGTAAAAAAAATGGTATGCATGTAAATTTTTTTTATCAAGGAAAAATAAAAACAGGTGAGTGTGGGTCATTTTCTTTCCTTCTTCTCAGTACAGTCTACCTCAGTGTCTTATTTGGATGTGGTTCAGTAACAGATGTTGAGGCTTCAGGATTCTGGCTGAATCATTCTTGGAGTTGGGGAGCTGTGTACCTGTTGATTTTTGAATGCCAGGGACGAAGAAGAATTTTGAAGGAGAGAGTTGGGATTAAAAAGCTAGAGCCTTCCTGTGAACCTGGAGTCTTCTTGTTGCTGATATTCTTCTGAGTATAACCTCAGAAAAAAACCTATCTAAAAACCCATCTGTTGATTGCACACTCCTCACACACAAGCCACAGTTCAGTTTGTCATGATTTAGCCTATTTGAGAGGCCCCTGGTCTAAGGTCTTTTGGTGAAAAGTGGGTGTTCCTTTTATTGATGAGGCTGTGAGTCAGCACCTTCAGATCACATGAAATCCCCCCTGGACACAAATGCAAAGGGAATCTGGGTTCTCTGACCATTATTTCTTACCCTGTTTAGACCCATGAGGTGGTTTGTGAGAACCTCCTACACAAGGCCTGCTACAAAACCTATCAGTTTCCTGAATATATTTTAAACAGTAAAGTAGGAACCCTATGCTGGGGTTTGGTTGACTTTAAGCTGACACTGTTTGGCCTTGTGCAATCTTGAGAACTCTGAAAACCAAGGCAAGGCCAGCATGGCTCCTGGTTTCAAGCTTTGCCATACTATTTCACTGTAGGACACTGTCCTTGAAAATTTACTCTTTTCCATCTTTTCTGGAAAGGTGCACTAACTTGGGTGACCCTACTAAAAAGGACTCCACTAATTACATTTTGATATCTGCTGTTGCTGGGAAGGAAACAAGTAGCTACTGGGTCATGAGACTCATTTTGGTTTCAGACGATACTAGCTTTGTAAGAAAACAATCTTGAGACCTAGAAAATCATGGCTCCCCTGGGAGTTTGTAGTGATGGATGTGAGAGAGAGAGAGAGAGAGAGAGAGAGAGAGAGAGAGAGAGAGAGAAGCAACAAAACCAAGTTACATTGATATTGATACTTCTTATTGTGTTTTGGAAGATGTCTCATTATTTTAGAACTACTTTTATGATCATGGTGGAAAAACATGCAGTTATTTCTTCCAGAATAGCAGTGGACATGTTTCCTTTCTGGTTAAATGATGTCAAGCACACATCAGGAAATGTTCATGTACTTGGAGCCTTTCTAAATATTTCCCTGTCATTTGAAGCTAGCTTGAAGGGAAGAGCCCTGATGTCTTTCTGGGTTTAGGCTGAGCAGTTTGGGAGAGTGTGGAGACTGGCAGGAAGAGCTAAACTGTATTCTGTGGCAACTGGGAGTGGTGCCACCAACACAAGTAAAAATTACCCTTACTATCTTATCAGGACAGACGTTCTACCATGCAGAGTGATTACTGGGTTTAGGACTAATTTTATTTGAACCCCACCATAACGCTGGCCAGTGGGCAGTATCACTGTGAGAGTCTGGTCCATACTGGTGATCTTGGTAAATGAATCATGGTTGTTCTAGCAACGGTTCTTCTACTTTATGATAGGTGGTTTTATTCCAGATTCTAGCTGATGAATTCTTGACAGCATAGGCTCTTCAAAAATTATGGCTTTGTTGGACATGGGAAAAGAATAGTGCTAATTTTGTGTAAATGGTGCACATAGCATATAGTCATTTTTAGAAATCCTTCCAGAATATTCCTCAGAATATGAATTTATACGAGATGAAGTTGGGGATTAGGAATAACAGATTATTGCTTGCTGTTTCAACTACACAAAATAATATGATGGTCTTTTAAGAAGCCATGACTGAACATATATGCATCTTCAGATAATACTCAAGAAATAGTACTTAAGATAGCACTCAGAAAGTACTCAGATAGATCAATGAGTATTTGAGCTAAATTGATACCAATCAGAATAGTGAATTAATCTCTGGTCAAATTTTTATCTGTATGTGGGCTGTTTAAAAAAAAAAACAAAATGAAACAAAAACTTGTGAAAAATCAGATCATGATCCTAGAACCCTTGTTATTATTTGAGAAGAAAGGAAGGGCCCTCAAATGTGTGTGTGTCCATTCACATGTGCAGAAATGGCTTGTTTGGACCTTATCCTTTGTATCAAAGTTGCTACTCCTTCCCCCTTCATGTGCCTGGGTGGCTGTATCCCATGTGTCAACAGTGTGGGATCAAATGTGCCATAGCACTGCAGAAAACACAGAAACACAAAACCCACCCAAAGCACAGTGACATTTTCCTACAAGAGCCAAGTAGCATCATGTACAGAATATGCCTTTTTGTGTGGGGAGGGGAGGGACTGAAATTGTTCTGCATGTATAATAAAGGCCAATTACTTGTTTATATTAAAATTTGGAATAAATTATCTTGAGACTATTTTTTGTGTAATATCCAGGTTGGTCTGGGTGGGGCTCTGGCTTTGAGATTTGCTATACTAAGGGAAAGCCTATATATTTGTGTGTGTGTGTGTGTGTTCATATATGCAGATACACATGTGTGAGTGCTCATGTGTGCAAGTGCACATGTGTATATATATGTATGTAAGGATAGAATCCAGAGGACAGCCTCAGATATTGTCTCTTAGGAGCTGTCCACCATTATTTTGAGACAGGGTCTCTCATAGATGTCTAGCTACTGGACTCCAGTTATCTGCCTGTCTCCTCCTCTGCCTTTCTAGTGCTGGGATTTTAAGTACATGCCACCATATTGACTTTTTTAAAAAAACATGTTGGTTTTGGGGTTTAACATTTTTAAAGGGGCTAACAAGTGCTTATGGCCACATTATCATTCAAAATGCATTTAGTCCTACTTCAGAAGACCACAGACTCTTTTACAGTCTCAAGACTCCTTAAAAGTCCAAAGTCTCTTCTGAGATTCATGCAATCTCTTGACTGTAATCTCTATAAAATAAAAATAAAAAGGCAGATCCCATACTTCCAACATACAATGGCATAGGATGTATATTACCTTTCCAAAAGGGAGGAAGGGGAGTGCAGTGGGGAAATATTGGATCAAAGCAAGTCCAAAAACCAGCAGGACAAACTCCAAATTCTACATCTCTATGTCTGATGTCAAAGCAGTCTTCACATCTCCAACTTCTTTCAGCTTTGTCAACAGCAACCTACTTCTCTCTCTTGGGATAGTTCCACTTCCAACCTGCAGCTTTCCATGGCAGGTTCTCACAACTCTGGCATCTGTGACATCGTGGGATCTTTATTACAATCCAGATTTCACCTTCATAGCTTCATGAAATGATCTGTCTGCGCCAGATCCCCTGGAGCTCCCAGGGACTGGACCACCAACCAAAGATTACACATGCAGGGACCCATGGCACTGGCCGCATATGTGGCAGAAGATAGCCTTGTTGGACATCAGTGGGAGGAGAGGCCCTCAAGCCTGAGGGTGTCTGATGCCCAAATGTAGGGGAATGCCAGGGCAGGAGGATTGGAGTGGGTGGGGGGGGGAGCACCCTCGTAGAGGCAGAGGGAAGGGGCACAGGATAGGGGGTTTCTGAAGGGGAGACTTGGAAAAGGGAAAACATTTGAAATGTAAATAAAGTAAATATCCAAGAAAAAATGCATTTATTGTACCTAGTCTACTGAATATCAGAGCTCAGGAACAGTGTTCCTGTAGAGAATCATTTATTTACCTTCATTATCACATAGCTGATTGGGATGTGTGCCTTCTGTCTACTGCCTAGCAACATGAGACTGTCCTACATCCCATCAGTATCCAGGAGAAAGAAAGATCAACATTCTAAATTCAAAGTATAGTTTTACTGAACACACATCACTTTTATGCCTTAATAAAATTGAAACTTGAAGGCTGGGAAAAAAGAAAAGAAAAGAAATGACCTGTCTGGGCCTCAGTGGCTCTTCTTAGTTATGGAGAGAGGTTCTATAATCCTTGTATCCTTGACTAAAGCCAGAACCCTATGGCTCAATCTGCCAACTTCTGCTACTTGCTGGGGCTGGAGCATAGCCCCCTCCTTCAATTATGGTTGCATCACCTTTCTGTGGTTGATGTTTTCCTTCTCTGACTTCCTTTTTATAAGTTGGAAGCTTAGCTGGGTAGGGTGTTGTCCTGAGGTCAGCACTCCCTTATACCATTTATCATCAGTCTTTTCTTTAAACCTTTTATCTCCTTAGCACTGGACTTGGCTCCAACATTATGTTTCCTAGTGTTTCCTTCTCTCATCAAACTGTATATTTTGCATTTTTCCTCACTTGACTTGTTCCTTTTCATTATGGATCTGCATAAAACTAGCCACTAATAATCATTCAACACAATCCTGAAAAGGTAACACAGGCTGTCTTATGATCTCCTTGGTCAGTGCCCAATGGGAGGAAACTCAAACACGTTAGTTCACCATATGCTCTCCACATTCCTCAACATTCCTCATATGACATTCCTCAATAGACAAAACCTGATTATGGACTTGCCATATCCTGGCCCAATTCAAAACCTTCTGCTTACAATGGGAAATTGTCCACCACATGGGGATTCCCCAAAACCCCTAGGATCGAGGGATAATAGAAAGAACACATCAAACCCTAAAACTTAAAAAAACAAAAAGCAAACGCTTACCTCCCTTTCATATGATTAATGGTGGCTGTGACTACTCTGAATATATTTAATATTTCCAAGAGGTCCAAACATCCCTCTCTTTCTTTCCATTGGCACTCACCAGAGGTAACTCATCCCATCCTGGTACAATGGCACTATACCTGGGACAGGATTTGGAAGGTACCAGACTCCCTCCTTACAACCAGAAGGGGTTTTGTTTGTGTCTTTCCACAGGACCAACCCAGGTCTATTCAGATATCAGCCAGAAATGTCTGACACCACCCCACCTATGAAGAAGATTATCTGTCTCTTGCTGACAGATCAAGGACTGAGGAGGTGGAGCAGGTACCGCCCCTGACAGAACAAGATTTCCTAGGACAGTTATATCTAGGGGCAACCACCCAGGCCTTGTGGCCTCTACAGTCCTCCCTTTCTTCTATTCTTATGGCTGTTTTTGTTATTCTTCATTCTAAACTCCACTATCGCACAGCCTGTCCCTAACCCTTCCCATACCAATCACTGGAGATTCTTTGCTAGGATGACCTATAGCAGACACAACAAAATCATAGGAATCCAGGACTGTCCTCCTGAAAGATGCTGGGCCAAGACTGGGATTCTCCTACACCTCGATTCCATTTTCACTATCCCCAACCCTTTCCTCTGATGAGGAAACACAGGTGATTGACTCCAGGAGTCTCCATATATGGAGGTTTTAGGTATTGGAGATGCTGATTTGAATCCACCAGTCATGGTGGCCTATGCTTGCCAACATTAATTTGCGTGTTCAGCTTTCCATTGGGAATCCCTGGGAAGTACGATGGCAAATGGGACCTGTTGGTAAGTTCTATCCTAATAGCTATGCCAAAGACCCCATAGCCAACCTAGATATCTCCTGCCAGCTTGTCCCTGGCTCCGAGTTGGTTTTTACCTACTTTAATATTCTTCAACAGGAGGATCAAAACCAAAAGGAGGTCTAAGCCATCCTCTTCTGGATACAATACATCCAACATACAGCCAATCTCCTCCCCCTAATGACCCACCCTAACACCTCTCAGTGCTTTTTCTACCTTTCCTTCTTCTGGCCACTATTGGCAGCTGCTCCCACTAACATCTCGCTTCATGAACCTTGTGGGACTTTATCCTAAAGGCAAGTTATAAAGCATTCCTCTTTAAAATCTATCCTTCTTTTGTCTTGTAGGGTCCTCTTCAAGGTCCCATTCTACATGTTCTGTAACATCACTGTCACCAAGCCGCTCTTCTCTGGTGCAATCATATTACCAATTCCTGCATTAAATCCCCCTTTTCAAGGTTCCTGCCTCCCTGTAATGATTGTCCCCCAGATTTGTCTCTACAAGCCCGAAGAACTCACTTTAAAACTGAGAGAGGACTGCTCATTGAACTAGGTGTCACCATCTTGCTGGGCACCATGCGTGCCACTGGAGTGGCCCTTGTCTAAGCACACCACCTGGCTGGCAACTCCTGGATAAGTTTGTTCCAAGATATTTGATCACACTGTGAGATTGTATACTGGAAAAACCTGTTTCTAGTTGTGGTATGGCTAGATCTTAGCATACACCCTTAATCCAAGAGATTTCTGTTTATTGTAAACAGGATTGAATAAAGTCAACCATAGGTCAAAAAGTTGAGCAAGCAACCAGTTGGCAGGAAGTGAACATAGGAAATCACCATAGGGAATGAGAGGGAGTCAGGAGGATGGATAAAGAGATGAACAGGAAGTAGAAAGGAGGGACATTCAATTGGAGGTGTATCTTCCTGTATTTCTTTAAAGGATGCATTCACTTCCTCTTTAAAGGCCTATATAATCTTCATAAGATTGGATTTGAGACCATTTTCTTATGCTTCAGCTCTGTTGGAATCTCCAGGGCTCGCTGTAGTAGGATAGCTGTGTTCTGGCGGTGCCATATTGTCCTGGTTGTTGTTGATTGTGTTCTTGAGCTGGTCTCTAACCATCTGGGGATTGTGGTTATTATGATGATTTCTGAGTTTAACTTTGTTGGAAGGGTGCTTTTTCTGGATGTCTTCTGATTCTTTTGTCTACTGGCCTGAGTGGCTTCAGATTCTAGCGACTTGCTAGTCTTCAGATACAGTAGGGTGTCTCCCTAAGGCTTTTTGTGGCTGAGCCACCTCTGTGGTTTTGGGTGCAAACTTTGCCTCTGGAGTTCCTAGTTCAACCATAGTGGGGCATTTCTGGTGCCAGTAAGCTTCCAGGGTAGCAGGTAGGGTTGTGGGCTGGGAAATGGAGTTGAGTAGGTAGGGCTCATTTTAGGCTGATGGGGGTGTTTTAGGGGAATATGGCAGGCAAGGGCTTGGGTACCTGGTACCAACAGGCCACTTGGAATGCAGGCAAAGTTGTGGGTTTAGAAATGGAGCATCAGGTATGGGGTGCATGTTATTGCTGTTTGGTGTGTTTTCTAGTGAGCTGGTTAGCAGGAGCTTGGGGGAGTAGGGGCCTGTCTTGTGTCCTCAGTTCTGGCAGCCTTTGGGAAAAACAGGCAAAGTTGTAGGTTGGGAAATGGTGTATGGTTTGCTGTTGTTGCTTTCAGGCAAGTTTGCTGGCGGGGGCTTTGAATCTTGTTTTCTAGTTGAATGTTTTATCTTTTGTATCTCTGTTATAGATTTGAGTCCATTAATAATGAGTTATTACTGAAAGATGTTTACTAATTCTTTTTTTTTTGATGTTTACTAATTCTTGATTACTATGTTGCATTTTGGTTTGAAACCTCTTTTTAAAAAAATCATTAAAAATTATTCCTGCTTTACTTGCAATCCCTTTGAGCCATTTAATTTTGCTTTAAATAGAAATTATGAGTCAAGAATGTGCAATGAAGAAACTGTGGTGATTTGAAAAGGAAGATTCCCCATAGGTACATGCATTTCAATGCTTTGCCATTAGGCCCTGCTTGGTAGGATTAAGAGATATGGCCTTGTTGGGGAAAGTCTGTTCCTGGTACCGTCTCTGGTTTCAGAAGCCCAACCAGTCTCTCTCTCTTCTCTCTCTCTCCTCTTTCTTCTCTCTCTCCCTCTCCGTCTCTCTCTCCTGCCTATGGATTCTGTTGGGGTGACCCACAGATATTGTACTTTCCCTGTGTTTTCAATCGTTAATTGAGCTGGTACCAGACTAGCAGGATATATAAATGTTTACTCCTTCACCTGTACAAAAAAGAAAGGCAAGCTGTCCTGGGGAAGGTCACACGGTCCACAAAGCCAACTACTTGAGTAACGAATATGGGTTTTTTACATAATAAAGGTCTGGCCGCTTGGAGTTGGGGCAGAAAGACCTGTAAAAGGTCTGGATGTAGACAGACACAGAGGAACATGGTAGACAGGACAGAGCTGGAAAGTGGGCAGTGAGAATTGCATGGAGACACAGTGGTGGAGAAGTCAGATTAAGTAAGAGACTAGCTGAGAGACTGCTCAGCAGAAGAACAACAGCCTTAAACTGTATAGCTGTCCCCATGTCTTTATTATTAAACTTCAAGACGGGCTGGAGAGATGGCTCAGCGGTTGAGAGCACTGACTGCTCTTCCAAAGGTCCTGAGTTCAATTCCTAGCAACCACATGGTGGCTCACAGCCATCTGTAATGGGATCTGATGCCCTCATCTGGCGTGTCTGAAGACAACAACAGTGGACTCACATATATAAACCTTAAGCAGGATGCCTGAAAGCTCCTCAGTAGGATTCAGATGTAGATCTGCAGCAACTTGTCCAGTACCATTTGCCATTATGACAATGAACTAACCTCTCAAACTGTAGTCCAGCTTAATTAAATGTTTTCATTCATCAGAGTTGCCATAGTCATTGTACCACTAAACCACACTACCTTCTTTTTAAGAGATCAGTTAACTCTATTTTGCCTTTTAATTTACTGATATAATTCCCATCCAAACTTAACAGCTGTAAATATAAGCAAAAATATTTTACAGATAATACTTTTTATTTATTTTTTGAGATTATAATGTAATTACATTGTTTCCTCTTTTACACATTTTCCCTCCCAAGCCTCCCATATACCCTTTGATGTTCACTTTCAAATTCATAGCCTATATTCTCTCTAACGGTTGTTACATATCTGTGTTTAAGTACTCTCTCTCTCACTCATATACAGAAGTACAACCTCTCTGTCTGTATAATACTACTTGAAATTATGTTTACAGAACTGATCATTTGGTTTTAAGTAACCAACTGGCTGTTTCTCCCTTTCTCAGTGTGTCTTAGTCGTCTGTAGTTCTTTTAGTAGATTTGAGGCCTGTGGGCTTTCCCCTATCTAGGTTACACTGTCTATGGTCATCCTTATTCAGATCATGTTTAGTCAGTCGTGCTAGTGAGACTTTATAAACATAACTTCTGACATTGCTGGGAGAAACAAAGTCACTCCACACTATTTCTCTGGTCTTTATAATTTTGTCATCCCTCTTCTGCAAAGATCCCTAAGTCTTAGTTTCAGGAATTGTATTGTAGATGTGTCCTTAGGACAGAACGCTCTACAACTCTTCATTTTGATTGGTTGTGGTTTTCTCTAATGGTCTCTGTCTGTTCAGATAGAATTTTCCTTCATGTGGGTTGAGTACTGCACTTACCTGTGGGTACTAGAACAAAGGGTTAGAGTGTCATTAGGGGTCATGCTGATTTTGTAAAGTGGTGGTTTTAGTCTCTCCTCCAGGATCCATAACCAGCTGTGGGTATCGAGTTAGGTTTACATTACTGGTCATGGTATACCTATTGTTGAGTAGGTCTTAAGTCTAATTAGATGGCTGTTGATTATCTCTGTGGTATGTATACCACCACTTTACCTTTCAGGTTATTCTATCATGCTGATCTTTTGTGTGGTTCATAGCTGGACAAGAATGTTGGTGACTTCTCTCCTTTGGAACCACACCAAATACAAAAATGTCATCCCTTGAATTCTTAAAAATGAAGAATAGAAAGGACAATTTAGTGTATTCTCTCTTTGCTGTACTTTTATTTTACTATATTTCAGCTCTTTGGTTTTTTTCCCTTTTTTATTTACAATAGATTCTTTTCTCATAGAGTGAATACATCCATGCCACAGTTTCCTGTCCCTCCATTCCTCCTAGCTAACCCCATGTCCGATCCCCCTCTGATCTAATTCCCTTCTATTTCCTCTCTAGAAAAGAGCACGCCTATAAGAGTCTATCAGTCAAAAAGGACAGAAGATTCAATGAGAAAAAGCAAAAGCCTCCATATAGAGATACACATGTATTCATACTTAGAGCTAGAACTATTAGAAGAGAGAGAATAATATTCAAAGTTTGTATTTCTGAGCTGGACTACTCCACTCAATATGTTTTTTTTTCTAATTTTATCCATTTATCTGGAAATTTCATGTCTATAACAAATTAGTAGTATTTCTCTTTTTAATTACATCATTTTCTGACTTCCTTTTCCTCCCTCCAAACAACTCTCTGGCTCTTTTTTAGATTCAACCCTTTTCCTCTTTAAATTATTATTGCATACACTTATGTATGCATATATACTCCTAAATATAACTTGTCCTGTCTGTATAATGTTACTTGTATGTATATATTTTAGGGGTGACCCTTTGTATGTCTGATAGGTGTACTCTTCCTTGGAAGAGTATTTTGCCTACTCTCAGCCTTTATTAGTTCTTTGTAGAGTTTTCCGTGGCTTGCGGCTTATGATTTGTTCCTGGACCACTGGGCAGCTCTATTAACATTTTCCTTGTTCCTTTCATGCTTACACAGGTATATTGGTAAGATGTGGGTGCAGCTTCTGACATTAGGAGGAGACAAAGTCTCAGAGAAAAAAACAAATTATCTGCCTTTTACAATCTCTTTGCCCCATGCTCTACATGAGCCTCAATAGTGTGAATTGTTTTGTAGGCTGTAGTAAATGAGGTCTGTCTTTTAATTAGCTGTAGTTTTCTGTCACAATCATTGTTGTAAAGAAAAGCCCCTTTGGTGAGTGGTGGACTGCACTCACATAGGTTCAGCAACTTGGCATATATCAATGTTACTCTTGCTTATTAAAGTAACGGTTGTGAGCTTTCCGTTTAACTACACTTGTATATTTATGGATAAATTTAAGTATATAGTATATGTATTTTTAGGTAGATAGTTTACAATATGATTGTTCATGATTCTTTCAAATAAATTTATTGTCGTTTTAGCCACTTCCATCTTCTGAACTTATCTCCCCTATTTATATTTAGAGTAACCCCCTTTCCCTTTTCCTCAATCAGGTCATGCATAGCCTTCTTTTCGACTCCCAAGTTGCTCCCTCCACCTTCTTTCTTGGTTTGTACATTAGTCCAGGGTGAACACTTACACCCGAAAATTTGGAGCTTGACCCCTTAGAGTAGAGAGAACATCTTACAATTGTTTTCTGGATCTGGTTACCTAAGGCAATATCTTTGCTTCTATTTCCATCGATTTATGTGTATAACATTTTACTTATACATTTATCAGTTTAAGGGCATCCAATTTTCTACCCATTTTGAATAGAACAGCAACAAGTATGGCTGAGCGAGTGTCTCTGGAGTGAGACGTTGAGTCAAGGAATGGTATAGCAGGCTCATATGGTAGATTTATTTTCACTTCCCTGAGAATTCTCCACATGGATTTCCAGAGTAGCTGTTCAATTGTTCAAGCCTCCTTTGCCAGAGAGCCGATTCTATGCCTGCCCCAGAGAAGATCTCAATTATCACGCGAGGTCCTGTTATTCTCCAAAAGATAACAACCAATAGAGAAATCTTTAGTACATATATTATTTAAGTTACTGACATGTATTGAGTTTTGAATATTTATATTGTCTACAAATTAATAAGTAACATGCATAACTTACTAAAATGTGTTTTTAGTAATAGTTTGTATTCCAAATAGATTGCCTGTCTGTGAGACATAGTGAGGTGCTCATTTATTTACTTTTTTGTTTAAATAGACATGTAACAAAAACTAATGAAAAGTAGGCCAATAATTTCATCTTACTACAGTAATTTATTTTATTAGAGACACTTAGTTAATTCATCAAAATGATCAATTTTTTATAAAATGCCTTTTGTTTTTAAAACCTCTCAAAGAGTTCTTATCAGGTTCTCTTAGAATAATGTAGCACTTAGGGGAAAAGATACACCCTAGCAACCCTGCACTGGAGGCCAAGATGGAGAAGACCTCCACAGCCACCATGGCCTTGGCCTTCGTGCTCTGGTAGACAGGGACAAAGGTGACCCAGACACTGCAGAACACCACCATGCTGAATGTCAGGAACTTGGCTTCATTGAATGTGTCAGGAAGGTTCCTTGCCAGGAAAGCCACAATGAAGCTCCCTAGGGCCAGGGTCCCTAAGTATGTCCGCACACAATAGAACGCAGCAACTGAGCCCTTGTTGCATAAAACGATGATATGAGCATGTTCAGAGTATGGATCTGTGTCAATATAGGGTGATGAGGTTGCCAGCCAGACTCCAGAGATAATAAGTTGGATCAGGACACAGATAGGGACAACAGCGTTATAGATGCCTGAAACAAACAGCCTTCTCGTTGTTCTTCCTGGTTTCATGGCCCTAAAAGCCAGAATCACTGTTATGGTTTTGGCCAACAGAGTGGAACGAGCCAGTGTGAACACAAGTGCAAATATTACTTGTTACAATATGCAGGAGACTGTGTTTGGGTGGCCAATGAAGAGAAAGGAGCACAGGAAGCAGAGGAGGAGGGAGATCAGCAGTATGTAACTGAGAGTAAGGTTACTGGCCTTAGTGATGGGTGAGTCTCGATGCTTGAGAAAGATCCCCAAAACTGCAGCTGTGCTGACAGAGAAGCCCAGAGTCATGCAGGCCAGAGATATGCCTAGAGGATCCTCAAAGGACAGGAAGGTCACTGATTTACGTAGGCAGTAGTTTCTCTCAGGGTTCAGGTATTCTTGAATTCGGCAAGTAATACACTTCTGATCTGTTGAGGGAAGTGAATTAAGATTTAATATTCAGTAGTTATTTACTCATTCTATAGTCAATCCATGAAGAATGTCTTCCAATGTTGTGTTTAGCCTGGCACATTCAGCTTCATTATAGTGCCAAGATAGACATGAACTCTTTTGAAATCTCATTTCTACTTTCCGACTTGTTTACCTAGTGATAAGTCTTCTGTTCACAGTTTTCTGACTGTTTGGGGCAACGGAAGTTAAATCTTTTGTACTCACATTTTGACAACACTTAACTACCAGGTAATCCATATAATTTTTAAATTATTTATTGTTATTCATTCTTTGAGACTTTAAATATGTAAAGTGATCACTAATATGATCAACTCACTTCCCATACTCCACCACCATGTGCTCTTCTCATTTTTCTCCTTTCCTAACCAATTATAGTCTCCCCCTCTCATTCTCCCACCATGTGCTCTTCTCAGTTTTTATTTTCCCCCTTCCTCACAAATTATATACTTTCTCTCTTCCTAACTCCCCAACACAAGAAACAAACAGACTCTAATCTATAAAACCAAAATTCAAGTTAAACAATACACACACACACACACACACACACACACACACACACACACACACATTTATAAATTTCCTCACAAAATTAGACAAAATATCTACAAAAATTGAGTTCATTTTTTGGCTATCTAATGATGTGCATAGTCAAGGGCCTTTCCACTCACACCCCAGTTCCCCCAAAATGAGTTGGAAGCTTATTTATTTATGAACAAATGCCTAGGCCATAAACTTGGCTTGTTCTCCAACTAGCTTGTAATTGAAACAGTTTAAACTATTCTATGTCTACACATGGTTAGTTACCTCTCCCAAGTTTCATATATCCAACTTCCTCAGAGTAAGGGGTGAATCTCTGGCCTCTGACCATCTCCCAGAGTTTCAATCTCTTTACTGAAACTCCCACTCCTACTTCTTGCCTTTTACTAATAGGCCATCAGCTTTTTTTGTCAGATGATGCTTTCAAACAATGTATAAGTAATCATCCCTACAAATGAACATAGGGTCTGTCCTCAAATATGGTTCTTACCCATTAAGAGCACATTTGGAGAAACTGACTTTTCCTATGACAGTGGTCATCCATTGTGGAAAGTTTCTTGGCTGGGGTACTTCTTGGCTGACTACTGGGACATGTCTAGCAGAATTTGTTCAGGTCTTATGCATATAGCCATGTTCTCTGTGAATCCATACATGCATTATTTCTGTTGTGAATGGAAGACACAATTTCATTGGTGTCATCCATCACTTCTGCCTCTAACAGTCTTTGTGTCTACTCTTCTACTTGAATCTATAATCCTTGAGGAGAGAGCTTTGATTAAGAAATCCCTCTTAGGTCCGAGTAGTCCAAAGTCTATCGTAGAAATTATTTAATCCTGACCTATGATTTCTACCTGTACTGGCTGGTTTTGTGTGTTAACTTGACACAGGCTGGAGTTATCACAGAGAAGGGAGTTTCAGTTGGGGAAGTGCCTCCGAGAGATCCAGCTGTGAGGCATTTTCTCAATTAGTGATCAAGGAGGGTAGGGCCCCTTGTGGGTGGTGCCATCCCTGGGCTGGAAGTCTTGGGTTCTATAAGAGAGCAGGCTGAGCAAGCCAGGGGAAGCAAGCCAGTAAGGAACATCCCTCCATGGCCTCTGCATCAGCTCCTGCTTCCTGACCTGCTTGAGTTCCAGTCCTGACTTCCTTTGGTGATAACAACAATGTGGAAGTAAGCTCAATAAACCCTTTCCTCCCCAACTTGCTTCTTGGTCATGATGTTTGTGCAAGAATAGAAACCCTGACTAAGACACTACCCCACCTTTGACCATTTAGTTCCCAGATAAAAGACACAAACAACCATTATATTTACAATAAGCTTTAAACAGCACAAGAGCTGGGCAGATACCTACCTTCTATGCTACTAGAATCTACTTTCCAATCAATAACCCCAAGTTATGCTTACTATGTTTCATCTGGGCTGCTTATGAGCATACAAGAAGCTTTCAGGACTCCCAATAGACTGGACCAGAAAAGAAATTCCTCTCGTCACATAATAATAAAAACACCAAATGCACTAAACAAAGAAAGAATTTTAAAAGCAGCAGGGGAGAAAGGTCAAGTAACATAAAGACAGGCCTAGCAAAATTACACCAGACTTCTCACCAGAGACTATGGAAGCTAGAAGATCATAGGCAGATGTCATACAGACCCTAAGAGAATACAAATGCCAGCCCAGGCTATTATACCCAGCAAAACTCTCAATTACCATAGACAGAGAAAACAAGATATTCCATGACAAAACCAAATTTACACAATATCTTTCCACAAATCCAGCCATATAAAGGATAATAGATGGAAAACACCAATACAAGGAGTGAAACTACACCCTAAAAAAAGCAAGAAAGTAATCTTTCAACAAGCCCACACAAATATAATTCCACCTTTAACAACAAAAATAACAGAAACAATCACTTTTCCTTAATCTTATCTTTTAATACAAGAATTAATATTACCAACATATCCTAATCAATTGAAATTCAAAAATATGAGGAATTAGAAATTTGTTGGGTGTCATCCAGTTGTCTCTCTAATTTTGTAATTGAAGGAATAGGTCCAATATTGTACAATCCATATACACTTTCTGCTTGTTTGTACATGACATTGTCTTGTGTATCACATAATGGTCTCGAAAGCATGCTTCTCCTGTCTCAGCTTCTCTATTAGGATTGTTTATTTGATGTTCTTACACTATACTATACTTTTCAGAACAGCTAACATATTTCAAAATTATTTGTATGGCCAAAAGATATTTAGACAATTAATTTGGGAGGTGGCTTGTAGGAGAACAACAAAGAGTGAGACCGAATGCTTTGCTTGATATTTACGATTATTGTAACAATTTTGAAGAAGTGGAACTTATAAGTTACTCTTTCTGTTATGAATGCTTTTCAAAATCATTACAGCCAATGAACCAGATTCTTACCCTCACCTAATGTCTGTGCCACCCTCCAAGCAGAACCATTATTCACTGAAACAGTTAATGACTGACTTCATGGATAGACTATCTTAATACACACACCATTTCTTAAATGAATGTAACCTGTTCCCTGTGGGCAGAGAATGATGACAATCACTCAAGTCAAATAGCTTTAACCATAGCAGGAAATATGTATCCAAAAAATCGTGCCTACAATTCATTCCTTGGTGCAGTAGAACTGTCAACTCTTAGCTTAGCTACTATGAAGGTAAAATCCTTCGGTGATGTGAGGGACATTGAAGTACAGCCTTATTACAATGAAATCCAATGTCTAAAAATTGTTCTTATTTTGGGTTTGTACAAGAGTAAGAGCCAAGATTTTAAAGCTCTACTAAAAACAAAACAAACAAAAAGACTTCATCTATTTATGTTCATTTAATAACATGTCCACCATTTTTATGATTGTTATAAAAAATAAGTATGTTGAATATAATAAAAATAGACATTAATATTTAAATATATATCTTCATGTTACCTATTCCAAAGAAAGATTTAGACCTATATTATCATTTTATATTCATTGATTAAATTTATATTTGCCTTTTCATATTAAAAAAAATTTCCAAATAGAAAATCCACACCATCTCTTTAAGATTAGGAGGCAGGGAGAATTGGTTTCTTGGCAGATCTCTCTTTTTTTTCCCCAAGGCATGCAGGTTCAGGACTAGGACAAAATACATATGAAAGAAAATTAGTTTTTAGTAGAGCTGCACAGTTTTTCTCCAAGCCATGTGGGTTCAGGACCAAGGCAAAATACATGCTAAATTGATGCACATAATTCAAGCGTCCGTGGCATAAGCTAGGACACAACTACACTTCCCAGGCCAACCTAGGCAACACGCTGGGTGTCGGCTGCAGACCCAGCTTGTCTTCTCAAATGCTTCTAAGTTACATCACTGTAGATTCTAAGAGCCCCTATTACACAAGGAAGCCCTGCTGTTCAGTGGGCAAAAGGCAAGTCTACATGCCTCTCACAATCAAAAAAGAATAAATAAAACTATAAAAAGATATTAATTTAATGTATATAAAGGGAAATGGGCTATAAATATGTATATATCCACAAAGATATTCATTTCCATAGAAGGGAAAAATAAAAAGTACTTTAAATGTTTTTTAAGATAGAAAATAAATAAATAAATAAAAATATAGTAAGTCAATACTATCACAAACAACTGGGTTCTTTGAATGTGGGCTATGTGAGAACACTAAAAGAGTACTTAGCTTAACATATGACATATTGTTGGCCTAAAATTAGGCTCATATAGTAAATAAAAGAGAATTTAATTAAAGTTAAATAGAAAAGGATATCAATTTAATTTATATAAAGAGAAATGGAATGTAAGTATATTTATCTACAGAGATGTTAATCTCCATAGGAGGAGGAATAAATGAAAATTTATTTAATTGTTTTTAAAGATAGAAGGAAGAAATGATGGAAATTTCTTTAAATGTTTTTAAGTATTCATAAATGAATAACTGAATCCAGGCCTTTGATCTCAATGTGTAGGAGACAAAGATGTGAACACAGTTTTCTTGTAAGTCTAAAGCCAACCTAATCCAAAAACAAATCTGGGTGAGCTTGGACTATACAGAGAAACCTTATCTCAATAAATAGTAATTGCTTTAAATGTTTTAAATTGCTTTTTATCAGAATAAAGATGGTCATAGGTTTTTTTTTTAAGATTTTAACAGCTTATTGATTCTTTGTGAATTTCAGACATGTACCCCAATTCCATTCATCTTGCCATTCCTCCTGTATCTACTCTCTGCCCTTTCAGTGCCCCAAGAAGAAAACAAAAAGTCTAAAACTTAAAAATAAATAAGTAACAAACAAACAAACAAACAATAACACTTTACCGTGGAAGCTGCAGTGTGTCATGGAATGTCACACAGTATGTTCTTTTGCCCAAACAGATTTATTCTCAGATGTCCATTGAAATCCAGACCAGTCTAGTCTAGTCCAGTCCAGTTAAGTTCAATTCAGTCCAGTTCAGTAAGATGCAGTTCAGTTGAGTTCAGTTCAGTTTGGAACAGTTCAATTTGTGGAATTGAGGGGCAGTCTTCCTAAGCAGAGCAATTCAGCGAGAAGCCAAAAGAAGCCAATTTGAATCAGTCAGCTTGGAGAGGAGTTTGAGCTGGAACAGCTGAGTTGAACCAGCCAGCAAGAGTCCAAAAGAGCTGTAAAGGGTGAGTTTATTTAACAGTAAGTCTTGGTGGCTGTAACATTCTAGATGTAGGATAGCAGATAGAAGCTGAGGCCTTCAAAGTTCAGGCTTGGAGGAGATTAGATTGTGTGGAAGCTAGAAGCTTCCAAGCCTAGGCCTAGGGATATTAGAATGGAGAAGGTAGTACTCTGGGCTCAGCCAAAGCCATTTAAAAGTTCTTAGACCTTTAAAAGTTCAGTCAGCATCCATGGAGCTGCCTCTTTCCAGCTGTGGCACTGGGTGAGCTAGCTGGGGCAGTGCTGGAGTGTTCAACCTGGTGGTGTGGGTGAGGGAGAGCTGGCAGGCTGACCAATTTAGCTACCACCTGTAGGATGCCTTCCCGCAGCTCCTACTTGCATGGGGTTCCACGAACCGAGGATTTGGAGACCTGCAATGAGTGGCAGAGAAAAGAGACACGACGCCAGG
>NW_022196905.1:146109412-146118993 GCF_008632895.1 Mastomys coucha | reverse complement strand
GGCTCCAAACCCCCAGCGAGTTGAGTCTCTGGTTTCGGTTTCAGTGGGCACAGCAGGGCTCCCACAACCACCCATGCCCAGATCAAAGGCTTTGAGTTAACCCACCCTAACATCTACCCCATCTATGAACTGCTAGAGCGCATGAAGGGGCCCAAATGCAGAATCTTCATAAGACAGGGTAACAACAGAATATCCAAGAGCCCCGGCAAGAATCTCAAATTTTTAACAGGGTTGAAGACTAGTTATAATCTCACAGTTGGACTTAAACATAGCATTTAAAAAGTTCTTCTAGATTTAAAAGGATGATTTTTAGATGGTAATTCAAATTAAAATCAAACATAACAGTTACAGAAATGTAAACTCATTGAGATAGGATAAGTACCTCATCTAAGTTAGAAAATACAGACTAGACTTTTCAATGTAATTTATACTTAATAATTTTTATAATTGTTTCAAGGTAATTCTTACTATATACTGTTTGTTACTATAAGAGAAAGAGCTTTTTCAATGGGATAAAAAGAGGGAAATGTGGTGGGTTGGCCTGATGCTGCTTGTATTCTAATGCTAATTTGGGCCCCCAAAACTTGTCGCCCAAGAGACAAGAAAGTCTGAACATAGAGGCTAGCTAAGTGACACTGACCCCAGTTAATTGTGATTGGTAAGTAAAAAAATGTCAATAGTCAATCGCTGGGCAGAAGAGACATAGGTGGGATTTAGGTTTTCTGGGATTAGGGCTGGAGGTCAGAGGAGGAGAAGAAGAATGTGCTGGAAGAGCAAGGAAGTGGCCATGTGTTATTAAGATATCATGTTAGTTAAGAGATCATGGCCCCGAGGTTTTGCCCAGTTGGAGTTAAGAGCAGTTCAGATGAAACATAGTAAATAGTAAGTAATAACTTGGAGTTATCGACAGAAAAGTAGATTCTAACAATATGGAGGGTAGGCAGATGTCCAGCTCTTGTGTTATTTAAGGTTTGTTGTAAATATAAAGGTTGTGAGTGTCTCTTTCATCCAGGAACATAAATAGTCTAAGGTGAGGTAGAAACCCTAGACTGGAATTTAAAATTTTATGCAACATGCAGTACCATTAATGAAAGGAAATTTTGTAAACAAAAGCATTTTGGTTCTCAATACAATCATATATTGGAACATTTGCGTAATATAGTTATTATATTCAAAATATTACATTTTCAAACATCATTACTTATTTACTAGTGAACAATGAGTTCGTATATTTTTACAAAGCCAATATTGTGATAGATAAAAACTCTGGCATGTGTTGTGACAGCTCTGCTCTGCTCTTTTAGCACAAATGTTATGATAGAGCTTATGTTGGGTGGGTGCATGGGTGCTGCCATCGTATTATACTCAGAGAATTATGCAGTACTGTATCCACACTCAAACTCATGACTTTGCTTACCTATGTACAGTCAAATTCATACAATAGCACAAGACTCTTAAATGCATAATGACTTTTTTAGTGTTATGTTTAAGTACTTGTGAGCAACAATACTATACATTCACCAAATATGTGACTTTGATGTGTTCAGCACAGACATGATTAAAAACAGAATATGGGTTTTCTTATTTTTTTTTCAGTCCTGTGATACTTCCTCTTGCATATATTATAATTGTATTAGTATTTGATATAATTATTTATATAGCTTCCCACCCTCTCTTCCTCCAGGTTCTAATCAGGTGAATCTCCCAGATTTCACCATCTATGTGTTCTTGCAAGTTCCCATAATCTAGCCCTGCTCCTACATCAATTTCCTTGAGGCGAGGAGTGAATCATGTACTCAGTGACTTCATGTGAACCTTCTCCCCATTTTAACTTGTAAAATAAAGGCTAGAGCTGGTGATTGGGCAGTGGAAAGGAAGGTGAAGCTAAAAAGTTTTAAGGAAAGAAGGAGAGAGTGTAAGGGGGGAATGAGTAGAGGAAGGAGAGAGAGGAAGACTGAGGAGGAGGAGGTGGAAGGAAAATGGAGCAGAAGCACATGACCTGGAGAAACCTCAAGTTATGAGGGATCTCATAGCTGGGGAATATAGTAGTGTAGTGATTGATCTGCCCAATCTAGGCGTGCAGCTTATATTAATTGAGTTGTATTTTCCTTGCACAGGCTTATTTGGGTTGGAGATTTACTGCAGCAATAGAATAATAGCCAGAAGCTGGAAAGAACCCAGATGTCCCTCAACAGAAGATTGGATACAGAAAATGTGGTACATTTACACAATGGAATATTGCTCAGCTATTAAAAACAATGACTTTATGAAATTCACAGGCAAATGGAGGGAATTATCATCCTGAGTGAGGTAACCCAGACACCAAAGAACACACATGGTATGTACTCATTGATATCTATGACAGAACCCACAAACCATATGGAGCTTAAGAAGAAGGAAGACCAAAGTATAGATGCTTTAATCCAACATAGAACTGGGAACAAAATAGTCACAGGAGATAGAGGGGGAGAGGAACGTGGGAAGGAGAGAGGAAAAGGAGGGAGAAAAACAGGGATAAGATCAGGTAGTGAAAGGGACAGGAGAGAAGTACAGAGGGTCAGGAAATTGAATAGAAACATGTAGCACTGGAGGATGCAGAACTTAAGGAAGCCTCTAAAAAGTCCGAGACTCCAAGGAAGCATGAGGCTCCCAGGACGCAATGCAATGACTTTTGCTGAAATACCCAACAAAGGGTAGATATAACCTGTAGAGAACATCTCCAGTAGATAGGCATGGCCCCCAGTTGAAAGATGGGGTCACCCATGCATATTAAAAATTTTAACCCAGAAATATTCTTGTCCAAAGTAAAGACAGGGATAAAAAAATGGAACAGAGATTAAAGGAAAGGCCAACTAGGGATCCATTCCATCCGCAGACACCAAACTTCCACACTATTGCTGATGCCAAGAAGTGCTTGCTGACAGGAGCCTGGTATGGTTGTTCCCTGAGAAGTTCTACCAGCACCTGACCAATACAAATTCAGATACTCACAAAGAACCACTGTACTGAGCCTGGGGACCCTAATAGAAGAACTAAGGGGGAAGGAAAGAAGAAGCTTAAGGGGATTGCAACCCCATATGAAGAACACTATCAACTAACTGGACCACCTAGAGCTCCCAGAGACTAAACCACCAACCAGTGGGTATACATGGAGGGAGTCATGGCTTCAGATACATATGTAGCAGAGGATGGCCTTATCTGACATCAATGGGAGGGGAGGCCTTTGGTCCTGAGGAGGCTTGATGCCCCCTGAGGGGGATGCTAGAACGGTGAAGTGCGAGTGGGTAAATGGATGGAGGAGCACTCTCATAGAGGCAAAGGGGAGGGGGATAGAGGGATAGGATTGGGGTTTATGGAGGGGGAACAGGGAAGAGGGATATCATTTGAAATGTAAAAGAATGAAATAATTAATAAAAAATAGAAAGGATCTCAATGACTCACAACTGACAAATGGATCATGAGACTTATATATACACCATGCAATACTGTGGAGTTGCAAGAAAGAGTGAAATAATGAACTCTGTAGTTATATGGACAGAACTAATAAAGATCAGATTAAGTGATGAAACCTAGATACAAATATTTCATATTCTTTCCTATCTGAGCTCCAAATCTTTAGATGTGAGTACCTATCTTTAAGAAACTGCAGAAGACAGGAAAATAAATAGGACCATTGCAGGAGCAGGGAGTTGTGGAACAATAGATAATGAAATAGTAGGGAAGACTTAACCTAAATGGGGAAATACAAAAGAAGGAGACTCTAATTATGGGGGAAGGATGGAAGGAGGAAAATCTACAACTACTACTTAATAAACCAGCACAGTCTGTAGCATGAATCTGTAAACATTTGTCTTCCTATCCACAGATGAGTATTAGCAAGGAAATTTTTCTTTGCAACATATGTTGAACATACACACAAATCAAAATGCAGAGTTGTGATGACCAGCTCCAGGGGATAAGTCTGCAAAACAACTCCTACACCTAACACCCAGGAAATACATTAGCTTATGGGGTGGGAAGATTGTAAGAATCAGAGTGTCACAGAGTTTTATTTTTGAGATTTTATCTCCTACTAATATTAGAAACTACATCTGTAAATCTCACCAAAATGACTGCCTAAACATGAGATACTGTCCTAGGTCAACAGCAACAGACACATCTACACAAAGAACAAGAGGTCCCAACTTGAGACCTATTCCATAAGAGAGCGCCTACCACTAGCACTATTACTGATTTTATGCTCCACCTGCAGACAGGATCCTAGCATAACTGTCTTCTGAGAGGCTTTACCAGCAGCTGATGGAAACCGATGCAGCCACCCACAGCCAAACATTAGGCAGAACTGGGGGAATCTTATGGAAAGGGGGGGGGAGGAAGGATTGAAGAGCCAAGAGGTCAAGTATAGCACAAGAAAAATCTATAGAATTAAACAATCTGGGCCCACAGGGGCGCTCAGAGACTGAACCACCCACCAGAGAGCCTTCATGGGATAGACCTGGGCACTCTACACATATGGAACAGATAAACAGCTTGGTCTTCATGTGGGACCCCTAAAAGCAGGAACAGAGACTGTCTCTGACTCTGTTGCCTGCCTTTGGATCTCTTATCCCTAACTGGGATGCCTTGTCTAGCCTCAATAGGAGAAGATCTGCCTAGTTTTACTGCAACTTGATAGGCCAAGGGGGTTGATATCTACAGGAGGCCTCCCATTCTTTGAGGAGAAAGGGAGGGGAATGGGGATGGGGGAGGTGAGAGAGAAAGACTAGGAGGAGAGGAGAGACGGGGAGCCGTGATCAGGATATAAAGTAAAAACTAATAAAACTTTAAAAATATTTTAAAACAAAACAAACAAAGCAAAACAACAAGACCCAAGAGAAAACCAATGATGCTTAGATAGCAAGAAGTGATCTGCTCCAGGGAAGAGCACACCAACTGGACAGTCAATACCAAAGGGTCAGTCCTGAGAACATATGAAAGTTTTGTCATACAGACCAACCAGTTATATTTAATAACTTATATGTATACATATATACATGTAAAAACAATCAATGAAAAATAAGATCATTTGTGCATGTGTGTGTGTGTGTGTGTGTGTATTCATAAGTACAACCTGCTCAGCCCATACTATACTTGCATATGTGGAGTATATCTTCTTTATGACCTTCGGATAATGGTTTCTGTAACCCCTTGGAATTTGCCCTAAGTTCTAGAAGTCTGCTGTTATCTCAGAAGCAGTAAAACAATCCTATTATAAAAGGAACTGGATCACTGTGGGTGTCACCATTTGGAAACAATGGTAACCCTTGCATGCTAGATGTGTCTGCAGAATAAACACTCTGTCTTTGCAGACTATTTGAGTAAGGGGTCTTCCTTCAGTGATATCTCAGACCCTTACACTAACCCTTCTTATTTTGTATTTTGGAGTGTTTTGTTGTTGTCGTGAGACCTCTTTTTTATAAAAAGTCAGTAAACTTTATTCCTAAATAACCACACTCACTTAGAGACATTTAATTTTGTTTTTTAAATATTTATTTATATTACTTATATGAGTTCATCATAGCTCTCTTCAGACATACCAGAAAAGGGCATCAGATCCCATTAGAGATGGCTGTGAGCCACCATGTGGTTGCTGGGAATTGAACTCAAGACCTTTGGAAGAGCAGTCAGTGCTCTTAACCATTGAGCCATCTCTCCAGCTCTTAATTTTGTTTTTAATAACAAGTACAAGTCAGAAACATGACACAAAGAAACTGTGGTGGTTTGAATAGGAATATTCCTCATGAGCTCATATTTTTCAATACTTGGTATTAGGGAGCAATCTCATTTGACAGGAACTAGGAGGGATGGAGCAGTATGTCACTAGGGGTAGGTAGGTTCTGTGGTTTCAGGAGCTCAAGCCTGGGCACATGCTCTCCCTCCTCCATCTCTCTTCTGAGATTTGGGTGTAGAATTGTCACCACCTTCTCCAGAACCATGACTAAATGCATGCTACCATACTCCTTGCCATGATGATAATAGACTAAACTTCTGAGATGGCAAGCCAGCCCCATTGAATATTTTTCTTTATAAGAGTTTCCATGATCATAATATCTCTAAACCCCAAATAAGACAGTGATTTAGATAGTAAAATACACTAAGTTGCCTCTTCCTTTTTAAGAAATCAGCTTACTATGTTTTATTCTTGTTGTTTTTCTTTTTGATTTTTATTATTAATTATTTTATTTATTTACATTTCAAATGTTGTCCCCCTTCCTGGTCTCCATTCCACAAAACCTCCACCCCATACCCCTTCCGCTTTGCCTCTAAGAGGGTGCTCCCCCACCTACCCACCCACTCCTGTCTCATACCTCTAGCATCCCCCTTTGCTGGGGCAACAAGCCTCTACATGAGCAAGCACCTTCCATGCCATTGATGCCAAATAAAGCAGTCCTCTGCTACATATGCAGCAGGAGCAATAGGCAGACTTAGATATAGTCTTGGGTTGATGGGTTAGTCTCTGGGAGCTCTGAGGGGTCAGGTTAGTTGATATTGTTGTTCTATGTGGTTATAATCCCATTAAGCTCCTTCAGTTCTTACCCTAACTCTTCTATTGTGGTCCCTAGGCTCAGTAAAATGTTAGCTGTATCTGCATCTGTTTTACTCAGCTGCTGGCAGAACCTCTCAGACGACAGCTATACCAGGTTCCTGTCTGCAAGTACTTCTTGGCATGAGCAATAGTGTTGGGTTTTTGTGCCTGCAGATGGGATGTATCCCAAGATGGGGCAGTATCTGAATGACCTTTCCTTCAGTCTCTGCTCCATTTATTTGTTCCTGTGTTTCCTTTAAACAGAAACAATTCTGGGATAAAGATTTTGTAATGGGTGGATGACCCCATGCCTCAACTGGGGGCCATGTCTATCTACTGGAAGTAGTTTCTTGAGGTCCTAGCTCCCTGCTGTTGGGTGTTTTGGCTAATGTCATGCCCATTGGGTCCTGGGAGCTTCTCACATCCCTGGAATCTGGGACTTCCTAGTGGCTTCTCCATCTAATCCCCTGCTATATATTTCTACTCATTGTCCTGGCCCCCTGAAATTCTCTCCTGTCTCTTCCCATACCTGATCCTGCCCCAACTTTTCACTCCCCTCCCCCACCCAGGTCCCTCTCTCCCTCTGCTTCCCAAGATTGTTTTGTTCCTCCTTCTAAATGTGATTGAAGCATCCACACTTTGGCCTTCTTGTTAAGCTTCATGTGGTCTGTGAGTTGTATTGTGGGCATTCTGAGATTTGGGTCTAATATCCACTCATCAGTGAGTAAAGTTACCTCACTTAGGATATTTTCTAACTCTATCCATTTGTCTGCAAAATTTGTGAAGTCATTATTTTTTAATAGCTGAGTAGTATTCCTTTGTGTAAATGACCCACATTTTCTGTATCCATTCTTCTGTTCTGAGATATCTGTGTTGTTTCCAGCTTCTGGTTATTATAAATAAGGCTGATATGAATATAGCGGAGCATGTGTACTTGATATATGTCGGAGCATCTTTTGGATATATGTTCAATAGCTGGGTCTTCAGGTAGAACTATTTCCAATATTCTGAGGAACTGCCAGATTAATTTCCAGAGTGGTGTACCAGTTTCCAAACCCACCAGCAATGGAGTGTTCCTCTTTCTCCACATCTTCACCAGCATTTGCTGTCAATTGAGCCTTTTATCTTAGTTATTCTGATTGGTGTTAGGTGGAATCTCAGGGTTTTGAATTTGCATTTCTCTGATAACTAAGGATGTTTAACAGTTAAATGTTTCTTGGACATTCAAGATTCCTCTGTTAAGAGTTATCTGTATAGTCCTGTACCCCATTTTTAAATTGGGTTATTTGGATTTTTTTGGAGTCTAACTTCTTGAGTTCTATGTATATTTTGGATATTAGCCCTCTTTTGGATGTAGGGTAGATGCAGATCTTTACCCACTATGTAGGCTGCCGTTTTGTCCAATTGACAGTGTCATTTGTCTTACAGAAGCTTTTCAGTTCATGAGGTCTTACTTGTCAATTGTTGATCTTAGAGCCTGAGTCATTGGTGTTTTTAATCAGGAAAATTTCCCCTGAGCCTATGCGTTTGAGGCTATTTCCCACTTTCTCTTCTATTACATACAGTGTATCTGGTTTTATGTTGAGGTCCTTGATCCACTTGGACTTGAGCTTTGTACAAGGTGATTAGTATGGATCTATTTGCATTCTTCTATATGCAGACTGCCAGTTAGACTAGCAGTATTTGTTGAAGATGCTTTTTTTTTTTCCACTCTATGGTTTTGGCTTCTTTGTCAAAGATCATAGGTGTGTGGGTTATTTTTGGATCTTCAATTCTATTCCATTGATCTACCTTGTCTGTCTTTGTACATGTACCATGTAGTTTTTATCACTATTTCTCTGTAGTACAGCTTGAGGTCAGAGATGTTGATTCCCCCAGAAGTTCTTTTATTGTTGAGAATTTTTTTTTGTTATCATGTTTTTTTGTTTGTTTTGTTTTTTTGTAACCATAGGGAGTTGAGAACTGCTCTTTCTGTGTCTTGGAAGAATTGTGTAGGAATTTTGATGGAGATTTCATTGAATCTTATAGAGTGTTTTTGGTAAGATGTGCATTTTTACAGTGTTAATCCCATGGATCCATGAGCATGGGTGATCTTTCCATCTTCTGAGGTCTTCTTCAATTTCTTTTTCAGGGACTTGAAGCTTTTGTCATATATATCATTCACTTGCTTGGTTAGAGTTACACTAAGATATTTTATATTATTTGCAGGTATTCTAAAGGGTGTTGTTTCCCTAATTTTTTCTCAGCCCAATTATCATTTGTACAAAGAAAGGCTACTACTTTGTTTGAGATAATTTTACATCCAGCCACTTTGTTGAAGTTGTTAATCAGTTGTAGGAGTTGTCTTGTAGAATTTTGGGGGTCACTTATGTTTACTATGATATCATCTGAAAATGGTGATATCTTGACTTCATCTCAATTTGTATCCCCTTGATCTACTTTTCTTGTATAATTGTTCTAGATAGAACTTCAAGCACTATATTGAATAAATAGGGAGAAAGGAGGTAGCCTCTTCTTATTCCTGATTTTAGTGGGACTGCTTCAAGTTTTTCTCCGTTTAATTTGACATTGGCTGTTGGTTTGCTATGTATTGCTTTTTTATAATGTTTGGGGCTATGCTTTGAATTCCTGATCTCTCCAAGACTTTTAACATGAAGGGGTGTTGTATTTTATCAAATGATTTTTCAGTATATAATAAAAAGATCATGTGATTTTTCCCTTGAGTTTGTTTATATAGTGGATTCTGTTGATGGATTTTCATATATTGAATGATCCTCATATCCCTGGTATTAAGCCTACTTGCTCATGATGAGTGATAGTTTTGATGCATTCTTGGATTCAGGTTGTGAGATTTTTTTTTAACATTTAAAAACATATTTTAATTAAATAGAATTGAATCACATTCTTGTTCCCCTTTTGTACCACCGCTCCTCCCAGAGACCCCCTTCAATAGATATAATATACTTTTTGTCGTATTCCTTAAAATTTATAAAATATTATAAAAATAAAAATAAGT
>NW_022196905.1:146109108-146109402 GCF_008632895.1 Mastomys coucha | reverse complement strand
GTAAAAACATGAAATAAACAATACTATTAATAGAGAGGCTGAGATAGGAGAATCAAGATTTTAAGACCCTTATGTTGTACACAGCAAGGCACTGTCACAAACAAACAAGTTGACAGTGTATATAGATTGTACAATGTTGGACCTATTTCTCCAATTACCAAAGTAGAGAGAACACTGGATGACAATCAACAAATTTCCAAATCTTCATATTATTGGATTTCAATCCATTAGGATATGTGGGTAATATTAATTTTCAAATTAATATATTAAGAAAAAGTAATTGTCACTTCCTGT
>NW_022196905.1:145988708-146106963 GCF_008632895.1 Mastomys coucha | reverse complement strand
GTCACTGGGCTGGCGGAGTTCCTGTGTGCCTGGTCCTGCTGGTCCCAGTTACTCCCAGTGTTGGGACATATGTTGGTTCATGCCCACCTCTGATCCTGGGTGTCTAGAATTTTCATGTTACATAAGTGTAACCCTCCTGCTTGACCCTGCCTGCTTCTTTTAACCACACCTCTCTGCCTACCAGGTTGTGAGAATTTTATTGAGTATTTTTGCATTGATATTCATAAGGGAAAATGGTCTGAACTTCTTTTTTATGGTTGGGTCTTTCTTTGGTTTAAGTATCAGAGTAACTGTGGCTTTATAGAATGAATTAGGCAGTGTTCTTTCTGTTTCTATTTTGTGGAATATTTTGCGGAGTATTGGTGTTAGCTTTTCTTTGACGGTCTGGTAGAATTCTGCACTAAAACCATCTTTTTTTTTCTTTTTGTTGGGAAGTCTTAATGACAGCTTCTATTTCCTTATGTATTATGGGATTGTTTAGATAATTTACCTGATCTTGATTTAACTTTGGTAAGAGGTATCAGTCCAAAAAAAATCATCCATTTTATCGAGGATTTTCAGCTTTGTTGAGTATAGGCTTTTGTAATAAGATCTGAGAAGATTTGAATTACCTCAGTTTCTGTAATGTCTCCCTTTTCTTTTTTCTTTTTTGAACTCTTTTTTATTAGATGTTTTCTTTATTTACAATATCTCCTTTCTCAGGTTCTCCTTCCCCCCAAAATAAAGAAAGAAAAAGAAAAAAAAAGAAAAAAAGAAAAAAGAAAATAAAATAAAAAAACTAAAACTAAAACAAACCCCTGTTCCCTCCCCCCTCCCCCTGCTCACCACCCCACCCTCTCCCACTTACTGGCCCTGGCATTTCCCCTACACTGGGGCATAGAACCTTCACAGGGCCAAGGGCCTCTCCTCCAATTGATGACCAACTTGGCCATCCTCTGGTATAAATATGCAGCTGGAGCCATTAGTCCCACCATGTCTACTCTTCGGTTGGTGTTTTAGTCCCTGGAAGCTCTGAGGGTATTAGTTAGTTTATA
This sequence comes from Mastomys coucha, assembly GCF_008632895.1. Taxonomy (NCBI): domain Eukaryota; kingdom Metazoa; phylum Chordata; class Mammalia; order Rodentia; family Muridae; genus Mastomys; species Mastomys coucha. Next base: position 146,105,929 of record NW_022196905.1, on the reverse strand, counting down.
TTGTTGTTTGTCATAAGGGGCTGCAAACCCTTCAGTTCCTTGGGTCCTTTCTCTACCTCCTTCATTGGGGATCCTGTACTCAGTCCAATGGATGGCTGTGAGCCTCTACTTCTGTATTAGTCGGGTACTGTCAGAGCCTCTCAGGAGACAGTTATATCAGGCTCCAGTAATCCAGCACTTGCTGGCATCCACAATAGTGTCTAGATTTGATGACTGGATATGGGAAGGATTCCCAGGTGGAGCAGTCTCTGAATTGTCCTTCCTTTAGTCTCTGCTTCTTCACAGACTTAGAAAGAGCAATTTGCAAATTCATCTGGAATAACAAAACCCCAGGATAGCCAAAACTATTCTCAATAATAAAGGAACCTCTCATGGAATCACCATCCCAGACCTTAAGCAGTACTACAGGGCAATTGTGATAAAAGCTGCATGGTATTGGTACAGTGACAGGCAGGTAGATCAATGGAATAGAATTGAAGACCCAGAAATGAACCCACAAACCTATGGCCACTTGATCTTTGACAAAGGAGCTAAAACCATCCAATGGAAAAAAGACAGCATTTTCAACAAATGGTGCTGGCTCAACTGGCAGTTAGCATGTAGAAGAATGCAAATCGATCCATTCCTATTTCCTTGTACAAAGCTCAAGTCCAAGTGGACCAAGGACCTCCACATAAAACCGGATACACTCAAACTAATAAAAAAGAAAGTGGGGAAGAGCCTGGAGCACATAGGCACAGAGGACAATTTCCTGAACAGAACACCAATAGCTTATGCTCTAAGATCAAGAATCGACAAATGGGACCTCATAAAATTGCAAGGCTCTGTAAGGCAAAAGACAATAGGACAAAATGGCAACCAACAAATTGGGAAAAGATCTTTACCAATCCTATATCTGATAGAGGGCTAATATTCAATATATACAAAGAACTCATGAAGTTAGATTCCAGAGAAACAAATAACCGTATTAAAAAATGGTGTACAGATCTAAACAAAGATTTTTCAACTGAGGAATACCAAATGGCTGAGAAGCACCTAAAGAAATGTTCAACATCCTTAGTCATCAGGGAAATGCAAATGAAAACAACCCTGAGATTCCACCTCACACCAGTCAGAATGACTAGGATAAAAAGCTCAGGTGACAGCAGATGCTGGAGAGGTTGTGGAGAAAGAGGAACACTCCTTCATTGCTGGTGGGACTTCAAGCTGGTACAATCACTCTGGAAATCAGTTTGGCGGTTCCTCCGGAAATTGGACATAGTACTACCAGAGGACCCAGCTATACTACTCCTGGGCATATACCCAGAAGATTTTCCAACATGTAATAAGGACACATGCTCCACTATGTTCATAGCAGTCTTACTGATAATAGCCAGAAACTGGAAACAACCCAGATGTCCCTCAACAGAGGAATGGATACAGAAAATGTGGTACATCTACACAATGGAGTACTACTCAGCTATTAAAAACAGTGAATTTATGAAATTCTTAGGGAAATGGATGGATCTGGAGAATATAATCCTGAGTGAGGTAACCCAATCACAAAGGAACACACATGGTATGCATTCTCTGATAAGTGGATATTAGCCCAGGAGATCAGAATACACAAAGTACAAACCACAAACCATAAGCAACTCAAGAAGAAGGAAGACCAAAGTGTGGATACTTTGTTCCTTTCAAAAGGGGGAACAAAATACCCATGGAAGGAGTTGTAGAGACTAACTATATCTCCCTTTTCATTTCTGATTTTGTTAATTTGGATTTTGTCTCTGTGCCTTTTCAAAGAATCACCTCTTGCTTCTGTTGATTCTTTGTATAATTTTCTTTGTCTCTAATTGGTTGATTTCAGCCTGACTTGATTATTTCCTGTCATCTACTCCTCTTGGGTGTGTTTGCTTCCTTTTTCTAGAGCTTTTATGTGTGCTGTTACATTGCTAATGTAGGATCTCTCCAATTTCTTTACAAAGGGACTTAGTGCTATGAATTTTCCTCTTAGAACTGCTATCATTTTGTCCCAAAAGTCCGGGAATGCTGTGCCTTGGTTTTCATTGAATTCTAGAAAATCTTTCATTTCTTCCTTGACCAATTTATCACTGCATAGAGTTGTTTAGTTTCCATGAGTATTTGGGCTTTTTGTTGTTTTTGTTGTTATTTAATCTAGCCTTAGTCCATGATGATCTGATGGAATGAATGGGATTATTTCAATCTTCTTGTATCTGTTGAGACTTCTTTTGTGTCTGATTATATGTCCAATTTTGGAGAAGGTACAATGAAGTGCTGAGAAGAAGGTACATTCTTTTGTTTTAGGGTGAAATGTTCTGTAAATATCTGTTAAATCCATTTGGCTCATAATCTTTATTAGTTTCACTGTGTCTCTGTTTAGTTTCTGTTTCAATGACCTGTCAATTGGTAAGAGTGGGGTGTTGAAATCTCCCACTATTATTGTATGAGGTCCAATATGTTTTGAGCTTTAGTAAAGTTTCTCTTACGAATGTGGATGCCCTTGCATTTGGGGAGTAGATGTTCAGAACTGGGACTTCATCTTGGTGGATTTTTCCTTTGATGCATATTTAGAGTCCTTACCCATCATTTTGATAACTTTTGATTTAAAGTTTATTTTATTGGATACTAAAAATGGCTACTCCATCTTATTTCTTGGGACCATTTGTTTGGAAAACTTTTTCCATCCCTTTCCTCTGAGGCAGTGTCTGTTTTTATCACTGAGGTGTGTTTCTTTTATGCAACAAAATGCTGCATCCTGTTTCTGTATCCAGTCTGTTAGCCTATGTCTTTTTATTGGGTAATTGAGTCCATTGATGTTGAGAGATATTAAAGACCAATGATTTTTCGTTCCTGTTATTTTTGTTGTTCGAGCTGGTATTACATGTGTGTGTGTGTGTGTGTGTGTGTGTGTGTGTGTTTCTTTTTGTTTGGACTAGAAAGAAGAAAGAAAACACAAATAGAGGCAACCCTGGAGATGGCCAACCTAGGAAAGAGATCAAGAGATACAGATACAAATATCACCAACAGAATACAAGAGATAGAAGAGAAAAACTCAGGTGTAGAAGATACCATAGAAGATATTGACACATCAGTCAAAGAAAATACAAAGTGTAAAAAGCTCCTAACCCAAAATATTCAGGAAATTTGGGGCACAATGAAAAGACCAAACATAAAAATAATAGGTATAGAAGAAGGTGAAGAATCCCAGCTCAAGGGCCGAGAAAACATCTTCAACAAAATCATAGAAGAAAACTTCCCTAACCTAAAAAAAGAGATGCTCATAAATACACAAGAAGCCTACAAAACACCAAATAGATTGGACTAGAAAAGAAAACCCTTTCATCACATAATAATCAAAACACTAAATATATGGAACAAGGAAAGAATATTAAAAGCAGTAAGGAAAAAGGGCAACTAACATATAAAGGCAGACCTATCAGAATTACATCAGACTTCTCAACAGAGACTTTTAAAGCCAGAAAATCCTGGACAGATGTCTTCCAGACCCTAGGAGAATATCTAGCCCAAGATATTATACTCAGGAAAACTGTCAATCACCATAGATGGAAAAACCAAGGTGTTCCATGTCAATACCACATTTTAACAATATCTTTCTACTAATCCAGCCCTACAGAGAATACTAGACGGAAATCTCCAACACAAGGAGGTTTAACTCCTTACATCCAAGAAAACACAAGAAATTAAACATTTCATAACAAAACCAAAAGAAGAGAATCACACCTCCAGCAACAAAAGTAACAGGAACTAACAACCATCTGTTTTGAATATTTCTCAACATCAATGGACTCAATTCCCCAATGAAAAGAAAGACACAGGCTAACAGACTGGATATGTAAACAGGACCCAACTTTTTGCTGCATACAAGTAACATACCTCAGTGAGAAAAACAGAAACTATCTCAGGGTAAAAAGCTAGAAAAAAGTTTTCCAAGCAAATGGTCCCAAGAAACAAGCTGGAGTTGCCATTCTAAATATCTGATAAAATAGTCTATCACCGAAAAGTTTTCAAACAAGATGGGGAAGGACACCATATTCATCAAAGGAAAAATCCACCAAGATGAAATCTCAACACCTATGCCCCAAATGCGAGGACAGCCACACTCATAAAAGAAACTTTACTAAAGCTCAAAATAGCAGAGGCTATCCCAAAAGCTGTTGCCTGTATGTGTGATATGTTCTAGCTAGGCTCTCTTGTCTGGACTTGATGGCAGAGGAAGCACCTAGCCTCCCAAACACTTGAAGTGCCGGGGTTGGGGGATACTCAGGAGGGACCCCACCCACTCAAAGAAGGGTATGAAGGATGGGGGTAAGTTTGTGGGAGGGGGTAACTTGGAGAGGGCAGCAGGAAGGATGTTAAATGAATAAGTAAAAAACATTTTTTTAATTAAAAAAGAAAAGAAAGAAATATGTCCTCATGACCTCACTATTTGTACTGGCAAGAAATATTTTTACTTAACTGCTATCAACATTTTAAAGAAAACTAAGCAGGAATTTCTCTTGAGATGAGAGCATGTAAGATGATTTATTTGGAAAGAGATATGAAGCCCTCTTTTTTCCCTATTTTCTTCCTGAAGGTCTTCCTGGGTCACTATTATCACCCATGATCACAGTTAAGTGACAAAGAACAAAGGAAATTCAATATTTGACATCAAAGTAGTAAATGATAACTAAGCAAAATTTGAGTCACTGATATACCCCAAGTTCAGAATCTTTATTAATACTCAGGATATTGTATAATATTATACAAACTCTAACAATTTCCATATGTACAGTCATATTTGGTATGATGTTACATATATAAAATGCTCACTCTTCTTGCTCAAGAGGCACATACTACTCAGGGAATAAGAGTGTTATTTCTTCACAATGGTTCAGCCTTCAATTTTATCCAGTCATATGTACATAAGATAGAGAAGTATACACTTAAGGCCATATTTGCAAAATATTTAAAGGGTAATAAATCTTAACTGCATTGGCCTGCTTTAGAACCCCTAGACGATGCAACACAACTTCCTACCCTAGGGTACTTCTCCATACTTTTCCAGGAACACCCCTGCTTCTTGAAGTCCACCTGCTGCCTTTCACTCCCAACAAATGTGACCAACCTATTAACCAATGTCTGACATTGATGCAAAAGAGAGGCTGTGCAGCTTTTCAACCTATAATCCACAAAATAAACACATTAATCCAAGAAACAAAGTTGAGCTAATTAAGCACTCAGCTGATCAGAGGAGTGTGAGCCTTCTTGCATTTTTCACATCCTTAAATTGTGTTTAACTTATCTGACCTCAACAACTCTTTAGGTATAATAGTTTGTCCTATCTAACCTCCACCTAGACCATCAAACTTTAACTCACATATGCTGTGTGACATCAGCAATAAAGTGACAACCCAGAGAAGGGCCTCAGAAATGTCTCTGCAATGTTAATATTCATACCAATGAAAGCAATATAGTAAAATAGTGCCTAGAAAAGGTTTAAAGACATAGTCCTTGAAACTGCATATTATTTAATCTATTCATGTTTTCCAGGGAAGAGTTTATCATAAGCATTGGATTGTAAGAGCCAACAAAAGATGCACAAGAAAGATAATCTAAAACTCAGCTGTGAATACAAATATTACAAAGTGGATAATAAGATAAACTAGGTCCTGAGAGATGGCACAGCAGATAAGAGCACTTAGTGATTTTACAGGGGATCTGAGTTTAGCTCCTAGTGCCAACTCGTAACTGCCTCCAGCTCCAGGGCATCTGATATGCTCTTCTGGGCCCCACAGACACCTGCATTCACACATTAACATGCATATATACAGACACACAGAGAGACACATAATTAGAAAATAAAATAAATCTTTACCCTCAGAGAGGGAAAGGGGAGGGTGAATGAGATGGGGGGGTTTCGAGGGGATATCAGGAAGGGGGATATCATGTGAAATATAAATAATAAAATGATTAATAAAAATTAGAAGATAAAAAGATATTAAGAGTTCCTTCCCTGATTAAATAGCTATTACATTTTTATTTTTAATCTGTAAATAAAACTTCACAGCTAGATTAAATGATACTGTTCTTAGCTTATTATATTGCATTCAAATATAATATCTGAAAAATTTAAAAACAAGAGCATGACATATGAAGCAACAAGATGTGAATTTTTATTAATAATTAACTAAGTGTTATGCAGCACTTCCTTATCATTTTTCCAGAGACCAGATAAATGTCACTGGGTTTCTGTCTTACATATCAGCGGTTCCATAATTCATACAAAAAGGAAGTACTAGCTTGTCTTATAGGACAGGATATATTGATATTCTACACATTTCACAAAGGCTAGCAGAAGTGAGTCACATTTCGGTCACCACAAACAAGTGTTGAACATTTAGCAATGAGAAGTATGATAACTTCAATTCTACACTCTATATAAAAGAGTGTAATTCTATACTCTTTATTCTCCCATATAAAGACCTCACAGTTCCTCACTGATATGTACAATTTTCATAGGCTATGTGAATTTAAGTTATATAGCTTAAAAATATTTTAAACTAATGTGCAATATTATGACCAGTTTGTGTGTGTGTGTGTGTGTGTGTGTGTGTGTGTGTGTGTGTGTTTGTGTGTGCGTGTATTGCCCTCAGATTCCTCAATCTTTATGTACACAGAGCTGTGGTCCAGGGTTCTGGAAATTTCTCCAAGAAGAAAGACCTATCTGCTGACATTCTTATTTTTTTATCCTGAGAAGCACATTTCCAACCAAACAGGTAGAAAAAGAATACCTTTCCTCCAATTGCTTGTGTATGTAGAAGTGACCATGGTGCCAGAATGCAGCACTGTTCTCCATCTCCTATTCACTCATTGGCACCAGCTCCAAATCTCCAGGTTCAATGAGTTGTGTAGGTGTTGTCCTCAGCAATAGCATCTTAGCATCAGGTTGTGGAGAACAACTAATAGCCTTGGCAGTAGCCTGGGTTGTTTGGGGGACCCCTTCAGCCAACACATAGATTAGATTTTACCCATTTTCAGTACTGGAAGCTTCATTAGATGATGAGATGTCTAGTTGGGACTCTTGCTGGGTCCAGCATAGCTGTATAAGTAGGTGTGACATAGTTCCTGCCTCTGGATCAGCACCAGATTCTCACATGTGCTGATGGTTGCTGTTGCCCTGAAACTGATCTTCTGTCTGTCCTATTTTACTTTCAGTCTCTCTTTCTGGGGAATACCCTTCATCCATTACTCAGAGCTAATCATGCCATAATAAATGAAACAGATGCAGTTCTCAGGAATGAGGAATGGAAGTGGTCATGAGGCTGTGGTGGATGAGGAAGGGTATTCTGCTTGGCCTTTAAGGCCATGGGAAAGGATGCTTACTTAGAACCTTCACCCCTAAGGACTAGTGGAAGGTACTCTGCATGCTGCTAGAAGAGAAAGGTAAAAACACCAACTCAGCTATGCATCCTTCACTCTACAGTGGTGACCAGCCTACAAGATCTGTTGGTGCAGTAGGGGCAAAACAGTTGTGGAAGTGGCCAGCTAATATATGATTGGAGGTAATGCCCACTCCATGAGAAGGAACCTATAGCTTGGTATACCCACTGCTTGGGTAGCCAATAACTGAGACTAGATAGGCCAGGGACATAGGAGAAAACTAAATACTAGCTTTGCTAAAAGAACATAGCAATAAAATGACTTCTAAGGACATTCTGCTATATATCAATGCCTTCCTTAAGCATAATCAGAGCAAGTCATTCCTGCAGCAGATGAGAACAAATGTCCAGAAAATATACAGAATAAGAGACCTTGGAACATTCTACTTTACGTGAGATGTCTCCAGCAAATCCCTCCACTAAAGCTCAGAGAACTCTGTGGCAGAAAGAGCCAGATGGGTTGGAGAATAAGCAAAAGCCCTTTTAAACACACATGAATGCAGGATCACATATGAATGTGTTCAGATGAGAAAGCATGCATAGGCCCTAAAGAAGTCTGTACCAGATGTTATCCTACAACCGAGAGACATGTACATATGTGCCATCACTAACCCAGAAGCTTGATCCAACTGATAACCACTTAAAAATAAAATCTTTGTTTTTAAGGGAGTTCCACTATGCTTTAAGGTTAGGCCCAATGGCCAGCAATAGACGGCCAACATAAAACAAAGTCAAACTCTAAGGCATCGTTGTAGGCTCTGTTGGGTCAGGGCTTTTTTTTTTTTTTTTTTTTTTTTTTTTTTTTTTTTGTATTGTTCCTTTGTGTATTATTGCTTCTTGTTTCATGCTTTTACAGAATTTCAGTGTATGTGAACCTATATGTCTCTGTGTCCATATGTACTAATGCTTTTTCTTCAATCTTTTATTAATAATAATTGACATTTTGATCACTTTATTAATAGCCATTTCTTGAACATTAAAGCCTGACAATTTCTTCTTTATCAATAAGAAGTATGTATTCACAGCCCAATTCAAGAGTACCTCAACAGTGAGGTAAACCCATCTCCCCCAAACAAGTGGCCTGTCATGGCTTTGTCTGGCACAGCTCTACAGCTCTACTCTTCTCTTTCATTATAGCTAGGTTTCTAGTCATTTTGTGAGGTACTAAGGCACACTCATTGTCAAGGGCAATACCAGATCTCTCTAAGCTGTATCCTGATTATCTTCATTTGCTTCTGCTTCCTCTATTTATTCTTCATTGGCCACCCCAGCTAGTCATCTGCATCACCCAGCAAGGAATATTTGGACTTGAATTTACTGTGGCTCTTCCCATTATTTATTTTTTGATGGGGGTTATATTACCACCATTGTGGCCTTCAAGTTTCTAAAACCAGCAAGAACATTGAGGTGGTTGCTGGTCTCAACAGTCTCTGTCATCTTCATCTGCTGTTTGATTCAACTTATTTGTTGTGTGTAGTTTTGTCTTCACCTCTTTAAATAGCTACCTCAGATCTGAGAGTGGAAAACACACACACACACACCGGTTATTCTTAAAATGTCTTTGTTAACTTAATGACTGGACATTCCTAAATCTTCCCCTGCTACCCCAGGCCAAGTCGGGAAAGTGCTAGCCACTTCCTGAAAACTTACATGGCTGGTTGGCTTTATCTCCTCTGCTAGTGTCCCCTTCTCTCCCAGTCCCAAAGCAACTCTCAGTGTCCCATTTCGTGCTATCATTGGCTACTGGCAACTTTATTGACAGATCAAAAACCAATTGAGGGCAAGGACCTTCAGCATCAGTAAACAGATTACTGATTAAATCAAAGCATCAGAAAAACCTTCTACAATTATCTGTGGAATTTGGTGGGAATATCTTGTTTTGACCACGCTGTATACTGTGAACCTGACCTGATCATGTAAATGAGAATTACTAAAAAGAAACTGTCTATGAAGTCTGATTGACTGATTAGAACTGCAGTGATGTGCAGATATTGGAATGCCCAGAGCCTAATAACAATTTATCCTGGGCTAACTTTAGCCCCTATTAGCCATTCCTTACCCATTTCTTTGTTGAGCTTAATGTACCATGAGTAACAGAAGAATACCTTTAGGAATGTATTAAGTAGAACAGAAGAACAGAAGCTTCTACCAGCCCCGATGCTAAGATTTCATCTGATAGCATTTGAGACCATGGCTGAATTTTCTGAATTTTCACTACACCTTCTAATGTCTAACTGACTAGCATCTCGATTCATGTCTGTTCTGATACTACAAACACTTCATGGAACTGCTTCCACACTGGAACATGGAATTTGGAGTGACCTAAGTTTCAGACATGGTCTCTCACATTTGGTTCCAGAATAAATCTTATTCCCTTAGCGGTGAGAGAAGTGTTGACAGTCATCCTATTCAACAAGGGATCATCTACCGCTTTCTACTCTGTACACAGACACCTAGTGGCCCTGGTCCTAGGGAAATTCCACTGTAGCTTTCTTGGCTAGAACTTGCCTGGCAGGTACAATGAAGCCACGCTCCTGACATTCATCATGTTCTGCAGTGCCTGGGTCACCTTCCTACCTGCCCCATACAGCAAGGGCAAGGCCATGGCAGCTATGAAGAGTGAGTGTATCCATCCTCCAGTGCAGGACTTCTCAGATGAATCTTTGTTCTAAAGTGTTACATTATTCTCATGACTAAAAACTCTTTGAAAGGCTTAAGACAAAAAAAAAAAAAAGGATAGTCTAGGAGAAATGAGTATTTCTGAAGTGTCTGGTTAGAAGCTGGAAAAATCCATAGATTAACATTAAGAAAGGCTTCCAGGGGAAAGACTGGAAGTTCATAACCTCACCAAGAAAATGTGCTATAAATAGGTCATGTTATGTAAACTTTGTGTAATGCATTGTCAAGTGTCAAGGAATCTGGAAATTTCAGTGTTCACCTTCTAGACGTACAGTCACTTTTGTGACAAGATCTCCTTTCTATCAATATATCATATCACTAAGGGCAAGGTCAGAGAGGCAATGGAAGTATAGTACAGGGGCTGGAGAGATGGCTTAGGGGTTAAAAGCGCTTGTTGTTCTTACAGAGGACCAGGTTCCATCCCAGCACCCATATGGTAGCTCAAAAATATCTATAACTTCAGTCCCAGGGGATCCAACACCCCCATTCTGGTCACTTCTGTGGGTTAAAATGGTGTCCTGCAGGAAGTTTGACTCCAAGCACCCCATGCCACCGCTGGGCGGGTAGGTCCCCAAGGCCGCACAGAGGCCAGGGATGGCAGGTTCTATCTCTTGGACACCATGATGTCTCGGAAGAGCTGAGAATGGAGTAGGGGCTCACGGGGCTGGCTCTGGCCTGGGGCCAAAGGGAAAAGGGCAGGAGGAGAGCTCCGAGTCCTTGGCTTGCTCTGTTAGCAGGTGGCTTGGGTTGGTAGAAGCCGTGGCTGAGAGCGCAGAGAGGCCTTCTGCGTGAGATTAGATGTAGCTCTTTAGAGGAAGACCTGCTCCATTGCTCCCCACGGGTTCCTGGATGAGAAGAGACAATCCGTGGTTTTAAGGTGTTTATTGTTATGGCCTGAGGTAGAGGCAGAGAAAGGCAAAGAGAGGGAGAGAGTAGAGAAGTAGAGGCCAGCCATGGCCACATGGAGAGACGGGGTAAAAGAATATGGAGAGAGGGGGAGCAAGAGGACAAGAGAGAGGCAAGAGTAAGAGAGTAAGAGTAAGAGAGAGAGGAGGGGGCAAGCAGCCCCCTTTATAGTGGGCTTGGCCTACCTGGTTGTTGCCAGGTAACTGTGGGGAGGAACATTCCTGGATGTTGCAAGGTAACTATGGGGTTGGACTCCAGACAGAATACCAGAGACCTAGGACATTGCCCTCTGTGACTGATGACCACAGAATTATGGAGCTGAGGCCTCATGACAGGAGCCTGATGTCTGGAGCTGTGACAAACACCTTCTGTTCCTTGCAGGAACCCCTGCTGGGTCTCTGGGGTTTAAACCTAGCTCAACCAGAAAACAGGCTCCCTTTCACAGTCCCACACACTTCAGGCTCCAGGTACTCACATAAAAATAAAGATTTATATTTCAGAGAGGATTAACTTTAAAAACACAAACACACATAATGCATTACTAGGTAAAGCTAGTTTATTGTATCCAAAGTCCCAGCATAAACTTATAAAGAAGGCACCTGCCGAGCTTGGAGGAGCTGCTGGCTGAGTCAGAACATCATGCCTTCCAGTCCGTCCTCCATGAACTTCTTATAAAGTGCCATGAACTTCGCCACAAAGGCTTCCAAATGATAAATGGCTTTGCTGCCCAGCTGTAGTCGATGCTCATAATAGGCTGCCATCTGTGCCACTTCCCCTTTCAGCTGCCCATCACAGTTATGTAGGAGCTCTGAGAGTAGGCCCTACAGGAAGTACGAGTGACTTAAAATGCAGTCAAGGGAAGAAAAGGCCAAACATGTATATGCTTCTCACTCATAAAAGGTAAAGCTTTAATGTAGTTTTTATGTGTGCATGCTACTAATGCAAAGTATTAACTTCTGCATGTAAAAGAGCACATTTTTCTTTGTGTATTTAGTACAATTTGATTTTGTTCACATTACCATGCAATTTTAATAGAAACAAACAAAACTCCATGAATGGCCTAATATCCCAAACCAGTAAATTTTGCTAACAGTCCAGGAGGCCAATCCTACAAAGCCTAGACTATACCAATATCTTCAGCTTATTCCACGTCTTTCCTGGAATTTCTGTTCCCCAGGCATTTATAGAGTTCCATCCTCTTAGTCTGAATGCCTGCTGAAAAGGACCCCTCGCTTTCCAGGGCTGTGCATAACTGGGTTCTATTATTACAATTTCATTTTCCTTCCTTTAAAGACTCACAGCATTCTGAAATTTGCTTCACTTGTCTCCCATGTCACTCCTTAGGACATACTGTCACACATGAGGTCTTCCCTCCCTTCTTCAATGGTCCCCTAATGGTGCCTGGCACACAGCAAAGAATGAACCACTATTTGCAGAATTAACAAAATGTTATAGATGATGATATACCTTTCTATGTATTACAAAAGCTCTGTGATCACATGGCCAGTGTCCACACGTTTAGCTCTGAAAGTTCAAGATGGAAAATGGAGCCACTCACCTTCATTATTATCTCAGGAGGAATACAATGAGTTAGAAGCTCATAGAGCCTTCCACGGACTTCAAGGAGCCTATATAAAACAAAGGAATTGCTATTTTGTGATAAAAAGCAGCAATTTTAATACACTAGTCAGTATAGTTTCATGTTCTTGATTTATCAGCTTGATGCAGAGAGAAGCTGCCTCCAACATGGGCTCTATGAATGAGAGACAGCCCCAGTCTGTCCCATTTTAGTTTGTCTGATCACACAGACTCATTCTGTGACCCAAGTGGCCTGAACCTCACTAGGTAGCTCATACTGGCTTTAAATCAGTAGCCATCTTTCTGCCTCACCTTCCTAGGATAGGCCACCATGGCCAAGGATCAGTTCATTTTTTTTTTTTAATTTTTTTTTCTCATACATTTTAACAATGGGTATTTATAACAAGGGCTATTAATTATATCACTCACAACACTACTGGAAAGAAACCAAGATTCCAAGAGCCTGACTCAACATTTGGCAAATGAGCTGCTTGGTGTACAAACCTGATGACCTGAGTTTGATCCCTTAAAACCCATGGTGGAAGAAGACAGTAACTCCCAAAAGTTATCCTCTGATCTCCAGATATTGACATACCCATGGCTGCATACACAAACACAGACAGACAGACACACAGACACAGATACAGACACACACACACACACACACACACACACACACACACACACAGATAGAGATAGATAGATAGAGAGAGAGAGAGAGAGAGAGAGAGAGAGAGAGAGAGAGAGAGAGAAATTTAGACCTTGACATGTCAAGTCTGAGCACATTCCCATAAGGGATTGAAGACACACACTTTCCTGACATATCAAATAATATGTTTATATATCTTTTCTAGACAGCAGACAGAATTTTATGCTTAATGTATCTAGAGTGGCTGTAAAAAGACTGGGGAGTCATCAGTCAATCACACAAGCAATGAGGTGCTATGAGCATAAAGTATGGCCACCTAGTGTGTAAGCAATACAGCAATACAAAGCTGACCTTCACCGAAGGGACAGGCCAGAGCTCCCGGGTCAGCAAAGCCTGGCTAAGTCAATAGGGGTGCCAAACGTCTGAGCCTTTAACTCAGGCCCCCTCATGACACTTCAGGAGGGCATGAAGGAAATGCACAACTTGCATATCAACAGAAATAAATAATATCCTGAAACTTAGAAAACAATTGTTTTTGCCTTTCTATAATACATTACTTAGACAAAAAAAACAAAAACAAAAACAAAAACAAAAAAATCAACTACCCATGGTTCTGAGGAAGCTACTGTAGAAGTTCCTCTCTAGGTAAAGCAAGATAGTGATTTACAAGTTTTCTTAAAAGTAGACATCCAGACTCCTTTTTTGCCACAGCAAAGTATAATACAGCAGTTCCCAGAATGTCTCACCAAGCACCTTCATTAAGTGATGTTGGTAGGAATCCTATAAAACCGTAACTCATCAGATAGCAACTCAAAAGAGAAGCACACACTGCCCTCACTATTATTTTCATCTCAGCCAGGAACAATCAGGGTCTCATGGCTGCACTCAAGTCTATCCTGTACCCTAAAATGACCAACTCCCACTAGAGAGCAAGAATGAGACTGTTTCAGTGAGCTGAGAAAATGCCACAAAGCAACAACAGCAGGGGACCTAAGCTGTCATAAGCCAAACTACCAGCTGAGGCATTTGCAGTACTGTCCACCTCTGAGGAACAAACTCAAAACATGAATGAAAGCAACTTTTAAGTATATAACAAAAGGATACTTTCTAAGAACTTTGTATTTCTCTCCACAGATCCTGTCTTTGGGCGTGTGCTCTTTTCTAGCTCCAAACACTATCACACACTCTTTACTCTCTGGGTTAAAGCAGAACGGTATCAAGATACGAATGAAATGATCGCACTCTAAGGTGAAGTCACTTGTCAAGGACATTTGGCTAAGTTAGGATGACTAGGACGACAGCTGGAAAGTCAGCATCTTTCTAGTACGTTCTGCATCAATTTCAAGGCAATTACAACAATTACAATTATTCTTTCAGCCTGAGCACACTAGGCAGTTCATGCTGTACACTTAAAACTAAGCTACCTAACATTCTAAGAAAAAAAACCAGAAAGAGTTCAAAATTTATTTTATAAATAAAGTTCAATTTCACAGGTGAACAGACAAAGGAATAGCATAAACTTATAGACTAATGACTTAGCCCACTATATTTCGGATCTTAAATGATATTTTTTCCCTTTCAAATGAGGCTCAAGACTGACTTATACTTGTGCTCCCGCACACTATTACCTCTGTGGCGTCTGCTGACTGACTATAGCATTTGCGGTCTCCCTCAGATACACCTCCCAGTCTGTCTCAGGGATTTCTTGGTCTTCAGTAAAAGGGTATCTATGAAACAAAAAGAAAATAAATGAACAACAACTCTCATGTCCCAGAGTGCTACCTGCTGCGATCGCCCCACTCACTGCTGCACTCTGCAGGCCTCACACATAAGTAAGGCTTTCCTGAGGTTTCTGCACGACTTCTCTGCCAGCCTATGAGCCAATTTCGACGGAAGAGCCAGACCTTCCTTCTTGCAGACAGTAGATAGTACACTGCAAATCTGTAAGAAAAATTAACAAAGAGGAGAAACACAGTAAGGCAATTTCTAACTACTGTTGGCATCAGTGTGGAGGCCTTTCACAGTGCTGCTGTGCTGCCTCCTACAGGACACATAAGGTGCTGCAGTGTGCAATCTGTCAGCATCAACCATGAACAGGAAGTGAAACCACATGGTGCTGCTGCATTCAATTTTCCACTACCTATTGTGCGTTGGAAAGTTGTCTATTGTGCGAAACCAGTACATTTTATTGACAGCTGTTAAGATGAAAAGGGAAATAGTGCACTGATCCCCCACCCCTAGGGACCACGGACTGTCACATTATCTCTTCCTCTATCTTCCCTCCTACAACTAAGTAAATCAGCTTGAGGTAGAAGACACTAAATACTTCAGAAGACTTCACGAAGCTCGGTGAATTCCTAATACTCATCTGTTAAGAGTAAAAGACAAAGAGAACGTGTTCTATATTTGTATTCACCATTAAGCACATCACTATCACTTGGTACCTATTGATGGCTGGCCTTCGGCTCTATCTGCAGCTGCCCTTCAATGACTTCATTATGCAAAGGTTTCACTATGTTTCAGAAAACAAAACTAGAGCGAAGTGTTTCTGGAAAACAACCCAACTTACATCTTCGATACTGGGAGCAGGCACACGAACTGCCAGGCACCTGCTTCGGATCGGGGGTATCACCTTAGATGTGGAATTGCAGCACAAAATCAGCCTGCAGGTAGACATGTACTTCTCCATGGTTCTGCGCAAGGCATGCTGAGCATCCTTTGTGAGTTTGTCCACCTCTGTCAATAATACCACTGGGTCAAAAAGAAACAAAATCAGCTTTAACTGGAGGACACTGAAGCCTTAATTTCTGCCTTTACTGTGTCCTCATTAATCAGCATGAAATCCTAAATAGATACCTGATAGCCTACTTTTACCTTTGAAAAGAACAAATCAGATTTACAGAAGAATATTTTTAATTTTTTAATTTTTTTTTTAATATTAGTGAGGCTTTTTTGTTGTTGTTTTTTGTTTTTTCGAGACAGGGTTTCTCTGTGTAGCCTTGGCTATCCTGGAACTCACTCTGTAGACCAGGCTGGCCTTGAAATCTACCTGCCTCCCAAGTGCTGGGATTAAAGGCGTGCACCACCACTGCCCGGCTAATTTTTTAAATTTTATAATCAAACAAGATTAAGAAACACTGGTCAAAATGAAGTTAACTTAGGACGTCTCACTCCAGCCTTTACCATTGATAACAAAGCTGCAAGACAAGGATGTAGTCTTAATACTCTGGAAATCTCTGTTGCAATCGTCACAGCAGATAGGTACCGCCAAGAAGAGACTATGGAAACACATACATGAAGA
This sequence comes from Mastomys coucha, assembly GCF_008632895.1. Taxonomy (NCBI): domain Eukaryota; kingdom Metazoa; phylum Chordata; class Mammalia; order Rodentia; family Muridae; genus Mastomys; species Mastomys coucha. The sequence continues at coordinate 146,089,374 of NW_022196905.1, read as the reverse complement.
TTGCATCTGAATGCATCCTAGGCTAGGACCAGTCAGTCAGCCTTAAGTGGTGCCGGAATGGTACAAGAGACGACTTGTACCAAGAGATAAACTTTCAAACGTTTATACTGTTATCCAGCTGTTTCCAAAGGATGGTAGTAGCAGTGGGGTTTCATTTTAGATATGTCCACAGACAAAGCAACCTTGACATCTAAGTCAAACTACATCCACATCTATGCTGACAGGAACAAACAATGACAAAGAAGTGGCATCCTGCTTGAGTGAGAGAGAAAGGAGGTCCCCAGCGGTTAGGGAACTGAACCCTAAACTGCCCACAGGGCACACTGGAAGTCACAGCCAGATGCAGGTCGCATAGGGCCCAGTCTGTGGCTGAGAACATGGGACCCTGCAACAATGTCTGGGCAAGTGGAGGTTTCTAAAAATGCTAAGATGATGCTCTACACAGAGCCCAGGAGCAGAATCTGGCTGAACAGAGCAGGAGACAAGCAGGGACAAGGATGCCGAATGGCAGACTGCAGCACAGGGCAGTGGGCCTCGCTGCTCTCTGAAAATAAAATAGGACCTCCTAAGGACCATAACCTAGAAAACCCCTCTCTGGCCTCCTACATTCACAGACTACTGGAAAATCTACTTGTTTTAAATTCACATTTTATAAAACATAGTCAATAGAAAAAAAATACATTGAATTCAATAGTATATTCTAAGAAGTATACTATTGTCAAGAAACCATAAATTTAATGGGAAAAACATGTTAATCTAACTTTGGAAGCACAAGTAACCAAGTTCCAACTGAATACTCTATAAATCAGGCTGGCCTAGAACGTACAGAGATCCTCCTGCCTCTGCCTCCCTAGTGCTCATATTAAGGGTGGGCACAACTGTGCACAGCCCGCAATCATTTGTAACTCCGATATAAAAGAGAGCACTGATGGTCCCCAGCCTCACAGAAAGGTCTCTTGCCACCTACCTTTGAAGTCTCTTTGTGAACTAGTTTCAAGCTGTTGTGACTGGGCCACTGTCTTCAGCATCTCCTGAATTACCACCCGGTCGCTGTTCCCTGCATCACTACACAACAGCAGAATGATGGTCACATGGATGTAAACATTCAGCAAGTACTGCACCCTCACTCTTAATCTGTTACTACATGAACACTATCAGGAAGTTTGCTTTCTTCCATTTTTTGTTGAAACTAGTAATATCTAATTACAAGTATGAACCTTGAAACTTGAGATCTTTTAGGCTCAGTAACAAATTTAAACTGTGTTACCACAAAGACATTGTGTTCTTACAGTAGTTTGTTATTACTTAGACAACAAAACTATCACTTTAACAAGTATCTTGACAGTGCCTTGATAGTAGCAAATACCCAAAACTTCACAACAGTTTTTCCTTCACCAGCTACAGCTGGATCACAACATCTGGACACTGGTCATCACTTTCTCAGTTGAGAAGCTAGAATATTCCCCAAGTATCCTATGGAGCAAACACACTTACTTATTCCTAATCTTCTCCTTGATGAATCCTCTCAGGGTTACTCTAAGGTTCATGTAGAGCATACACAGGGACCACCACCAAATCCACATACACCAGAGCTCTAGACTCCTCCTTCCATTCCCTCCACTGCACCCATTCCTTTACACAGATGCTCGCCTCAGTGACACAGACCTCAGTACCCACTGGTCTAAGGACCTCTGACAACAGCATTTTAGAAAAACTCTCTAAGCTGGAGGGCAATGACCATAAACATTTGTTTGCTTGTTTCTGCTAACTCTCTCCCTACTTTTCTAAGACCGTTTGGGAGCAGTTTACCTGGGGTTAACTTCAAGGTGGTAGTTACTTGCAATGGTGCTGAGCTCAATTTTCTTTTTAGATGGAGTCTGTGAATGAAACAAGAATCGGTTTGTCTTCTTTTTATTTTGGCTGTCTTCTTTTTATTTTGTGTATCACCAAATCACCATGTTACATAGAAAAGAAAAATATATTCAGAGGATCAGTGTTTCATGAAAAATTAAAGTATATAGAGAGAAAATTTCATACATACCTATTTTGCTTTTCCCATTGAATGATGTGTCTTTGCAATCTTTCTCAGACAACTGGTGTGAGGTCATGACTGTGTTATCAACTCGTAGCATGCTTGTTCTACAACTAATTATCCTTATGGATTTTCATTTTGTTGACGCTGTGGATGTCTGTGTTACCTGTCTATTGACTCATCAGCTGAACAAGAAATTTAACCTGTCTGTACGGAAACTCTTCCTTCATACACTTTCACCCCTAAAACTGTTCTGCCTCACCATGGGTCTCAAAGCACCAGTTAACGGACCACAGACTCGCTAAATCCTCTGAAAGTAGTGCAAAGCCAGGACTCAAGTTGGTGAATTGCATTTTGCCATAAAACTTGATATTTCTATTTCTCAAAATTAATGCATCTCAATAGTCTCTCTCTCATCATCCCTTCAAATAAATCTACCTTCTCTTAACTAGTTTATATTAAACAATCGATTTCTAGGGATGAACTAATACACCCGATTCACTTATCTTCTTCATAACCTTCTCATTTTAGAAATGTATTCTCCACATGGAATTTAGGGTGGCATCATATACTTTTTAAACATTAGGATTCTGATTGGAATTTATACCATAACTTGGGACAGAGACTTTTAAATATTAAGCTTCCTGTGCGAGAACATACTTTATATTTCTATTTGTTCGGTTCTTTTGTCTTGTAGAATATTGTTCCTTCTGAGATAATTCAACATTACCCTCCTGAAGATTCTATTAATAGCATGACTATCCCCACTAAGCATTTTTTCCCTTTTGAATACAAAATGCCATTACGACACTACATTAGATGCCATGAAGGACTTGAAAATAGGCATGGCATATTCTCTACAGAACTTCAAGACAAATATCATCTTGCCGAAGTAAAAGATAAAAAGCCATAATCAAGGCATGCTACACACTACCATGTGTAGGGAACTGCCAACTCTGCTGGGCTGTGTACACTTAAAAGAAGGGCATTTCAGGGGCTGGGGAAATTGATGAGTGAAATACACTGTGGGGCATATCCATGCAAGCTTGCTGACTCCACATAAACGCTGTATCACTAGTACAAATGCAACTGTCTGTAATACCGGGGGACATCACAGAGAGGTGGGAGACAGAGACAGGAGAAGTTCCAGAAGCTGGGCCTGGGAGATAACGAGGAGATCTTTGTCTTAAACAAAATGGGAGAGAGGACTGGCAGTTGACAGTTACCCTACTCATCCCACCTTCACGCACACGAGCACACAGGCACACGACTTCTTAAGTCCCACAGTAGGCAGCCCATGGTGGGGAGAGGTATACACATGACCAGGACTGAAAATCCCCATCAGAAACATCTGCTAAGCCTCAACGTGAGATGCTTACTGTGATAGTCTGATGCTCAATTCTCAGTTTTTCCACCCCAACACCATAAAGTTCACGTAGAATACACATAATTCTTGTCTTTTTTCCAGCACCTGATGGTCCATATACTAAAAGGTGAGGAAAGTCTCCACACTGCACCTAAGGAAAAAATAACAAGACATTTTATCTTAGTTAAACTGGGTGAACCAAGTTAAACAAACCACTTTTAGAGTACCAGGATACTCTGTTTATCATCCGACTCCAACAAAAAAAATGTCCAAACTCTGGACACTAATTTAACCTAACTTACATGCACAACACTAAATGCTTAAAAGTAGGCACTCCCTAAGTAAGCTATCTGAGGGGCCTGTTTGAAAATATGGGATGACAGAAGGCAAATAGATCTCTGTAACTAAGACAGATGCTTGTCTGGCCGGGGTTCCCCATAACGGCCCTCCTGCTCAGAAGTAGCTGCACTGATTTCCTTGTAAGTTCACTTGGGAGAGACAGACGAACTTTACACTAGATCAGGGTTGAGGCAAAGCTATGGAAAAGACAGCAGTAACAGAGTGATACCAAACGAAAGAGTACTATTAACACGGGGACTTGAACTTGCCACTAGGAAACTGAACATTCAAGCTATTGCAAGGAAAACGGGCATGTGTATAAATGAAGTACCACGTCCTATTTTAAATTAGTGAATGCATCACAAAACAAAAACAAACCTAAAACACAGCTTCCACTTCATCTCGATTCTTCCAAAAGCTCTCATATGACGGACAGCGGCACTTGCTAAAATAATGTCTTCTTTTCAGAAAAGACTTAGCTGTGATTCTGCAGAGGCCAGTAACTAAGAACAGGGTCCGGAGCAGTCACCTCCATCAACTTCCCATCTAACTCTCTGTCGCGGGAGAGCCGATCAGGCATTTGCAGTAACACAGACGCCCGGGCACACCCCCATCCCCGCTCCCTGCAGCCGGCGCTAGCTCTTTATTCTCCACTACCCGGGCCTTCTTCAGGTGCCCACTCCAAACTCACGAGAATTCCCGCGGCAATCACACTGCACTTTGAGGAACTCATCACTCTGAACCCCTCGCTAACACTGGGGCGCCCGCCTCTTCCCTCCCGGGCGGCTCACCAGGTTGCGCAGCTGTGCTGCCTGTTCCTTGTGATAGTCCAGCCGGGCAAGGGAGCTCGGCCGGTATTTGTCCACCCAGAGGCTCATGTCCGCTTCCCAGTCCCACTGGTGGGCCCGCCACTTAGACAGTAAAGTTTTCCCGCGAGCGCGAAAGGGTGCGACGTCATTTCCGGCGGCCGGCGACTTCCGGACAGGGAGACTGGGAAATCCAAACGCCGCCTGAAGTCGTCGCTGCAGTTCCCACTTCCGCCACTACACCAACAGTCGCTGGATTTACGGGGCGGTCGTTGTCTCTTTGTCCTCACTCTGTAACATTTTAGAAAACATTCGAAGGAATTAAAGATGTATCTCTGACAGTCAGGACGCCCAATCTGAGTGCTTAGGGAAGGGAGGTTCCTCCATTTCGTTCTTTCATTTATTCACTGGTTCACAACTTCATTCTAAAAGCACTACGTAATTTGTTATCTTTATTTGTAGAACTGTTTTTCTTGAAAATGAGAGAGAGAGAGAGAAAGAGAGAGAGAGAGAGGGAGAGGGAGAGGGAGAGGGAGAGGGAGAGGGAGGGAGGGAGGAAGGGAGAGAGAGAGAGAGAGAGAGAGAGAGAGAGAGAGAGAGAGAGAGAGAGAGAGAGAGAGAGAGAGAGAGAGAGAGAGAGAGAGAGAGAGAGGTTAATGGTCAATGAACATGTGCCTATATGCCTCTGTGAACTATGTGTTCTGAAGTGAGAAAGTAAGGAAACCAGAAGCAAAAGTACTGAACGGCCATGTTTAAAGACACTGGGATTGTGATCATGGAAAGACTTTCAGAGGTGGAGTGAGGTAGGTGCTACAGTGAGCTGTGATTTGGCAACAGTGCCCAGAAGCATAAGAGACAACGTCCATAAAGATGGATAGTTCATGGTGGATCCTGGTCCGTATGCTTTAATGCCCCATTCATTTAGATCTCCGATAACATTTTGGTATGTGACCAAAATGGTAATATTTGCAGTGAAATTAATTTTTATCTGAAATAAGATTTTAATTGGTTGCCCTGTATTTTTATCTTACAACCATACTTGGAATTCTTCAGCTTATGAAACCTGGGTAAGTGGCTGGAAAGAGAAGAGAGAGTCCTTATAGCCAGTGGGCTAAGGCCAGAGACACAGTTCTGATCCGCTCCCTGTAGCAGCTTCAGAAGTTACTTTCAGACACCTGAAAGCTTGTTGTGATGGTTAATCTTGGTTGTCAGCTTGATGAAATTTGGAATCACTATAAAAAACATATAGCTATATTTGTAGGTGCAATGGAGTATTGCTGCCTCTCGATTCCAGAGTGTATGGAAATAGCAAGGCCTTTCTCTACACACCAGCACAAAGTGGGGCACTGAGCCTTTAATCTGGACTAAGACTAAGCAAAAGGTATTTGAAGCTTTAGAAACAGCTTTAGCACTGGCGCCAGCCCTAAAATTTCCAGACGTCTCAAAACTTTTTCATCTGTTTGTCCATGAAACAAAAGACAGAAGGGCTTTTAACCCAAATTTTGGGACCATGGAAACACCCTGTGTTATACCTGTCCAAAGGAGTGGATCCTGTAGCCTCAAAATGGCCCATCTGTCTAAGAGCTGTGGTAGCTACTGCTAGTTTAATGTAAGTTAGCACACAAATTAAATCTGGGTCTAAATCTTGTACTCAGAGCACTCCATTATAAGATTGAGGCCCTCCCCTGAGGAGCACCATGTGGTTTTAATTTGCTTGGCCCAGGGAATGAGTTGCACTATTAGAAGGTGTGGCCTTGTTGGAGGACATGTATCACTGTGGGGGTGGGCTTTAAGACCCTCCTCCTACTTACCAGGAAGCCAGTCTTCTTCTGCTTGTCTTCAGAACAAGATGTAGAACACCCAGCTCCTCCAGCTCCATGCCTGCCTGAACACTGCCATGCTTCCTGCCATGATGATGATAATGGAATGAACCTCTGAACTTGTAAACCAGCCTTAATTAACAGTTGTCCTTTATAAAAGTTGCCTTGATCTTGGTGTCTCTTCACAGCAATGACAGCCCTAAGATACACCGGGACCTTGGCTGTCTAATGCCTGTGTAACCCAGTACCAGGCCTGACCATACTTGAGTGCAATGTGTGAAACTCACAGTCATCAAACCTGATCTGCCTGATGACCACCTGCAGGTACTCTTCCCCGAAGGAGGAAACTAGGTGCAGAGGAGCTGCAACAGTTACTTTATCTGAAAATATCTGGGCCCAAGTCAGGTACCTCAGCCCAGAAAGCAGAACTGATTGTTCAGACCCAGGCTCTCAGATGGGAAAAAGGAAGGTCTACCACGGTATACCTGGACAACTTCTATGCTTTTAACTCTGTGCATGTTCATAGTGTGACAGAGGAAGAGGGCTTCTCATTGCTGGGGCAAAGGAGATTCAATAATCTTGGCCGTTCTAGAGACTGTTAGGCTTCCCCTACAATTTACTGTCATCCACTGCTGGGCTGCTGGCCTGGCTGGCCGACAAGTGGCCGGAAGACCAAGGAGCCCTATTCATATTCTTATGATATACCATGACCGGGTGCTTCCCAGAGACTTCATGGTGAAGAAGAAAGGAACAGCTCCCACCCACAGGCTGACGAAGGGCACCAAAGAGAAAGATCATTTTCCCAAAACCAACCGTCAGGACTCTGGTGACTAACCCTAAGTCTCCTCATCTGTGGTTCACAAAACTTTCTGAGCTGCTCAGACAGGGAAATGTCATACCTAAACTAGCCCCACTAGCATGGCCTGACTCAGCCACATGCCAGGGTTGTGTTCAAGTGGATCCAAAACAGAGAGACCTTACCCAGGAAAAGGTCCAAATGAGAGACCAGCCCCAGCAAACTATGGGAAAACTGACTTTATCAAGTCAGTTTTTAATTGGCTTCCTAGGGGGAGGATGAGGCCCTTCCTAGATTTTATAAATATCTTTTCTAGATGGATAAAAGTGCTCAGACAGTAGCTTAAAAAGCTCCTCCTGGAACTGGTTCCCTGATTTGGCCTGCCCCTAGTAGTGGGGCCCAGCAATGGCTTGGCTCTTATAGCCAAACCTCTCCATTAGAAGGTAAAGCTTTAGACACAGATTTAAAAATTCATTGTTTCTATATAGACCTCAGATTTTTGATAAGGTAAAAAAAAATAAAAGCATTAAAACAATACAAAACAACAGCAAAAACCTGTAACAAAAAACTCATTAGCTCTATACATGCAGCCAAGGATGTACAGAACTGTCTGCTTTGCTCTGGTTCCACCTATTGCACCCCACGTAGGGAGGGACTTACCTCCCTAGGAGATTATGTTTGAAGACCTAACCCACTGTATCCCAGGCTCAGAGACCAGCAGTTGGCAGAACTAGCTAAATGTTCCTTCCTCAAGTCGCTGCAGGCACACCTGTCCTCCACACAGACTATTTATTAGACTATCCCAGAGACCTAGCAGTTCTCCTAGTCTACCACCAACTTTCTCCTGTTTTAGTCCAGTGATACTGTCTGGGTCAAGCAGATAGCCCAAGGGGCATAGAAACCAACCTGGAAATGCTATCCATGATGATTCTCTCCACTCCTATGGCTGTGACAGTAGCTAGTATTATACCATGAATTCACTATACCCAGGTCAAGAAGCTGGAAGTCATAAATACTGCTGCCAAATGGACTACTTTGGTACTATGTACTCCTTGAAATTAAGGTCCTAGGGCCCTTCTATTTCCTGCCCCTCGATCTCTTCCTGAGTTTTGTGTTGTACACTATGGGCCTGAATACAAGGTCATGGTCCAGCTGCAACAACCCTCAGATCTGGACTGATAGCTGAGGAAGACAGATTTAAGGAAGGTATTAGCTAGTGTGAATACAGACCAGTAACCCATATTCCATCTTGATCTTTATTTAATGGTGCCCACATTCAATGTATTATTGTATTAATACATAAATGAAATTATCTTAAGATAGAAATAAAAGTTTACAATTCTATGTCTGCGCTGCAGCTGGGCCCTCTGGCTGTGAGAAACAAGAGAGTCTCCATTATACAAATTGAAGTTGTAAAGCTGAGGTATCCTGAGAAACTACTTTAAAAAAAAATCTGGCCTTTAGGAAACAGAGAAGAACTGGGGAATCAGATATTATGCCATAGGAGGGGACCCTGGGGGTAGAGTTAATTATTCCTAGCCAAAAATCATCCAAAATTGCTAGTTATGCTTAGACATCAGGTCTCCATACTACCTATGGGTAGACACTAAACAAGCTGTTAGTCCAATGACACATCAAAACTCACTGTGACTGGGGGCAGCTCAAATTAATATTAAAGGACTTATAAGGGGCTAATATTTATCTACTATCCAAAGCCTTTAACTTAGGCACTTACCCCTAGTCTGATCCATGCTTTATGGGTTAATTTATCTTGATTACAAAAATATTACTGAACCCCTGAGACTACTTGGTGGGCATGTACTTATAATTGTCTGAATAAATGTGCCTCTTCTGATGCTGTCAAGACTAAGCAGACAGGTTAATCAAAGCCTAAAGGTAGTAAAGCTGGTCATTGTGTTATTGATTTTGGTATAGTTGTCTGTGTTTTGAGAGCTTTTTTGTGTGTTCTACTAGTGATGGCTTCTTATTTATTCTCACCATCTCTCTGCTATGTTCATTCCTCTTTTCAGCCTGAGATATTACTTCCTGTAATTTCTTTAATTCTTGTTTATTGGATATAGTTTTTTGGGTTGCTTATGTCATGGAAAGTTTTTCATTCTCCTTTTAATAAGCAGATGCTTTTACTGGGCACATTTCTCTAGGCTGGCTATCACAGTTTTTTGAACTTGGCACGCTTTTCTATAGAGTTTTCTAGATATCATAGATCCCATTGAGAAGTCAACTGTTATTCTGATGCACTTTCTACACAGGTTCCTTGTGTTTTTTCTTCTACACCTTACAACACATACATTTTTGTTATAATTTTAATTAACTAAAATTATTTAAAATTACATTTTCTTAGTGTTTTAATTATGCTATGCTGTGAGGATTTTTTTCTGGCCATGTCTAAATGGTGTAATGTGTATTCTTTGTACATGTTTTTATATTTCATTTCATAGTTTGAGAAATTCTTCTTCTGCAGACTTATTGAAAAACTGGTCTAGGACATAGGCCTAATATTTTTCTCTATCATTGATGTTTAAAGGTTTGGTTTTCTTATAGGACCCTCATTTCATTTATGTTTCTTTCTTGTTTTCAGTTTTTCATATCTATTGTTTATTTTTTATCCTATATTTTATCTTTGAGTCCTAATTTTGTACCTTCTGCTTGATTTGTTTGACTTGTAAGAAATTCATTCCTTTGAGTTTCTAGTTGGGAGATTTTGGTTTTTCAACTCCATAGCCATTTTACTCATTTTAGCTTGAGTCCTCTTCTCACTTTCTACTGGCTTTTTAAATTCCACGTACAATCTTGGATTATCTTTGTCATTTATGTCAGCCTTGTGTCTGTCTTTTCTTCAACATCATGCAGGCCTTTATTCTCCTTAAATTATTTATTTTAATTTCATTGAAATATTTTTTGTTTTCTTTAAACACCTTAAATTCATCTATGAAACTGATGAATATTCTTTCCAATTCCATATCCTGAATTTTATTAGGTAATCCACATTGCCCAAGATTTCTACAAGAGTGATAAGCTTTGCAGAGAATAAAATATAGGCTTACATTTTTTATAATATGCTTGTATTTTTATAATGATATTTGTGCATATGAAGTATCTTCTTACATCTAATTTTCATATACATAAGGCAGACTGGAGCAAAAGAAAGTATACATGCTTCTTAGGCCTTGATGTTGAAAATGGTTTATGTGTAATAAAATTAAATGAACAGAAGTGACTAGAATGGTGTACAGCATATGGATACTCATTAACACTGACATTATGGGGGCATATCTGGTTGGATATAAAGTTTAGACGTGGCACAGGAGGGTAACTATGAGCTTAAATGTATGTAGGCAGGTTCTTGGAGGTAACCTAGTGGTTCATTGTGGTCTGGGTTTATATCTAAACTAGGCCTGAATTTTTGATATTGTACACTTGTAGATCTGCAAGCTTAGGAAACAGGTAGGGTTGTTCAGTAGATACATAGGCTACATTCTGGAAAAAGATCTGACTGACTTGGCTGTGTGGAGAGATTGGATGAGGAGAAGGGACCTGTGGCTGGTGGTGACAAGGGAAGTTACCCTAGTGGAAGCCTAGACCCTGATTAAATTACAGATGTTTGTGGCCAAACTAGGCTCCATCATTGGAGGTAGAACCTGGGCTAGTTTTGGGGATTTGACAATGAGGGATAGATAGTAAAACCTGAGATACTGACCTGGTTAAAACCTTGAGAAAGAGAATATAGGGCACCATAAAGATACTTACATCAAATATTAATAAGTAAGTTAAACACATGCAGGAGAAAGTATTACAGGACTGGAATCCAAAAAGAAAACTTTCTGTTTTATCATGCAAATGCTGCATACAGTGTAGCCTCCTATTTAGTGAATATATAAAGCTGTTGCTCATGAGTACATATTCAAACTAAGACACCCAGGTTCTATGTTTTTCTATATGAAATTGAGAATTGTTCATTCCTTATTTATGAAGAATTATGTTGGAATTTTGATGGGAGTTATATTGAATCTGCAGATTGCTTTTGGTCAGATGGCCATTTTCACTATGTTAATGCAACCAATCCATGAGCATGGGAGATCTTTCAGGCTTCTTGAGGTCTTCCTGGATTTCTTTCTTTAGTGACTTGAAGTTCTTGTTATACAGGTCTTTCACTTCCTTGGATAGATTAACACCAAGACACTTTATATTATTTTTGGCTATTGTGAAGGGTGTTGTTTTCATAGTTTTTATCAGCCCATTTATCATTTATTTAAAAGACTGCTACTTGCTTCTTTGAGTTAATTTTGTATCCAGCTACTTTGTTGAAGGTGTTCATCAGCTGTAGGTTTTCTCTGCTACAATTTTGGGGGTCACTTATGTATTCTATCATACCACCCTCAAATAGTGATACCTCCATTTCTTCCCTTCCAATTTATATCCTCATGATCTCCCTTTGTTGTCTTATTGCTTTGGCTAGAACTTCAAGTACTATTTTGAAGAGATAGGGAGAGAGTGGACAGCCATGTCTTATCCTAATTTTAGTGAGCTTGCTTTAAGTTTCGCACCATTTAATTTGATGTTGGCTATTGACTAGCTGTGTATTGCTTTTATTTAGGTATGTACCTTATATCACTGATCTCTGCAAGATTTTTAATATGATTGGGAGTTGGATTTTGTCAAAGATTTTTCAGCATCTAATGAAATGACCATTAAGTTTTTGATTTGTTTATATGCTACTTTATGTTTTCCAATTTTCGTATATTACACCACCTTTGAATCCCTGGGATGAAGCCTACTTGATCATGATGAATAATGTTTTTGATATGTTCTTGGATTGAGTTTGTGAGAACTTTATTGATTATTTTTGTGTCAATGTTCATAAGTGAAATGAGTCTGAAGTTCTCTTTCATTGTTGGTCATTGTGTGGTTTAGGCATCAGAGTAACTATGTCCTCATAGAATCAATTAGGTAGTGTTCCTTATGATTCTATTTTGTAGAATAGTTTAAGGAGTACTGGTATTAGCCAGTCCTGTCTGCACCTCCATCTGTACCTGTGGTAGATTGGCATTGTCATGCCCCACCACACAGCCTTGCCTGCCTCCTAAAATGGTTGCTCTAACCAGGGACACTAGAGGCCTGCTCTAACCAGGGACAGCACTGCCTTCTTCGTAGGCAGCATACTTTATCCCAGGACACACAGTTCCACATACATTTAAAGAAGCCTGCTCCAATCTGAGACACCCAAACCAGTTAACAGTAAAGACAACCAGATGGCAAAAAGCAATCACAAGAACATAATCAACAGAATTGGCACCATCGGACACCAGCTCTCCTACCATAGTAAGCCCTGTATACTCTAACACACCCAAAGAGCAAGATTCTGACCTTAAATCCCATCTCACAAAGATGAAGGAGGCCATGGGGAAGGATATAAATAATTCCCTTAGAGAATACAGAAAAAACACAAGCAAAAAGAAGCCCTTAAAGAGGAAACAAATAAATCTCTAAAAGAAGCAGAGGAAAATATAAACAAAACCACAGAAGACCTAAAAATAGAAATACTAAAGAAATCACAAATAGATGTAAGCCTGGAGATAGAAAACCTAGGAAAGAGAACAAAAACTATAGACACAAGCATCATCAACAGAATAAAAGATATGAAAGAGAATCTCAGGCATAGAAGATACCATAGAAGATATTGATACATTGGTCAAAGGAAATGCCAAGTGTAAAAATTCCTAACTCAAAACATCCAGGAAATTTGGAACACAATGAAAAGGCCAAATGTAAGAATAATAGGAATAGAAGAGGGTGAAGATTCACAGTTCAAAAGCCAGGAAACATCTTCAACAAAGCCATAGAAGAAAACTTCCATGACCTAAACATATAAGATATGACTATTAACATATAAGAAGCCTACAGAACACCAACTAGATTGGGCCAGAAATGAAAATCCTCCAGCCACATAATAATCAAAACACTAAATGTACAGAACAAAGGAAGACTATTAAAAAATGTAAGGGAAAAGGCCAAAAGATATGTAAAGGCAGACCTATCAGAATTACACCTGACTTCTCAACAGAGACTCTGAAGACCAGAAGATCCTGAACAAATGTCTTACAGACCCTAAGAGACCAAAAATGTTAGCCCATACTACTATATACAGCAAAAACTTTCAATCACCATAGATGGTAGTCCATGAAAAAATCTAAACAATATCTTTCTATGAATCCAGACATACAGAGAAAAATAGAAGGAAAACTTCAACACAAGGAGGGTAACTATATCCAAGAAAATATAAGAAATCCATCATCTCACAGCAAAACCAAAAGAAGAGAATCTCCCATATATAATACTACCTTCAACAACAAAATAACAGAAACTAAAAATCACTGGTCTTTAACATCTCTCGACATCAACAGACTCAATTGCCCAATTAAAAACACAAGCTAACAGACTGGATACACAAACAGAATCCATCATTTTGCTGCATACAAGACACACACCTCAGCAACAAAGATAGACACTACTTCAGATAAAGGGCTTGAAAAAAGTTTTCCAAACAAATGGTCCCAAGAAACAATTGCAAGTAAATTGTGGACAATATGGTATACTGTGTGACACAAAACAGATTAGATGTTTTCTTTTATTTCACTTTGTATCTTATTTGGGGGTGGTTGCAAGGCAAAGAGGAGATATGAATAGATGGAGAGATAAGTGGGAGTGGGGCCTGTGATGTGAAATTCACTAAAAATAAATAAGAAGCTTAAAATTTTTGGACAAAAGGAAACAGAGTTCAGAGAAGATGCAACACTGGCCAGGAAAAACTAAAAATAATTGTCAATATTTTAGTCATCAGTAAATCCAAAGGAAAACTACTTTGAGATTTCATCTTACACCAATCATAATGGCCAACTCAGTAAAATAAATGACTACTTACAGGTAAACATGTGGGGAAAGGAACATTTATCCATTGCTAGTGAAAGTGCAAATGTGAATGGCAGTATGGAAGACTGTGGAAGTTTCTCAGAAAACTGGAAATAGTTCTACCTCAAGATCCAGCTGTCCTACTCATGGGCATATACCAGAAAGACTCTAAGCCCTACTACAGAGGCACTTGCTCAGCCATGTTCATTGCTCTTCCTCTCAGAAGAATGGCCAGAGACAGTAAACAGTCTAGATAGTCATCAGTGGATGAATAGACAATGAAAATGTGATATATATTTATACAATGAAATATTATTCAACTGATAAAAATAAAATCTTAAAGTTCTCAAGTAAATGGGTAGACCTAGAAAGATCCTAAGGCAATTTCAGACATCAAAAGACAAATATAGTATGTTTGGATGATATATATGGATCATAGATATCAAGCTTTTGATGTGTGTGCTACAAACAGAACAACCTTTGGAATTATGTACCTGGTAAGGATTAGTAAGGAGGATAAGATCTCCCAAGGATGAGTATATAGAATACATCACTATGAATAAACATAGGAGATTAAATAGGGGAGAATGATTGAAGAGAAAAGTAAAGGAGGAGATGGGGGCAGGTAACCAACACAAACAAGCCATTTGAGGGTTTGTGTGAAAAACTACTACTGTAAGGTTCTTCTTTAAAAATATAGCATATATAAGGGTAATTTAAATGCCATCACTAAATTGTGAGACAGTAACCCAATTTATGCCATCAAGTAAAACCTGCCAAGCATAAGTTACATCTTGTGGAGTTGTTGGTCAAATGAGGCCAAAAGGGAAACCATCAAGTATCACAAGCTATTGGCTGTTGGGCTCTATTTGGCCCTGGTTTGGGCCTTGAGGACAAACCTGAGCCTGGCTGTCTCAGTCATTTCCATACTGGAGTGACTCAACACAACCTGCTTAAGCCTGCCTTTGCCTAGCTCCTGCTGATGTAGAGAAACTTTGTTGGCTCTGTCAGTCACTCCATACTCCTCGTCAACTTTCCCCTCCCCCTATGTCATCTCACCTCAGCAGAAAACTCCGCCTCCTCTCTCAGCCCTTTATAAAGAAAGGATTGATACATAAAAAAACGAGTTCCTGCTTTGACTGACTCCCTGCTCGGGGTGGTTATTCTCCAGAGGCAGGAGATCGGAGCTGCCACACTCACCATCCCGCTCAACCCTGAGAGGCTCTGCTGGACCGGGTTCTCTCCCTCTCACCTGGTTCTGTCGGCAGAGAGCCTGCCCGGCAATTGGCAAAGCTACTCTTTCCTCTCCACAACCTGCTGTAATATCCTGTAGCTAAAGACAACACTTACATATGTTGTTAAACATGGAGAAGTCAAGCTGGTGCCTAACTAAAGGCTTTAACCTGATTACACTTTATGTTACTGGAAGTTAGTTAGCTTGCTAATAGAAGAGAAAAGGCAATCATCAAAGGCTCCCAGATAAAAGACTTGACATGCCTGCAAGATACACTGGTAAAAGCATCACAGTGTTATTGGAGGAAGCAATGATTTTCAGAATGGACTTAAGATCCCATGAGATAGAAGCCATTTATAACACTGCAGAAGTAGTCAAGAGTCTGACAGTAGCTAGTTCATGTGCCCAGGGGAAATATACTATCCTTATGATAAAAAACCAAAGTCATTTTATAAAATGACTTCGTATGGCATGTAGTCATACTTATTGAAAGTCAGCATTTCCACAGAAGCTACTTACAGTACATCGGAACAAAAATGGGTACAAAGTGGGCAAGTGTAGAGAGTGATAAACTTTGGAGCACTATAGTCTAAATGGAGTCACTAAATCAAAGATCTCACCTTAAAGTTTAGCAATTTATTTGTAAGAGGAGGCACAAAGATTGTAAGAGCCAGAAGTGATGAATGATGCCAAGAACAGTGTCATCCATGCACAACAGAACTGATGCATATATAAATTCACAGAGACTATGGCTATTGCACAAGACCTTCAAAAGTTCTGCCAGAAAGATAGCAGGATTCAGCCATGGAGAGGCCGAGAGCTCCCATGACTCACTAGAAAGCTGTCTACAATGGACACCCATAGGAAAAGGAAATATCATTTTCCTCAAGTGGGGTTTTACTGGAGGTATTAACCACATTTCAGGGCAGACCCCACACTAATTGTTATATAACAAATAAAATAAAAACTCAATGGTAATTTGTAGGCATATTGTCTCATTTTGCTTTTGGAAGAATTTTTTTCTTATTGCATTTTCCTTATTTAATTTGAATTCTGTTTTTTATGGATTGTGTTGTCTGTCTGTGTGTATGTATCTCTGTGTGTGTATGTTATGTAAGTGTATGTGATCCTTGTGTTGAAGAGGGAGAGCCAGAGAGAGAAGGAGAGAGAGAGAGAGAAAGAGAAAATATGAAATTGGCTGGGTAGGGAGGAAATTTTAAACTGAGCAAAGCACATGATGGGGGATTTAGGGAAGTGTTGTTATTAGAGTGGTCACAGATGTGATAAAAAATACACATTAGATTCTCAACAAATAATTGAAATAAATAATTTTAAAGTTATTTTCAGGGCTATATGACAGCTTTACTTCATCTGAATGAGTAGATTCCTATTTTACTTTCATTGACTTAGACAAATGTTAGTAAACTTGTGAGTACATGTCTTATCATGAGGTAGATGTGGCAAAGTATATAAAGGAGATTTCAAAAGAGTTAGTGTCTTCCTGGGTACTATAATAAAGCAGAATGTAAAAAGATACATTCAACTTCATCAGAATGCACTATTCACAGGTTAAACATGGAATGAGTAAATAATTGTACAAGCTGAAATGTTGATTCACTTTCTCCCCACAGATCAGCAGGTGTATATCCCTTGCCCAATTCAAGAGTACTCAAAACCTGAGAAAAACCACTGCCTGTCCATGGATATTTAACAGCTCTCTACTGAATGATAACTTGGTCAGGGAAGTAATTAATTAATTAGTTAATGACTTTCTAGAATTCAATGAAAGGGAATTGGAGAGATGTTATAGTAGCAACTTAACAGCACACCTGAAAGCTCTAGAACAAAAAGAAGCAAACACACTCAAGAGGAATAGATGGCAGGACATGGTCAACTCAGGGCTGAAACCAACCAATTAGAAACAATGGAAGTGGAATGTAGTGGACTGAGTAAGCTTGGCCCACGGGAAATGGCACTATAAGGTGTGTGGCCTTGTTGAAACAGGTATAGTCTTCTTGGAGGAAGTGTGTCACTGTATAGGCAGGCTTTTGAAGTCTGATGCTCAGACTCTGCCCAGTATGGAAGAGACCCTCTTCCTAGCTCCCCATGAGACAGTCTTCTCCTGACTTCCTCCCGATCAAGATGTATGGAAATCAGATATGCAGATATCAAGATGTATCTCAGATCCACTCCCTGGCCCCCATAGGCTTGTTCAAGCACATGAGTCTATGAGGGTCATACCTAGCCATATATTGCATATATTGAATATTGTACAATACAAAATACATTTAGTCCAACTTCAAAAGTGCCAGTAGTCTAATGCAGTCTCAACAATGTTAAAGTCCAAAGTTAAAGTCTCTTCTGAGATTCATCCAATACTACATCTGCCTGAATGTTGCCATGCTTCCTGCCATGATGATAATGGACTGAACCTCTAGACCTGTAAGCCAGCCCCAATTAAATGTTGTCCTTTATAAGAGTTGCCTTGCCTCAGCTCGTGGTGTCTGCTCACAGCAAGGGAAACCCTAACTAAGACAATTACTATTTCACTTTCCTTCCTTTAAAGACTCACAACATTCTGAAATCTTTTCCTTTGTCTCCCATGTAACCCCCTAGGACATACTGTCACAACTGAGGTCTTCCCTCCCTTTGTCAGTGGTCCCCTAATGGTGTCTGACACACAGCAAAGAATGAATTGCTATTTGAAGAATTAACAAAATGTTATAGATGATGATGGATATATATCTTAGCATTATAAAAGCTCTGCGATCACACAGCCAATGTCCAGGTTTAGCTCTGAAAGTTCAAGATGTAAAATTGAGCCACTTACCTTCATTATTATCTCAGGACAAATACAATGAGTTAGAGCCTTTCATGGACTTCAAGGAGCCTATATAAAACAAAGGAATTGCTACTTTGTGATAAAAAGCAAGGAACAATTTTAATCCACCAATCAGTAGAGCTGCATGTTCTTACTTGATTTATCAGCTTGATGCATGGAGAAGCTCCCAGGGTCCCAGGTTAGTTGACTCTGCCAGTCTTCTTGCTATTGACCTTTCAGACTAGTTAAATACTATACCCCACTCTTCCAGAAGATTTCTGGAGCTCCAACTGATGTTTGTTTGTGGATCTCTCAATCTGTTTCTATCTGCTACTGGATGAAACTTCTCAGGAGACAAGTTATGATAGGCTCCTGTCTTCGAGCATAGCAGATTACTATTAATAGAGTCAGGGGTTAGCTCTTTCACATGAAATGGGTCTCAAGTTGGGACAGTTACTGGTTGGCTATGGTCTTAATGTCTGGTCCATTTTGATCAAATGTCTTGGGGGTGGATTGATGTCTACCTCCCTCCACGGGAAGTCCCATCTAGTTACAGGAGGTGACCACCTCAGTCTCCATATCCAACTTCTAGGACTCTCAGCTAGGGTCACTCTATTGACTCCCAGTAGCCTCAACTGCCCCAAGTCTCCAGAAAGTCCCACAGAGACCCCTCACAGATTCCTGTTCTCTCTCCCACCCTTCCATGCCCCCCTTTTCCCCATACTTGATCCCCATCTATGTTCCCCTCCTCACTCCCATTCACACCTAGTTCTCCATCTACCCCTGATGTCTATTTTGTTTCCTATTCTGAGTGAGATTCATGCATTCTTCTTTAGGCCCTCCTTATTATTGTGTTTCTTTGGGTCTATGTACTATAGCATGGTTATTTTGTACTTTATAGCTAATGTCCATTTATGAGTCTATACCCTGCATGTTTTTTGGGGTCTGGGTTACCTCACCCAGGATGATATTTTCTAGGTTCATTATTTACCTGAAAATTGTATGGTGTCTTTGTTTTTAATAGCTGAATAGTATTCCATTGTGCAGATATACCCCACTTTCTTTACCTATTCTTCAGTTGAGAGAAGTCTAGATTGTTTCCAGTTTCTGGATATGATGAATGAACCTGCTATATATATATATATATATATATATATATATGTGTGTGTGTGTGTGTGTGTGTGTGTGTGTGTGTGAGAGAGAGAGAGAGAGAGAGAGAGAGAGAGAGATATGTGTATGTGTATACAGATATATGTATGTATACACATACTCCCTTTGTGGGTGGTGCCATCCCTGGTAGTCCTGGGTTCTATGAGAAAGGAAGCTGAGCAAGCCAGGGGAAGCAAGCCAATAAGTAACATCCCTCCATGGCCTCTACATCAGTTCCTGCTTCCTGACCTACTTGGGTTCCAGTCCTGATTTCCTCTGGTAATAAATAGTAATGATATATATATATATATATATGCACACACACATTTATATATGTAACTCAGATAGGGATCAGGTGTGGGTAGAGAGGGGCAGGAGAAAGCTGAAAGAGAGAACAGAAATGAGTGAGGGGCATCTCTGGGACTAGTTGGAGACCTTAAACAGGGTGGGACTCCCAGGAGTCTATGGGACTAGCTGATATTGCTAGAGCTGAGGATATGGAGACTGAAGTGGCCACTTCATATAGCCAGATGGGACATCAAACCCCACACACAAACATAAAATGTATATGTTTGTGTGTGTGTGTGTGTATGTCTTGAAGTAGAACTATTTTCAATTTTCTGAGAAAATGCCAAATTGACTTCTAAAGTGGTTGTACAAGTTTGTACTCCTACCAGCAATTGAGCAGTGTTTCCAATGCTTCACATCTGTACTGGCTGGTTTTGTGTGTCAACTTGACACAGGCTAGAGTTATCACAGAGAAAGGAGCTTCAGTTAAGGAAATGCCTCCATGAGATCCAGCTGTAAGGCATTTTCTCAATTAGTGATCAAGGGGGTAGGGCCCTTTGTGGGTGGTGCCATCCCTGGTAGTGAAAGACCCCTGGGGGAGATCCCCACTCAAATCTTGGGAGGACGTACACCCAAGGAATCACGAGAGACCACATCTTGATGTAATTACAAGAGGTATATTTTGATTTCAGGACACCCTGGTTCAGCACCACACCCATCTCACGCAGGAGATAGGGGAGCCGACCACGAGGCTTGAAAGTTAGGGGTTTTTATAGAGAAAAGGTCTGAGGGAACAAAGAGATCAGTGTGGTCATACATGATTGGCTAGTTCAAATATTAACTATTACATACAGAACAGAGTGGAAAATTCCTAAGGTTGGTGTTAATCTGAGTCAACAGAGCATCTGACCTTAAACCATATCTGAGAGGACCAGATGGTCCATTACTTAGTGTCTGCCAGGCAAGTCTTTGCAGGCCTAGGCCTTGGACATGTCCTCGTTTGCCTAGACATGTTTTCCTCTATGTTTATAGTTTTATGTTTTCTTGACCTGCCAGCTCTTATGATATCTAACAACTTGTTTGCTCTTTCCCAGGCCATGTGGCCAGTTTGTGATCGATTCTTAGGCCCATAACTTTTCTTCCTAGTCAGCACAGGTTTAAAGTTTTAATTTCTCCTTACAGTAGTCCTGGGTACTATGAGAGAGCAAGCTGAGTAAGCTAGGGGAAGCAAACCAGTAAGTAACATCCCTCCATGGCCTCTACATCAGTTCCTGCTTCCTGACCTACTTGGGTTCCAGTCCTGATTTCCTTTGGTGATGAACAGCAATGTGAATGGGTAAGCTGAATAAACCTTTTCCTCCCCAACTTACTTCTTGGTCATGATGTTTGTATAGAAATAGAAACCCTGACTAAGACAAATTGGTACTAGCATAGTGGGGTATTTCTGTGACAACCTGATCATGTTTGCAGGAGGACTGTGGAAGGACTTTGGAGCTTTGAGCTAAAAGAGCCTTTGGGTGTTAAGAGCTATGTGGGATGTTCTATAGGAGTTTGGAAGCTAATGTTGAGAACAGTGCAAAAGATGGAGACCTGGCTTGTGAAATTTCAGAGGGAAGATTAAAGACTCTTATCAGGACCATGTTGTTTTGATTGTGAAGATTCTGTGGTTGGTTAGCTGGGGCTGAAGAATGAGCTGTGATTAATAAGATACCAGAACTACTAAAGTGAACCTTTGCATTACTGGGACTATTGTTGCTGGTTAGCTGATTAAGAAGCATCACTGAGGTGAAATCTTCTGGGAAGTGTTTTTTGAGAGCTCTATTCCAGAGATAGCTAAGGTCGTACCTCATGCTGTTGCTGGACTTGGTAATGGGTAAGAGTCACCCAGGTGGTACTGGTTTTGAAGGCATGCAGGGGTCAAGAAGAGCCGTTGAGGCTCGGCACTGTGAGAGGCCATGGAAAGCCGTCGGTGAAGGTGCAACCTCAGTTGCCATTGATGGCCCAGGACTGAAGGGGTCATGCAAAAGAGTTGAGGCTTGGCACCATGAAGAGAGCCTATGAGAGGCTGTTGGTGAAGCCTAGTTGCAGTGGAAGACAGCAGTATTTTGGAGATGGCAGTAAGAGATGACCACCAAGAACAGCAGCAGCAGTGGAGGACAGGCAGCTGGAGCCTAGAAGACAAGGTGTGTGCTACAAAAGGCAGAGCTGGAGAAGTGACCCAAACCTTTGGAGAAGCCTAGAAGGTCATGAGATGATCCCCGACATTGGACAGTTAGAGTTTGATTTTGCTTTTGATTGTGACTGTGCCCTGATATTTTTCCCTCTTGAAGGAAGAAAGTATTTTAGTAGAGCCCACAGTTAAGAGTCTTTGGATTGTAAAAAGACTTTGAATTTTAAAAGATATTGGATATTTTAAATGGATTGAAATTTTAATATGTAAGAATTTACAAAGACTGTGGGACTTTTAAAGTTATTTAGATCTTGGGGATGAAAGGAACGGTTGAGGCTTACTAATGCTGTGTTTGTGTGTCAAGTTGACTAGGGGTCAATTGTACTGGCTGGTTTTGTGTGCCTCTCCATTAGTGCCTCCTTCCTGAGCTGCTTGGGTTTCAGTCCTGATTTCCTTTGGTGATGAACAGCAGTGTGGAAGTGTAAGCTGAATAAATCCTTTCCCCCCCAACTTGCTTCTTGGTTGTGATGTTTGTGCAGGAATAGAAACCCTGACTAAGACAACATCCTAGCCAGAATGTTGTTGCTTTAGTTTTTGATCTTAGCCATGCTAACATCAGTCAGATGGAATCCAAGAAAATGTGTTTATTATTTCTTGACTGAATTCTACAACTCCAAAATGTTTGTCAGCCAGATATTCCTCCTGGCATTCCAGGATAGAAGTTGGTTTTTTTTTTCTTTAAACTTTAAAAATAACTTCATTTTGCATATATGGTGTATGCCTACACCTGTGTCTGTGCACCATGTGTATACAGTGCCTGCAAAGGCCAGAACAGAGTGGCTGATCTCCTGGAACTAGAGTTACAGAGGGTTGTGGGCTGTCGTGGGGTACTGGAAACCAAACCCAGGCCCTCTGCAAAATGAGTCAGTGCTTTTAACTGTTGAGACATCACGCCAGTCCCAGTTCTATGTTTTCCTGCTTTGTTTACATGTGTAAACCAGAAGGATAAAGTCACTGGTGAAAGTCAAACTTGGATACCAAACATCACTAAAGATAACTATGAGTCAGAAGTCATTGCCAGGCCACCAGATCTGTCCCTCCTTAGCATCACCTGCATACTTAGCAGGTAACTGTGTGGTGCCTCATTTGTGCACAGAATTGTTCTAAGTTCTAGGCAGGATTCAATACTCTGTGAGATTTAAGAATTTCATTGCTTTATTTGCTCATTTTATTCAGGCAAGGTGTTACAAATGATAACATTAAACAACGAACAGACAGTGAATCAAAACCATGTCACTGAAATTAAAATTATATACCATAGGTTTGCAATTGTGCTGTGCTATTTAACACCTGTACTGTTATAGTAGTTCTGTTTTCCTAAGCCTCAGTCTTCTTAGCTCCATAATGGGAGCAAAGCTTGAGGGAGAGCTGTGGTATCAAGTGGGAGAACTATAAGGAAAGGTGCATCATAAGCATAAGTTTTGAAGCACTAAGTAGATTTATGTATGTTTATATTTACTTTTTTATTTATTTTGAGGCAGATTCTCATTACACAGCTTTGGATGTCCTGGAACTCCCTATATAAACCAGGCAGGCCATGAACTCAGAGATCCTCTTGCTTCTGCCTCTTATAAAGGTGGTTTACACCTGAACCACTATGCCTGGCACTTTTACCGTGTGTGTGTGTGTGTGTGTGTGTGTGTGTGTGTGTGTGTGTGTTAGGGTTTTTTTTGTTGTTGTTGTTTCCTTTTGTTTTTGTTTTTCAAGACAATGTCTCACTACACAGTCTTGGCTGTCCTGAAACTGACTATGTGGAACAGGCTGGCCTAAAACTGGAAGAGATCCTCCTACCTCTGTTTCCCAGGTGCTGGTATTAAAGGCACATACCACTAAGTTAGATATTAAAAATATAAATTCCTGACAGATACTGTAGTGCTTCTCTATGATCCCACAACTCTAGAGGTAGAAATGGAATTGAGTGAGTTCAAGATCAGCCTGGTCTACATAATGAGGTGCTGTCTCAAAGGGAAAAAAGTATTAAACTCCATGTATACATTTTTCATCCTCCTTGACATCTTCTCACATCATTATCATTAAATGGATAGTAATATTGAATTTAATAGTGTATCACACTACAATGTATAATGGCTGAATAAGATACCAAAAATAATCAATGGATACAGAAAATCATCTTATTGTATTCATTGCTGCATTTTACCTTACTCCTATGATTTTGATTTGTAGATTCCCAGCCCCCAAATGATCTTAAACATACATGGTTATTTGTACAAATCTGTGCCAACTGTGACACTGTGGTCAAAAAAACAATAGTTCCAGGCAATCTCACCAAGATGTTACCTTGGGCGAGCAATCCTATTAAAAACCTCATTTTATCCTGGGATATTTACTTTGTTTTAGGGGCTGTTTTGGAAAACTGTGGTCTTGTTTGATATTATTCCGATGGAGATTAATGGAGGATCATGAGCAGGTTTTGAATGAGACCCTAGTGCCATTCCCGGTCATGGCACCTGCACGCATTTACACAATGATTTCCCTTGAACAGACTGAGTGATTTAGCAGCAGGCTACAAGAGCAGCAAGTACACATGATTATGAGCTCATCTGCTACATGGTGTTCATGAAGAATTTATAGACACGGCCCATAGATTGATTCGTCCTAACCTTTCCAATAATAGCACAGGTATATGCATATCTTAGATTTCTAAGACCTGTTTGAGCCTTGTCTTAATCAGGGTTTGTATTCCTGCATAAACATCATGACCAAGAAGCAAGTTGGGGAGGAAAGGGTTTATTCACCTTACACTTCCACACTGCTGTTCATCACCAAAGGAAGTCAGGACTGGAACTCAAGCAGGTCAGGAAGCAGGGGCTGATGCAGAGGCCATGGAGGGATGTTACTTACTGGTTTGCTTCCCCTGGCTTGCTCAGCTTGCCATCTTATAGAACACAAGACTACAAGACAAGAGATGGTACCACCCACAATGGGCCCTCTCCTCTTGATCACTAATTGAGAAAATGCCCCACAGCTGGATCTCATGGAGTCATTTCCTCAACTGAAGCTCCTTTCTCTGTGATAACTCCAGTTTGTGTCAAATTGATACACAAAACCAGCCACTACAAGGCTTTTTCTTTTTGAAATCAAATTATTCATTGAAAGTGTTACTTCTTTGCCAAGTCTCTACAGTTTCAAGTCTGGATTGAGTTTCTTAAATTTATCAAAAATAATCAGTTTCCCCATGAAGTCCAATGTGGGCATATCTGTATGTGTGCATGTAGGAATATGTTTGTATGTATGCATATGTACTTTTTCAGTTGAACCCTAATACTTAGGATGGGTCTTAATACATGCTCATCCCATTATTTTTAAGAAGGTAAAGCTTAGAGCTAGAGAAAAGACCCAAGGAGCTGAAGGGTTTGTAGCCCCTTAGGACAAACAACAATATGTACCCTCAGAGCTTCCAGGGACTAAACCACCAACCAAAGAGTACACATGGTGGGACTCATGGCTCCAGCTGCATATGTAGCAGAGGATGGCCTAGTTGGTCATCAATGGAAGGAGAGGTTCTTGGTCCTGTGAAGGTTCTATGCCCCATGTAGAGGAATGGCATGGCCAGGAAGCAGGAGAGGGTAGGTTGGTGAGCAGGGGGAGAGGGGAGGGAGCAGGGTTTTTGTTTTGTTTTTCTGGAGGGGAAACCAGGAAAGGAGATATAATTTGAAATGTAAATAAAGAAATATCTAATAAAAAAGATAAAAAGAATGTAAAGCTTAGAAGAAGATTAATGCCTAGAGGTATTTACACAGTTGAGAATATGCCTATTGACTCTGCTACCCATTCCTATAATGTCATTTCCTGACTATCTTCTGAGGACAATGTACCCAAATAAGACCAAAAAAGCTAAATCTATGTGAACAGTTTTCTGATAAAACTTTTTTTTATTTTCTGTTTTTTTTTATTATGCCAAACCTACCCTATCAACTCAATTGCTACACATATATAGAGAATACTTAAATGGATTTTCCTTCTCATTTTTTTCTTCCTAAAGCACAGATTTATTTTTATTTTATGTGTGTGAGTGTTGGCATGCACCTCCCACATGCAGTGCCAAGAGCCCAGAAGAGGGTGTTAGATGCGAAACTGGTAAAGCTGGAGTTAACAGTGGTTCTGTACAGCCACATGGGCACTGGGAACTACATTCATCTCCTCTGAGGGCGAGAGGGTCTCTCAGATGGCATACAGACATACATGTAGGCAAAACACTAATGTACATACAATACATGAATTAACTGAAAGAAAATGGTCTCAGAAGAGTTTCACAAATTAAATTAACAGTTCCATTTAAACTGTGCAGATAAAGTTTGTTTGAGCATGATTTTTCTTGGTCTGTTGTGAGTATTGGAAGCAAGAAGGTAGATACATGTAGTTAGTGTAACAAAAGTTATATTTTATTATGCTGAGGGTCATCACACAAGGTTTAACACTCACTCTAAATTCCTAACTACAGTCCTAGGCCTACCTCCCCTTGCTTGATCATCTGTTTGACATATTTTAACTGAAGGTCAGGTTCAGTCCTAACAGAAGTCTCTGAATTGAGAGGACCAGGATACTGGGGGATACTCTTTAACCCAAGGGCAGATCAATGTGGTATCTCTTCAGAGGTGAAGAGCAGAGCATTGCTCTTTGTTTCTGTGTACGTAGTCTTCACTGGGTGTTGTGGGGTTTGTGTCTGGTGATCTTCAGTGAGTGATGCCACTGATTTCAGCCTCGGGTGTAGTGGGGATTCTGACTAAACTCTGTTTACATGTCTAAAGGGGGCATTTTTACTGTGTTCATTACAGTGAGCAAGCTGGAACGCTCTTCCTAGATCTTTGTAGAACTTTTGCATAGGGAAGATGTAAGCAGTAGTCTTTCTTTTAGAACACACAACAAGCCTCATATAAATAGATTCTTAGGCAAACACAGTGAGTGGGCACAGATAATCACTGCTTAAAACAAAACAAAACAAAACAAAACAAAACTCATGCCTTGAAAAAATAGAACAGAAAAATACAACAAAGAACAAACCAGGGTCTAAAAAGTGGGATTTTGTGCTTCAGAAAACTTGTGACACAATTGCTTGCCAAAAAGGTATGTCATATTAGGGTTCACCCCTCCCCAACCCCTGTGTGGAGAGTCTGTCCTTTTTTTTTCTTCCAAAGTAGTTTCTTTTATTTTTTATGTTTTTTTTTTTTTAATATAAAAACATGAGGACAGCGAGACGTGCACATGCAAGGGATGGCAGAGCCCCTCCTCGTCCTCAGGCAGGTCAGTGGAGCAGGACCGGTGGATCCCTAGCCTGGGGCCTGCCTGAGGCTCCAGCTCACCCTCCTCCTTCCTCAGGCTCTCTGCCCTGAGCCGGGGCAGCTCTGTGAGGCTAGGCGGAGCAGCAGGGGCAGGCATTTATAGTACTCATCTCCGGTGGAGTCAGACCCCTGTGCCTTCTTCCTGGGTCCACTGGACCGTGCCAAGACCGTGGCAGCCAATGAGCACCATCTCTAGGCTGTGGGCATCCCAGGGCAAGGCTTGGGCCCCTGACCCCGGAGGGGGCTCTCCAGTACTGGTAGCTTCAGCCTGGCTCACAGGTGCTGGGGTCCCAGTCCTAGCCCCTTCCTCAGGAGGAGGGGATGAGGCTGGTGTGCTGGGCTCAGAGCAGAGGTCTCCAGAGCCAAGGAGCTCCGAGTCTGAGGTGGGGGTCCATAAAGCTGTGGCTCAAGGCCTAGGAGAGCTCTGAGATGCTGGGGGGCCCCAGGGCCAGGGTGCTATGAGGGGAAGAGGGTGTCCTGAATGGGGGTGAGGCCAGGTCCTACTCGAGACCGAATCTGCTGGGGGCTGCAGGCAGTAGGATGATGCCCCAGTGTCTATGTGTGTGTGCATGTGTGTATGTGTGTGTACTTGTCTATGTGTTTTCACTTTCAATAAAATCTGCCTGACTGGTAAAACCATATATTTCCTGCCTTTTTATTCTTTAAATAGCTGGAGGAAAAGAGTCCATTTCTGCAACCCTAGAGGACATCATCCTAATTGTACTAGTCTTTCCTGTTGATCAGTTGATCAGAGCTACATCTTGTTGGTTTATGCAATGAATAAGGATTTTAAAACAAAACAACCCATTTGTTGTGAGCTCAAAAGAGTCAAACAAACAATGGGCTTCCATTCGCTTCTACTACATCTGACTTATTATTATTATTTTTTTAAATAATGAGGGTTTTGAGACTTCATATTTGGGCCAACAGGCTTGCCCAACAAATGTTGATTACCCACTAAGCCTTTTCCCCAGGCTTTGTTTTAAGCACTACTACATATAAAGAGTTCAAAAAGTAACTTGGATCTCCACCGAACCCTTGGACAAATTCCTTCATTGCTTTTGGCTTCTGCAGGCTCACATGTGGTGCAAAGGCACACACGTAGGCAAAACACCCACACATTTAAAATATAATTTTACAACAAACAAAACAACAAGAAGAGTTTCACAGCCTGAAAGTATTAAGGACATTTCTCAATTTCATCATGAGTCTTCCGAATCTTTTACCTTTGCATCATATCTTTGGTGAAAACTGGAAGGCACACACAACCCATGCGATCAGAAGGGAAAAGGGGTGGGCTTCTGTCTCACCCTTTGTCATCTAACAGATTGAATGCACAACCATCATTCTTGCCCTGTGACAGTGGGAAACAGTCATTTCTACACTTTGAAAGAAAATAGATATCTTGGAATAGGTACAGGTAGAAGGTTGGATAGTGACAGAGTCTCACTCTGTTACCGAGGCTGACCTAAAACACACTGTGCATGGAAGGTTGGCTTTGAACTTGTGGCTATGATCTTGCTTCATCCTTGTGGCTACAGATGTGAACTGCCATACCTGGCTTCCTTTTGATGATTTTAAACCCACCTTCCGCTACTATCACTGAAACAACTCCCTTAAAGAGTTTAGATCCACAGTCTGTGCATTACTTATGCCATGCGAGACAGGTCAAAGAATCTATATTTAATATAGAAGGAGGTAAGAGTGTTAGGTTTCAGGAAAAGACCAACTTGTGTTCTGGTCAGGAGTCTTGGCATTAATAGCTCTGTGTGACTGTGAACAAGTTACATAAGCTCTTGTGGCCTCAAATTCACCATCTTCAAAACGAGAACTATAGTGTAACTTAGCTATAGAGCAAAACAGGAATGAGAGGATAGCCCACATGGAAATGCATAGCTGGGTTCGTAGTTTACGTAGTCATTTACGTATTTTAAACCTCTATTCTTGCCTAACTCATTGCGTTGATACGATCATGGAAAGATAAAATTCCACATTGCTTTGCACATAAGGAGCCCTTAATAAATATTTCCTACTCTTTGGTTTCTCTGCGTCACAGCCCTAGCTATCCTGGGACCCAGCTGCCCTCGAACTCACTGATATTCGCCTGTCTCTGCCTCTCAAGAGGCAGAATTAAAGGAGTGTGCCAGCATGTCCCTCTCACGGCCCTCTTATTTTTTGCCTTTACTTTCAACAGAGCTGCACCCCAAGCACAATCTCTTTGGAATGTCAGTCAGAAACACTGCCATCTAGTGGCTCATCCGACCTCCTCATTTTCCTTGGTTTCAGTTCTGCTGGAGCTGCTTCCATTGCTCCCGGCTTGCTGAAGGAAAAGATGTTTAAAGCGAACAGTTTCTCCTCCAAACGTTTTCCCCCAAAGAGAAAGTGGTATGCCCTATCTTGGAGTTTTCAGTGCTGTGCCCCTTAGAGGAGGAATTTTGAAATGGTGAGTCACTGCTGCCCTCTGCTGCCCATCGCAGGCTCAGGAACTGCTTGCAAAGGCCAAGACGCTGCCCTGGAAACATCAGCTGTTTGTGATGCCTGAGTGTGTTTGTGTTTATGTGTTTTCACGCATGTGCACACATAGATCTGATAATTCGTTCACTTTTCTCTTGACTGTGTTGACTTTCAACCGTAGACAATGTTTCCTTAGCAAAGTCAACCTAAGTAGTAAAAGATGAACAGAACAGTGACATGAAAGAAATGAGCTAAAAAGCCTTTCTTGCTTTGAGATGGTAGCTAGATCTGGTGTGCCGCAGGCAGCTGGGAGTAAAGACAGCCTTAGCTTTCAGGAGTGTGTTGGGTATTTCTGAGAGGAGCTTCTTGCTCCTACGATATTTGTTTATCCTGGACCAGAGCAGAAATGGCCACAAACAAATGGAGCAGGTTGGATGGCAATGAAAGAGAAGACAGAATGGGTTACACACACGTGTGTGTGTGTGTATATATACATATATATGTGTGTATATATATGTATATGTGTATATAGATCATATATATACAGAGAGAGAGAGAGAGAGAGAGAGAGAGAGAGAATGAATCATATCTTTGACTGCTACCTGTTGTGGTTTCATACTCTTGCTACTTTTTACAGGTAAGAACATTTGGGTAAAGAATTTCTTAGACTGAAGAGAAGGCTCCACAGTTAGTAAGTCCATAATTCTCTTCCAGAGGACCAAAGTTCCTTTCCTAACATTCACATTGGGTGGCTTACTACCTGTGACTTTAGTTACAGGGGATCTTATGCCACTTTCTAACCTCTATGGATATCTTCTAGCCTCTATGGGTAACACAAACACACACATATACATACATACATACATACACACACACACACACACATAAAAAGAAATAATAAAATAAAAACAAGGGCTGGAGAGATGACTCCATGATGAAGAGTACTGGTTGCTCTTCTACATGACCTGAGTTTGATTCCCAGCATCTGCAAATTAGTTCAAAATCATCTGTAACTCCAGTCCCAGAGGATCTGAGGCCCTATTCTGGTCTCTGCTCACAACATGCTTGCATGTAATGCAGAGGCATACATGCAGTCAAAATACTTCTAACCATAAAATATAATGTAAGGAAATAACAAACAAACAAACAAAAACAAAATTTCTCGGGTCATAAGTATTGAGGAATTTTCCTAATTTCACCATGAGTCTTCAGAATTTTTTATCTCAAACATCCAAGTCATGCACACAAAATTCCTCAGTTGCAATAAGGAAGAAGGCAAAGGGCTGGTGAGAGATCTCAATGCGTAAAAGTACTTGCTCCCAACTCTGATGATCTGAGTTCAATTCCTAATGAACTTACATGATAAAAGGAAAGAACTAACTCCTGCAAGTTGTCCTCTGGATTTACACACACACACACACACACACACACACACACACACACACACACGCACAAACACACGTACACAAACACTATTTTGATAGATGAATTAAAATATTAAAAAGGAAAAAAAGGAGTTGAGCATGTACTTGCTTGGACCTCTGTTCTACTTCATTCTTAACCTTTCAGTAAGAGCGCTGGATCTGCATATGATATCATCTTCACTTCTTCAGAAGGCTCCAGTAGGACTTAATGAAGGCAGACCAGGGCTATCTAACAGAACCCAACCCTTGTTCTCCTATTGCGTTATACCACACTTACTATACTGAAGATTTGATTAATTTCTCCTTTTCCCTTTGGGGTGATATTTTTTTCTAATAATACTTCTTGCCTTTGAAGGAACTCAACTTTTGCCAGACTTAGCTACCCAGTTGTATGCCTTGAAAATATTTAGGACTATGTAGTTAACCTGCTGTCCTACTGTGTGCTCACCTGTTTACATTTAAACTCCCTTTAAGAGAACACAGGAAACAACCTTCAATGGCTTGGATTTCCCATGTAATAAGTTCTTACAACCTAAGCTAAATGTACAACATTAAACTTATGTATTTAATCTATGTATTCTTCCATGGCCCTGATGCAGAATAATGTACGTGTGTACAGTAAATACTGTCAACAAGTCAAAAGCAACTTTAAATAACAAATAACCCATACATGTTGAAAGTGACATATGGATAGAAATTGCTAATGTCTGTGTGTGATTTCAAGTGCTATTCTGGGCCAGTGGGTGCTGGTAAAATAATTTCTTCTTTTGCAAAGCTCTGCTTAAGGTTTCTGTAGAAATGTAACCCTCATTTCTTTTCCCATAGTATGTTTTCTATTTGTTCAATAAATGCAGGACAAATCCCTTTCTTAGGGACAGGAAACTCTTAGATACACACAACAAACAGATCAAAGACTACACATGACAGACAAACAGAAGACACAGGGAAAGAAGTAAAGAATTCAATTTTAGGCTTTCTTCTTGGTCTAAACTATTCCAAAAAGGAGGACCCTTTTTCATTTCTTAATATGACACCCATGTCCCCCCTTTGACAGTAAGTTCTAGGAAAGTAGGGTCACTGTCTTTGTCCAACCACATGTTTTCAACCTTAAAAACAGATCTGGTACACAAGGCAGATGTTGTACAAGTAAGGGAAGGGAAGGCTCTTTAGTGCTAGTAATTCACAAGCTTGGAGCTAAGCCTGTCACTCATTATATATCCACCCTCATACTGGTCAAAAAGACCATCTCACAGAGATCTCTTAGGAAAGATGAGATGGATCTATGGTCCCTGAAGAAGGCCAAAATTCATTTGATCTAAAGTCCAATCTAGCACCTTGCTCCCCGTCTCTCTAAAACCAAACTCTGTACAGGGCTTATTTTGCTCCAGTGTAAATCTGAGATAGGTTTAAGTTGTTGATCCATTTTGGGTTGTGTGGTACTAAATTGGTTGTCAGAGAAGTTTTAGAGAAAGAAAGAAATGCTATTTTGCTATTTTCTACTACAACCTTGTTTCTTATACTTGATTATTCTCCTTAAAATGCGTTCCACATTTAAATTGGAATTGCAATAAATGTCTTTATGTGGTTTGTGAACAAGAGAAAAATATATTTTTCCATATTTGTTAAGGCCTAGGTAAAATATTAAAGCCTGGGTAGAATGTTAAGGACTAGGTAAAATGCTTAGGCCTCGATGAAATGGGAAGGCCTAGGTAATTGTTACCAGGTTAGCCTACTGTTATAAGGAAACTTGCTTATATGTTTCTACTGTTACTAGCAAATTTTCTAATGCCAAGTTAATTATATATTCTGTTATGTTCTGTGCACTTAGAAACAAATCATAATAAAATTCAGTAGGCTGTTTCGTATCGTTAGTCACAATAAGCTTGGACCCAAATCTACCACCCAATAGCACTTCCTGTACCTATGCATAAGCTGTTATGATATAAGCTGCCCTAGAGATGGACCCCAATAAGAGACACATCTACCCCAATAAAAGAAACTATTTAGAATAAGACTTCCATTTTGAGTAGTAGTCAAGAACTGTTTAAGTTCCCCAAACCTCCTTAGGAAACTTCCATCCTACTAGGCAAAAGGAGACATATACGTGGGTAATTGACATTGTGGCTGGCAAGTTAAGATATGAATGTTTGACAAGTCCCAGTCTGGTGGACAAGTGAGGTCATGAATGTTAGACAAGGCAAGTCCTCTGCCTCAATTGAATATCTTAACCAATAAAATTAGGATAAATGTACAACAAAGACATGTTCCTAAGGGAATCCCCTATCACTCCTGATTGGTGAGATAACTTAGCACAGATGTCTGTGGATTTTGGATTTAAAAACCCTGTAGGACCTTAACTCAGTGTCATAATTCAGTTCTCAGTCTGGACCATGGCCTTGGTCAATCAATCCTGGGGCATAGACTCAGTAAACTCTCCCTACCTGACTGAGATCCATGGTGCTGTGGTTTGTGAGGTGGCTCCTAGCCCCCGACAGTGTGAAACAAGATTGGAAAATGCAAAGACAAAGGCTTGTTTTCATAGTTGAATTAAACAGAAAGCTAAACTTTGTGAGTTAGGACAAAGTACGCAGTGACACATCTGCTCTCCGAATGCGAGTCTGTTGAGTACTATTTTATAGATTTGACACTAAGATAATGATTCTACAGCAATCTATTTCGGCTCTGCACCTGACATCCATGGACTGAGGGGGGATGGACAGACTGAAGAGAAAATGGGAATGTTGATAGAAAATACACAAAGAGCAGGGAGGAGTCTCAAAGCTAAAATCTTCTTGTCATCAAAATTACACATTTTCTGAATAGTTTTTAAATATAGTGCTCTGAATGAGAAATGGCCCCCATAGGCCCATGTATGTATGTTGTAAACACTTGGTTCCCAGCTTGTGGTCATATTTTGGGAGGTTCTGGAACTTTTAGGAAGTGGAGCTTTGCTGGGGGCATTTCCTCCATTTCTATTGTTATATCTCCCTTTTCATTTCTGATTTTGTTAATTTGGATACTGCCTCCCCGCCCTTTAGGTAGTTTGGCTAAGGGGTTATCTATCTTGTTGATTCTCAAAGAACCAGCTTTTGGTTTTGCTGCTTCTTTGTATTGTTTTCATTGTTTCTATTTGGTTGATTTCGGTCTTGAGTTTGACTATTTCCTGCCTTCTACTCCTTTTGTGGGAGTTTGCTTCTTTTTGATATAGAGCTCTCAGGTATGCTGTTAAGTTGTTAGTGTAAGCTCTCTCCAGTTTCTTTACCAGGGCACTTAGTGCTGTGAATTTTCCTCTTAGCACCGCTTTCATTGTGTCTCATAAGTTTGGGTATGATGTACCAACATTTTCATGAAATTTCAGGAAGTCTTTAATTTATTTCTTCCCTGACCAAGTTATCATTGAGTAGAGCACTGTTCAGTTTCCATGTATATGTGTAATTTCTCTTGTTTTTTGTTGATATTGAAGTCCAGCCTTAGTCTGTGGTGATCTGATAGGATGCATGGGATTATTTCAATCTTCTTGTATCTGTTGAGGCCTCTTTTGTCAATTTTGGAGAAGGTACTATGTGGTGCTGAGAAGAAGGTATATTCTTTGCTTTAGGATGAAATGTTCTATAAATATCTGTTAGATTCATAGTTTCATTGTGTCTCTGTTTAGTTTCTGTTTCTATGATGTGTTCATTGCTGAGAGTAGAGCGTTGAAGTCTCCCATTATTATTGTGTGGGGTGTGATGTGCGCTTTGAGCTTTAGTAAAGTTTCTTTTATGAATGTGTGTGCCCTTGCATTTGGAGCATCATGCCCTTGCATTTTGGAGCATAGATGTCCAGAATTAAGAGTTCATCTTGGTAGATTTTTTTGTTTGACCAGTATGAAGTATCCTTCCTTATCTTTTTTGATAATTTTTGGTTGAAAGTTGATTTTATTTGATATTAGAATGGCTATTCCAGCTTGTTTCTTGGGACCATTTGCTTAGAAAATTGTTTTCCAACCTTTTACTCTGAGGTAGTGTCTATCTTTGTCACTGAGGTGTGTTTCCTGTATGCAGCAAAATGCTGGGTCTTGTATACATATCCAGACTGTTAGTCTATGCCTTTTTATTGGGGAATTGAGTTCACTGGTGTTAACATATATTAAGAAAAAGTGGTTGTTACTTCCTGTTATTTTTGTTGTTAGAGGTAGAATTATATTTGTGTGGCTATCTTCTTTTCGGCTTATTGAAACATTACTTTCTTGCTTTTTCTAGGGTGTAGTTTCACTCCTTGTGTTGGTGCTTTCCATCTATTATCCTTTGTAGAGCTGGATTTGTGGAAATATATTGTGTGAATTTGGTTTTGTCATGGAATACTTTGGTTTCTCCATCTATGGTAATTGAGAGTTTTGCTGGGTATAGTAGTCTGGGCTGGCATTTGTGTTCTCTTAGGGTCTGTATGACATCTGCCCAGGATCTTCTAGCTTTCATAGTTTCTGGTGAGAAGTCTGGTGTAATTCTGATAGGCCTGCATTTATATGTTACTTGACCTTTTTCCCTTGCTGCTTTTAAATTTTTTTCTTTGATTACTGCAGTTGGTGTTTTTATTATTATGTTTCAGGAGGAATTTCTTTTCTGGTTCAGTCTATTTGGAGTTCTGTAGGCTTCTTGCATGTTCATAGGCATCTCTTTCTTTAGGTTAGGGAAGTTTTCTTCTATAATTTTGTTGAAGATACTTACTTGCCCTTTAAGTTGGGAATCTTCACTCTCTTCTATACCTATTATCCTTAGGTTTGGTCTTCTCATTGTGTCCTGGATTTCCTGAATGTTTTGGGTTAGGACCTTTTTGCTTTTTGCATTTTCTGCAAAAATCCTGGATGGTTTTATTTATTTCCTTTGCCTGTTTGATTGTGTTTTCCTGTAACTCTTTAAGGGATTTTTGTGTTTCCTCTTTAAGGGCTTCTATCTGTTTACCTGTGTTCTCCTGTATTTCTTTAAGGGAGTTCTTTATTTCCTTCTTAAACTCCTGTATCATCATCATGAGAAGCAATTTTCGATCTGGATCTTGCTTTTCTTGTGTGATGGTGTATCCAGGACTTGCTATGGTGGGAGAATTAGGTTCTGATGATACCAAGTAACCTTGGTTTCTGTTGCTTCTATTCTTATGTTTGCCTCCCGTTATCTGGTTATCTCTAGGGCTACCTGCCTTCAGTATATCTGACTGGAGCCTCTCCATCCTGTGATCCTGGTTGTATCAGAACTCCTCAGAATCCAGCTATCTCTATGATCCTGTAATTCTGGGATCCTGGGATCCTGAGATCCTGGGTGTGTCAGAGCTCCTGGGAGTCAAGATCCCTCTGGGACCCTGAGATCCTGGGCATGTTAGAGCTCTTGGGATTGGAGCTTCCTCCAGGTGTTTTGGGATTATCTTTGCAGTTCTCATTCAAGGTCTGATCAGGACCCTGGCCCAAACTGGAAATGACCTGTGCCACTGGTCAGGCAAGGTTCCTGCATCCCTGGATCCTGCTGGTCCCAGTTACTCCCAGTGTTGATGCAGATGTTGTGTCTTCCTCACCTCTGATCCTATAATTCTGGGCATGTTAGAGTGCCTGGGAGTGGAGCTTCCTCTGGGTGTTGTGGGACTGGCTGTGGAGTTTGAGCCCAAGGTCTGCTCAGGGCACTGGCCCAGACTCTAATTTCTCCATGTTTATGTTGAAATATTTATTATAGCTTTGACATTATGGAGATTGAGACTCCATTTAGTTTTGTTTAATAACAATTTTGTTCCAGTCATTCAGCTAGGAAGTATCTGTGAGGCAAACCACAGAACTCTCACACATTGCATCCAATCTTTCCACTCAGACCTATCTACTCACTTACTACCAGCATGGAACAAGTAGCACACACTGTCTCCTGTATTTCTTTCAGTGAGTTATTGATATCCTCCTTAAAGGACTCTATTATCTTCATGAGATAGGATTTTAGGACAGATTCCTGGTTTTCAGGTGTGTTGTATGCAAGGCTTGCTGTGGTAGGAGAACTGGGTTCAGATGATGCCCATGTATTCTGTCTTCTGTTGCTTATAGTCTTGCACTTGCCTTTCACTATCTGGATATCTCTGGTGTATGTTAGTTTGGGTGACTGTCTGGAGTCAGCGTCTTTTGTCCCTGGGTTGCTTCAGATCTTCTGGTAGGCCTATAGCCCTGGCTATAGCAGACTACCTGTGGGGCCTTCCAACTGGGGGCTCTTCACAGGGGCAGAGGAGCTGCTGATCTGTTGCCCTGGCTGTAGTAGATCTCCTGGGAGGCCTTCAGACTGTTGGGTCTTCAATGGAGCAGTCAAGCTGTTGTCCAACTGCTCTGAGTGCAGCTGATCTTCAACTTCTCTGAGTTCAGTGGATCCTCAACTGCCCTGAGTGCAGTGGGTCCTCAACTGCTCAACTGCTCTGAGTACAGCAAGTCCTCTAGGATAGGTAGGGATATGGTGTCTTCACAGGAGCAGACCAACCAGGCTCCCAGCAGCAGCTCTGGGCCTGGGGGGAGGGGAGGAGGTTCTTACTAACTGCTCTGAGTGCAGGGAGTCCTCTTGGGTGGGTCTGGATATGGTGTCACGGAATATCTTGTTTTCTCCATTTATAGTCATTTTGCTGGGTATAGTAGTCTGGGCTGATCTCTGTGGTCTTTTAGGGTCTACAAGACATCTGCCCAGGCCCTTCTAGGTTTTAGAGTCTCAGTTGAGAAATGAGGTGTAATTCTGAGGGGTCTGCCTTTATATATTACTTGGCCTTTTTCCCTTGCAACTTTTAATAGTCTTTCTTCATTCTATATATCTAGTGTTTTGATTGTTATGTGGCAGGAGGGTTTTCTTTTCTGACTTAATTGGTTTGGTGTTCTGTAAACTTCCTGTACATTTATAGGCATTTCTTTCTTTAGGTTGTTGAAACTTTCTTTTATGATTTTATTGAAGATGTTTTCTGGGCCTTTGAGTTCTTCTTCTATTCCTATTATTCTTAGGTTTGGTCTTTTCATAGTGTCCTAAACTTCCTGGGTGTTTTTTGTCATGAACTTTTTAGGTTTTGCATTTTCTTTGACCAAAATATTATTTTTTTCTATTGTATCTTCTACACCTGAGATTCTTGCCCCCATATATTTGAATGTGTTTTCCTATATTTAAGGAATTTATTCATTTCCTCATTAAAGGCTTTTATCATCTTTATAAGATTGTGTTTAAGATTGTCTTCTTGTGCTTCAGTTTTGTTAGGATACCTGGTGGTGCCATATTTCTCTGCGTCTTGTTGATTGTGTTCTATTCTGTCCTTTAGGTTCTGGTATTCCCTGGTGTTGGCTGGATGATCCTGATGGCAGCAGGACTTTTCAGAAAGGGAAGCTATGGGCCAGACAATGGAGTTTAGAGTACCTGATTTTGCTGGCTATGTCTCAGGTGGATCTCCACTGGTAAGGGATTAATGGGGCAATGTTCCAGGCTGGTACTTCTTGGGACTTCCACAGGTGTCAACAGGGAAGTAAAACTCTTGTGGTCCCATAAGTTTCTTCAGTACCAAAGGGAGAGCCCAGAACTAAACAATGGAGGTCAAGGGATTGCACACAACTCAACTCTGACAATTGTGCCCAATTTAGACTTACATGGAAGAGGTCACCTGTTCTATGGATTCTTTTTTTCTTTTACTTTTAAAGATTTATTTTTTTTTATTTTATGTGTATGAACATTTTGTCTGTATGAATGTACATGCATCATATGTGTGCTATGCCCATAGAGGACAGAAAGGGAGTGATAGATTTCTTGAAACTGGGGTTAAAGATGTAGATGCTGAGAAATGAAGCTAGTTCCTCTGGGAGAACAGCCGGTGCTCTTCACCACCTTGAAAGCATAGAATATTTCAACTTATGCATAAGGATTCAACACTCATTAGTGGTTTTTTTTTCAATTTGAACTGTAAATTTTCTGCTCTGCACACAGTTCCATGCTTCATGCTTTGAATATATGATAAATTAGAAACATTTCTAGTCATGAATGTCAGACATGTATATAAATACTTACTATATAGAATGAACTGTGTAATAAATAAGTAAATAGATATGAATCAGTTAACAAAGAGGAGAGAGGTCAGTCTTCTGAGACAAATCCAAAAGTCCTCCCGACAGCAGTATTCTCTTAGATGAAGCTTAGTGATTATCAGGTGGTTAATAAGCAATCTTAGAGAAGGTGAAGGAGAGGATCTTCCAGACAGAGGGAGAATGTGAGATACACTATTGGGCAATCATGAGCAGCAGACATGTGAGATGTGTGGTGCATGCAGCCAGAGAGGCAAGTAGGTTACTGACCACAGGGCCTGATATGATTTATCCTGGAGCAGAACACTGAGGTTCATAGCCAACAGTTTTAAGCTTGGCAGGGAGTGTCTTACACTTCTGGTTTATGGGAAATCTAAAGATGGAGGAGGCAAATCCCAAGTTAGAGGTGAGTAGCTGTGGGTGACCATAAACTTTATTTCAGGAAATTAGAATATCAGCAACATGTCTGAGACTGTAGACAATTTTGTCTTTATCTCAGCAACTCAACAGACTCAACTGAGGAACTGCATAAAAGCAGAATCTGATGCAGAGTCCATGTCAGTGTGGTCCTCATGCACTCTCAAGGATAGAAAGTGCCGAGCAAGAGAGGAGCACTTCCTTAAGTTATCTGCCAAGAAACAAAGAGAGCATGTGACCTACATAAAGCTACAGCGAGAGAAAATTAGAATTGAATTACAATTGTAATTCAACTGTAATTGATTTCTAATTTTCTGTCTCCCAGCCAGCAATCTGATCACTAGAATGAATCACACACAAAGCCTCTGTGCATCAACCACCACCAAGTCAGGCCCAGAGAATTCACTCATTCCCTCTCCCACATGCAAACTGCAAGCAAAAGCTGCCTAGGATATACAGAGAGTAAAATGACTCAATACTTTTGCCCAAAATATTTGTTTTCAACCAAGTAACAGTGGTAGGGGAGAGGTTCTATAAAAACATCAGTTACAAAGATTTCAAACTCACCTTGGCCTCATCTGAAATATTTATGACCTATTTCAAAATCTAACTTTCTAACTTTGACTTTGTTATAATTAAATGAGAAATGTACAGTGAGACATAAGTATTTTTTCTTGCTTTTTATGTGATCTTTATCCTCAGAGATGAACAAATTAATAGTAACAAATATGTTTTAATTCCCAATGTAAAAGTCAAACAAAGAAACTAGCCCTTTATGATACTTGTTAGAAATTATACTTCTGTATTCAACAGAGGCTATACATTAACAGGAGTGTTGGTTTTCTGTGCTCTCCATTTCTGTGTAAATATATATTTATGCAGTGGTCTATATAATAATTTACATTTATCTTAATGTGTGTTAGTATTTATGTTTGAGCATTTTGCAGCAGTTATAACACTGAGCACAACTAGAGTTTAGTATAATATACTATAAAACTGAAAGCAATATGTGGTTATCATCTTCTTTTACCTTGATTTTGCTCCTGGAATATGAAGTAGCCAAGGTTGTTGCCAGAGTTGTCGGGGTTAGAACTTGGGACTTGGAAACTCTAATAAGCTAGGGCTTAGCCACTTGTTTTCAATAGGCCAACTAAAGAGAAAAATAATAGTGTAAAGCAGAGAGAGGTTTATCTCTATGTGGCTCCAACTGAAAACAGGAATAAGAGGTTAGTGACATCCCCTGCCCCCTCATCATCTTCAGGGTACATGCATGAGGCTTATGTTTAAATAGAATGGAATAGTGTGACTCAGTAGTTCTGTCTCTCCCATCATTGACCCATCTTTGTCTTGGCTCTAGTCTCTCCCACAAAGTGATCTAAGAAACCTCTTCCTAGAAGCCATGTTGCCCCTATAGCCAGCTCTAGGCTTCAGGCTTCTCCTTTTCCCCAGCACGATGTGCCTGAAGAAATTCCAGTATGTTGGGGCCATTGCCTCAATAGCCTAATAGGTAAAAGGAGGGCACAGTGTCTCCTCAGACTATCTTCATTCCTATCAGCACCATTGGGTGTGAGAAAGAGGGATTTTTTTTTTTTTAAATTGTGTAAAACATCTTTAGTCTCTCAAGCCATTTAGAAATTTAGAAATGCTTCAGCAAGCATGCTGGAGCCAGCCGTCATGAGTCCCTGAGGGGGAAGTAAAGATGATTAAAGAAAACACAGGCACAGAGACAGGACAGAGATTCAGCAGGCCTGTCAGTGAATACTGCAGCAACCCCAAGTTTAATGCCTTTTCCTACCCCCACAGTGATGTGGGAGGCAAAACCACGAGCTAACAAAAACAATGGCTGACATTTACATAGGATAGCTGTTCCCATCCAAAGGCCTCTCTTTTCCTTCCACCAAGGAATGTTCAGCCCCCTGCCTTCAGCCTCTAATGCATCTCCTCCTAATATCCCATATATCCGCAGGCCAGGAAACCTGCCAGCCGACCCTGACCTGCCTTGACGCTGCCTGGCAGGCATACTTTTACCCTGCTTCAGAGAAGCAGGCCAATGGCTCCTGACAAGCAAAGGTGTTCTGTCTGCTTTACCCCATCACTTGCTAGCATATACTTTGATTGTGTATGATGTCGTGTGAATTCTTCCCCTCAGGCTCACTAGTACTGAGATGGCTGCTGCCAGTCAGACCAAGGGAAACCTACACAAACAGGTTTTGCCAAATGCCACCATTTCATCCTGCTGGCTATCATTAAATTACATCCTTTTTTCCTATCATACTTCTGGTCAACCACCCATAAAATCATTTTCTCTGTGTTATGGGACTACATGTTTGAAGGCACCCATATAGTAAGAAGCAGTAAACTACAGGGCGAGGCACAGCTCCATGCTGCTCCTTGCAGAAGTCTAAGGAGTTCAAAGACCCAGTGAGGCCAGGATTTTCTACTTTGTCACAGATGAGAATTTCAGGATGATTTAGTATGAAACAAACAAACAAACAAAAAAAACCAAAATAGCTCTATGTTAAACCATCAGAGGAGAGAACAACACACTCAGGAAAAGGAAGAGACGCACCCATGTGTGAATGGTGGCTTCTCCATAGAATCCTGTGTCTTGGTGGAAAGCAAACATGATTTTGAAGACTTTCAAGTTACATCTCCTGCAGGGGATGTTAAGATGACTTAAACATCACCTCCCTCCTGGTAAATGAGATTATGGATGACTTCAAATAATCTTTAGTGGGGTGATAAGCTGATAGGGTCAAAGCATGTGTCACAACTCTGCACAGGCTGCTCTTGTGAGACTTCTAGAATATCCAGGCTTATAGAAAAGGAGGCCACACACACTGAGGTCTTAGCTGTCATTCATTGCTACCTTAGTATTCATATTTAAAGTATCTCAGATAAAGGGAGTGGTTTCTTTGTAGGCAACCATAATTGCCAATGTTATTAATTATAGGAGAACTCCTTCCTCTCAGCTGGCAGGCTTTTATGTAAGTGGCTTCAGAAAGGAAATTTTTCATCTATACAAGATGAACATCATACGAAGGAAGGCAGGGAGGAGGTATGTGCTGGCTAGTTTTATGCCAACTTTACACAAGCTGCAGTCATCTGGGAAGAAGGAACCTTAGTTGAGAAAGTGAGTCCATAAGGTGGGACTGTAGGCAAGCCTATAGGGCATTTTTAAATTAGTGATTGATATGGGTGGGCCCATCTCATTATGGGTAGTGCCACTCCTGAGCTGGTGGTCCTGGGGTCTATAAGAAATCAGACTGAACAAGACATGAGGAGCAACACAGTAAGCAACACCCCTCAATGACCTCTGCATCGGCTCCTACATCCAGGTTCCTGCCCTGACTTCCTTCAGTGGTAGACTACGTTGTGGAAGTATAAGCCAAATAAACCCGTTCCTTCCCTAGTTCTTTTGGTCAATATGTTTTATCAAACAACGATAACTGTAAAACAAGGATAGTATAATCTGGCAGCCCAAGAATGCCCCAAATGCCTAACTAATCACTAGAAGATAATGGAGAGGAGGTCAAAGGACCCTCACAACCCTCAGAAAGTAGCCACCTGCCTGACACACTGGTCTACATGCTTGTACTTTTGCCATCCATGGCTATAAAATAACCGCTGTTGCTGTATCTACCTAGTTCATGGTAGTTGCTGACAACAAGCCCAGAAAGCTAATACTTTCCTGGTGATTCAAAAACTATTTCTTTACAAAGTCAATGCTAAACAATAGCAGGATAACATGGAAGCATCCTTTCTCACAGTCTTTACTCCTAAACCCCTGTCCCTAACAAAGACCTTCAGCAAGCAAATTGAGACATCAGAGACAGAGTTAAGGATGAACCTTATCTACTCATCTATCTAATCATGTAGATATTTTTTCTCACCAGTATTTCTTTAGGATTTATACTTCAGGCTTTGGTCAAAACTTGAAGTGTTTTCCAAGTCAATTAAATGATAGCTCTTGTTTGGTGGTGGTCACAAAAATTAGAGCCAAATTCTTGTATTCCAGATGAACAATGAGAAATCTGGCTGACCTTCAAAAGAGCATTCTTTGTAGCAAAGGCAATTATTGCTCAAAGAACTTCCCAGAGAATGCCATAATAATCCACTGGATTGAGTCATAGAACATTTTGCTGGACCAGACTTTGAATAACACACTTTTAGAAACAATCTTAAATTATAAATGTGAGTGGGCAATGACATCACTGTTTCCACTACCATCTTCTGTAATAGCCCTTTGTGAGTACTTCACAATATGGGTGGCCAAATTATAGTC
This sequence comes from Mastomys coucha, assembly GCF_008632895.1. NCBI lineage: Eukaryota > Metazoa > Chordata > Mammalia > Rodentia > Muridae > Mastomys > Mastomys coucha. The sequence goes on along the minus strand of NW_022196905.1, from coordinate 146,045,648 downwards.
ACTGGATGATACAGTGAAAGATGTCATGACTTTTTTTTGTTTGATTTTTTTTTTTTTTTGTTTTGTTTTGTTTTGCTCCTTTTTTCCCAAGCTTTATTCTCTGGATTTCTCTTTAGCATTTTCAGTTAATAATCTTCCATTTTTCAGAATTTCCTGTTATTGTGTTTCTGCTCAAATTGCAAGTGTTAATTTAAAAATGGAACTAGCCAAACTCACACATCTTTGTAGGGCTATAGAAGACTGTCTTCAGGTGCAAATAAACTGCCAACAGAATATGCCTACAGCCCATGACTCTTAGACAATGTCCTTGTTAAAGGCCACTTCACACTACTAACAAAATTAAGTGAGACAATTCTTACACGTTTCCTCTTGAAGTGCCCACATTTTGTGTTTAATTACCGAGTTCAGCTTCCTGACATCTTTAAATGGTTTCCTAAAACTATTTTTGTAATGTGACGTGTCATATTGGATAGGTTGTAAGTGGGGGATGATGTCCTGGTTACTGATTTACTCAACATGTGAGCCATGATAAGAATGCTTTGAAAAGGTGGTTGCCTTTAAGTCAAATTGGTTTATCAGCAAATACCCACTGAGTTCCTAACAAATCAAAAGGCCCGTATCATGAGGAAATGTGTACTCTTGTCTCTGTCAAAGAGAACCAGAGGGCTATACACCTTATGATTCTAAATGAAGCCTGCCTTTATATTTCCTCTTTCTATATCAGAGCATAGGACTCTGAAAACATGTATAACTTTTCTGATTCTTCCACAGTCACACTATATATAGGGTTCTTGGCCAGAGGGCTACCGTATTAGCTCCTTTTCAACTTTATGACAATATGACTGAGAAATAACTTAAAGGAGGCTCTGGACTCATGTTTCAGAGGATATACATGGTTGTCTAGTCTCATGTGCTTACACAGAATATTGGGACAGCAGGAAGACATGACAGAGAGACCAGCTGTAACAGCAAAGAAGCAAAGAGAAGGGGGCTGGCTCACATAAAGATGGAAAGAAAACAGAGAGAGCATTCTTAATGGGGAAGAGACTGGTTAAGATGTGGCCCCAAAGGCATACTCCCAAATATTTACATTCTCACCTTCTTCTTTTTAACCTCCAGATAATGTCATCAGATTATGAATCCACCAAGGGATTAATCCATTGATTAGGTCAGCCCTCCTGATTTAATTGTCTGAGAGCATCCCAGGGGTGCTTTTCTCAATCAAGTTGATAATCACATGACTTCTGTCTACCATGCAGCTGGGGCTTGCTATGGGTCTCATTTCTCAAATGTCTTCCCCCTGCTCCAGGTAGTCTTTCTATAACCCTCTAAACTTACTGACACACCCTAAATAAGATTGGAAACACTAAGTTCTTCATTCAAATTTCATTCATTCAAATTGCCCCCTTAGTCTGACTGTGAAGATTCATCAGACAAAAGTCTGAGAAAATCCACAGGCAGCAGAGGCTCTAACAAAAATGAAAAAACAAATTTTGATTTCACAAGGATTTTCCAGTTTGAATAGTTATCATTTTGTTTTGTTCTAATGACCTAAGAGGGTACATAAGTCATTTTTAAATAGGAAAAATAGACTGACATTCAGCTCAGTAGTTCAACAGTTTCCCAGCATATGAAAATCCTTGGGTTTGATCCTCCTCAGTACAAATGTATAATAGACAAATGTATAAGTAGATAGACAAATAATATATAATATATTATATGTTTATATTATATAATTATATGATTATGTTATATATAATATATATGGTATATACATTGTTAATAGAATCATACATATATGATGTAAGAAACAATAGATGATTAAGGAGAATGATAGATATAGATGATAGATAGATAGATAGATAGACAGACAGATATAGCTATAGAAAAGGTACTATCATTGCCACACGGGTTACAGATTTCAAGGTGTATGCAAAACCTTCATTCCCTGTTTTATTTCTTTAAAAACATCCATTAAAAGTGTTCATATGCATGTTGGGTTGGAGAATTGGCTCATCAGTTAATAACACCTTCGGCTCTTGGAGAGGACTCAAATTCAGATCCTAGCACCCATGTTGCCTGTGCAGCTCCTGGAGATCAGATACCCTCTAGCCTCCTAGAGTATCTATACTCATGTGTCCACACATCCCTCCCACATACATATAAATCAAAAATAAATTTTTAAACATTTTAAAAAGCTTCTTCATCTCTTGTTTCCTGACTCACATCAGCTATAGGAGAGAGGAGGGCAAAGATGCTATGTCTGTGGCAAATGACTTTGGAGGGAGTGTGCACAGCAGTTTCATAAAGTTAGCTGCTTCAGAAACACACATACATTATCATCCAGTTTTCGAGGAAGCCTAGGCTACCTTGACTCATTCTTCTGCTTAAAGTCTCACAAAACCAAAACAACACTAGCAAATTAGGATTTTATTGGAACATGCTGGGGGAGAATCTGCTTGCTCAAATTATTGACAAATTTTAGTTTCATGTGACTACAGGACCCAGGTTCCAGCTCCCACACTGGCGAGGTAATACATTGACTCGCAAGAGTTTTACTTCCTTTCCAAGATAATGTCTCCCCTTTATTCTAGTATTAACTCTTCTTGAGTGACACCCACCTTTCACTTCCAACTTAAGCATCCAGGCTCTACCTAGATAATCTCCTTTTGACAACCAGATGATTAGTGCACTCAATGATGTCTGTCCATCACCATACTTTTTGGCACCGCCATGATTGATGTTTTTAAAAAAAACCAGGGTTTTACAGGGACGTCGAGAATTCAGCTACCATGACATGGTACAAGGCCTCTAGCCAAATACATATAACAGGAAATCAAAAAGATTTTGCTGTCTTAAAATATCACCAAATGCCCCAAAGATAGAGAATAATTAACACTAAATACCATGCACCATAATAACTGGTTAAACATAGGCTTAACAAGGTCAAAATGAAATTAGGCAGTATTACACCATGTACATACACACAATAATTCTGTTCTCTTATAGAAGTTTATAGTGTGTTGTGGGTTGCTCTGATAATGTTTATATTCTGATGTTAATTCTGCTTCCTCAAGAAGGGCTGCCCCAATGAGGAGTGGATCACATACTCAGGTGATTTCATGTGAACCTTCTCCCCATTTTAAGTGGTCAAATAAAGGCTAGACCTTGTGATTGGGCAGGGGAAGGGAACGGTTTTAGAGAGCGGGGCAAGAGGGATAGAGAGGAAGAAGACGAAGGAAGAATTGGAAGTAAGATGGAGCAGAAACATATAGCCTGGAAAGGCAGCAAGAAGCAGGGGATCTCATAGCTGGAGAATAGATTAGTGTAGTGGTGAACCTGCCCAATCTAAGCATGCAGCTTATAAATATTATAACTGAGTTTATGGTTTTTTTGCATGGACTTAAAGGGATTGGAGATTTACCACTACACTAGTGCTGAGGATTTTTCAAAGAATGGTGTCCATTTTGATCTTACCTGTGGCCCTGATACAACAGAAAGATAAGGCAGGTTTCTTCCAGCTTCCAGCTTAATATCCTTCCTAGCATCTCTGTGTTTTGGGTACCTTGCTCTGGACAAAAGGGTAGCACATTGCATAGGAAGTTCTTGGGATCGGTTTCAGAAGAAGGTCAAAAACCTTCCTAGTTTTCATAATGTACTTCCAGGGAGAAGGTGAGGAGTCAAATAGCACGGAAAAGTGCTATATTTGAGGTCATATATTCTCACCCCATCACAGCCCTGCTAAGACATGCAATGTACCAACCATTTTTGCTGGTCCTGAGAGATGGGAAAATAATGAAAGTAGCAAATAATGTAGGCTCTCATAATATGGAGAAGGAGAACATGATCTTGTATTATACTAGACTGTCCCAAACTGGAAAAAGCACACTGGCAACCACAGATTTCATCTAGGAGTAGTGAAAGTGTCATTCAACACAGAAAGGTCAATAGATAACAATGATAAATAATAAAGCTGCTTTATACCCTCATAAGTTTAGCTTATTCAGCAAATAAGTACTTCTGGTTTCTTTGGAAAATCAGTTATGTCAAATGGTATTTTGCTGGGGCACACAGAATGTTTTGCTGAAGCAGACTCGTGAAAGAAAGTTTCACTGACGTAGATACAGATGAAAGGATATTTTGCCCTAGCAAACACATGAAAAGACACATGATTCCTAGAAGGAATATAAATATGACCCCACCGTCAATGGGAGCTTGAGCTCTGCCTCACTAGTCTTCACTGGCAACAGCCATTTATTGGTTTGCCTTACAATTTGTTGCTGAGCTTCACTTGTGGTGACCTGATAAACTTGCCAGAGACCTTCTCATGAGGTTCCTGTGGTTTCTTGCTGCTTCTGCAGACTCAGGCCAATTGGTGAGCCTTTCAGTTTCTTCTGGATTGAACCCTTGGTGATTTGTGTGTGTGGTATCCTGTGTAGACAGGACTGCAGCTGCTGGTTCATGTTTGGTGTTTGTAGTGGAGTGGACTGAGAACAATGAAGATTGGAATTGTCCCAAAGAACTATTTCTAAACAGGTCCACCTCCTCCATACCCTAATAATCTTTCTTTTCCACTATATCTGGTGGGTGGTAGACTAGAAGGGAGGTTAAACCCTTATTAAAGTAGCCTGTGAAAAATATAAACCTATAAATACATCAGTCATTACTTATTGGCATTGCATACTAAAGTCATTACATTAATTATGATGAGATCACCTCTTATCCTTCTTTTTTTCTTATGACACTCACAGTCTTTAAGTCAACAACTATCAATTTTGTATTACAAGTCCAGAAGTCCAAGAGATATAAAATATGAGAAGAGAGAATCTTTCACAATTGAAACAAGGAGTAGAAATATATGTGTGATTGACATGTGGCTAGAAGGATGTGGACAGAACGAAGGGTATGGGAAGGAAGGTCTGATCAAGGCTCAAAGGGCTCCAGTACTTCAAAGCTGGGAAAACACCACAGGAGGAAATAAAGAGTTGGCATTTAGTCTAGGTAGATCACCAGGGAGCATTCTGGGAGCATCAGAATACAAATACATGAATAGCATATTGTTGTTGTTGTTGTTATCATTATATTACTATCAGTATTACTATCACTATTACTATTATTACTATTATACTATTATTATAAGTGTCAGAGCCAAGACAGCTGAAAATATCAGCAACTCCTATGCATTGGCGTGAACTGGTGAGTGCCAGTCTGTCCTTCGGTCCTGGATAAGTCATTCATTTTAATAAGCCTTCCTTCAGTCTCTAATGTGTCCTTATGTGACAACTGATGTGTGTATCACCCTATGTTTAGGGTAAGAGGAGGGTGGAGCCCTCCTTAGCTCTTTTTTCAATAGGGTGAAAGCATGGAGCTTCCAACAAAGTACATTTGAAGGCAGACTTCTCAGGGCTATTTTCAGTTTTACTCTTTGTTGGCTGTGGAACTTAAGGTGAAATTTTTAATCTACACACAAACAATCCATGGAAGAGAGGAGCCAAGGCAGGAGCTTGTGGGCAGAAACTGTAGGAGAGACCACAGAGAAACACTATTAACTAGCTTGCTCCCAGGCTCACACTCAGCTCCCTGTCCTAAACCCCACAAGACCATCCACCCAGGCATGACACCACCCATAATGAGCAGGAGCGTCCTACATTAATCAACAACCAAGCAAGTGCCCACACACTCATGCCTACAGAGTCCCAGCTCTCAAGTGTGTCAAGTTGACAAACTCTCTCTTCCGTGTATATGTGTGTGTGTATGTGTGGGAGGATTAATATATACCAGACAAGTGCACTCAGGGTCATCCTTTTGCAGAAAGACAACACTGTAATGTAATGTACTCCTTCCACCCACCATTGATATGGCCATGTTCTGCTAGCTGCCATTAACTGGGTATCTTACACTGCGTGAGGGAGCTAGCACATATTTACTGCTTTAAGTCTTTAGCTTGTACTGGCAGTTACTGAGATGGTTGACTTTACAAATAAGGAAAAAAAAAAAAGCCTGAGGAAGTTAAGGAATTCTACAGCACTACACAGCTCCTATGCATCCAAAAGGGAGCTGAAGTTTCATTCTCACAGGAACAAACCCCAAATGGATTAAACAATGTAATATTTCACAATTTATAAATAATGTACTATTGTAGAGATTGCTTTAAAGGTTTAATAAGAAAGCAAATGGGGGAGCTGAAAAGGTGGCTCAGTGGTTGTTCTGGCTGCTCCTGGTTGACACTGGCTGCTCTTCCAGAGGACCCTGGGTTGACTACCAGTATCTACATGGGAGCTTACAACTATCTGAAAATCCAGTTCCAGGGGGTCCAATGCCCTCCTTTGTCCTCTGCAGGCACTGTGTGTATGTGTTGCCTAGACATACACACAGGCAAAACAATTATACATGGGAAAATAATTTTTGTTTTTTTTTAAGAGAAAAATTTTAAATGGAAAAATTGACTTCCTTATCAAAACAAATGTCATTACAAATGCATAATTATCAAGCAGGCAATAACACTAGGAAATTCAGCAAATGTCACTGTGAATGCATAATTATCAAGCAGGCAATAACACTGGGGTGCTCAGCAAAGCTAGAAGGATCCATTATATCCCAAAGGACTGGGATGGGCAGAAGGACTGTCCTGTGCATTAGGTAGATAGCTGTCTAAGATAGGCAATGCATCCGACAATTTGCCATGTTAAAGGGGTGCTAGACTGATAACTAGATGCCCAGAGGTTCTTCTCTCCACAGCCTAGTCTTTTAAAAGCACAACTGCACTCCAATGTCCTTAAAGTCAAATTGGACCAATTAGCAACACTAGTTCCAACATCTCTAACGGCTCCAAGATCTACATTATCAACTCAGTTTGTGAGCAGGAACAGGCGCCTGGCTTCAAACTTATGGAGGTCCCCACCGTTTACCAAGAAAGCATAATATTTGTTTCAGTCCCTGCCTCTTACACCAAGAAGGCGCATCTTTAGCATGATTGAAAGAGTCTTCACACATGCCTGCTGATGATGCTTGACTTTCATCTGAGCGGTTATTTCAAGCACAGCCCCGCCAACAGTCATCCTCTTCAAATCAAGGCTGATTAATAACAAGATCTCCTCAGAACGAGACACGGAAGCTGCAAGCTGCGGCTGTGGTAAGCTGTGCCAGCCCCGCCCACGCTGTAAGGAAAAGGCTAGCATCTGAGTGTGGATGAGAGGGAGGGACGCCAGGAATGAAGTTAGGTTCTGAGTGCTCAGGGCCAAGGGCTGTCACCAAGGGCAGAGTCTGACTCTCTCACACCTTCTCTGCCCTGCCAAACAGGCATCTTTATTCTGGGAAAGCCTTTTGGAAACTGATACTGTTCATGGGTGTGTCCCCAGCACTTTCCCCACCTTCCTTCAGAGAACAAGAAGCCTATTCTTCCACATAAGGATTTTCAATCTGTGGTCCATGGATACTTGCCACAGACCAATGGCCAATTAGAAATGTGTGCTTTAGGCTGCAGAATTTCGTAGAAGGGATTCATTTTGTTTCCACTATAACACACATCAAGAGTAAAGATGGCTGTAACTATTTTCTCCCAACTGCCCTTTAGGTAGATCTTGTGACACTGATGTATAAGTCCAGGAGTGGACTGTGAGTTAGAACCCATGAGAAGACATGTTTGTGCTGCACGTGACAAATGGAGGAGTCTCTTCTGTGGAAGGACCTGTGACTGTTTTTGTTTTCGTCGTTCCTGTCATATTTTGACATTTTCAAACTTTCAGTATGTTTTTTTCCCACAGCCCCAACCTCCCTGTAGTCAGGGATTGGATTCACAGGTTTCACTGTGTTGGCCTGGCAGTTAAAAAGCTCCCTAGAGTGTGGTCTGCCTGTGTACTGTACAGGTCTGTGTGCCAACTCTACTCATATCTGCCCCCATCTGAGGCTCAAAGCTTAGCAACCTCCTAAAGGTTATGAAAAAATACATAAAACTAAACTGGTTTTGATCTTTCAAGAACATTAATTACTTCTTCTAAAAAAAAAAAAAATGGGCTTTCAAGTACCTTGGCAAGAGATTTTGAATTTTTGCTAACACATTGATTAGACTTACATATCTTTTTCTTTTACACTTTATTAAATTTCTATACAACATATTTTGATTGTATTTCCCCTCCTCCAATACCTCCCAGATCTTCCCCACCTTTCTACCTATCAAAAGGCCCTGAGGTGTGGTTTATATCCCCTGTAGTACCATATTAGAGAAAACTGATATTCCCTTTTCCAGAGGGCATGGATTGCAAATACCTTCTCAGTTAGGGGGTGGGACTTTGTACCCACTTCCCCTCCCAGTGCTGGGGTTTTATCTAGTTTAAACCCACACAGGTCTTGTTCATGCTATCACAGTCTCTGTAGGTTCATGTGTGACTAGTGATCTTGATGGACAAAGAATCTGGCATTCCATAGAATGTTTTTTTCTCCCAATCTACTAGTAAAACTATAGAAAATGGAAGGTTCCATTACCACCACCATGTCTTTCATTTGCATTGATTTACTCTCAGAATTCCAACCCCTGAGCGTATCTGATATCCATGAATACTGAGTAAAGTCACAATGTGGCTAGAGAGTAGAAAGTATGTTCACCATCAAAATTGGATGTCTACAAGATAATGGTAACCTCTTTAGCACAACACACACTTGAGCTTCTGTATAGAAGTCTCTTAGAGTTGGAGACTCCAGGCAAAGCCAAGCCACATTTTTACTAGAGACTTAGGAATAAAAAAGCTGCTGTTTGGGTTGGAAAGATGGCTCGGTCAATAAGAGCAATTGCTGCTTTTCCAGAGGACCAGAGCTCAGCTCCCAGAACCCACATTAGATGTCTCTAAACTGCTCATCACCCCAGCCCAGGGGATATTTCCTTCCCCAACATGTACATAACATATATCCACATGGATATAAATAACTAAATAATACTTTTTAAAAAGAAACTAAATGTTGTTTAACCCTTGTGGTCTGTGATATTTCCTCATGGCAGCCAAAGAAGATTATAGTCATCTTTTGTCCCTTAATAAAAAAGTGATGTGTATAGAATTCATATAGGCTGCCATTGTAGAATTAAGAGAACCATAAACTCAGTTTGTAATATATCCAAGGCTCAGATTAAATCCATACTGAAGTTATTTTTGGATAAGAATCAATAGTTAATAGGTATGCAACTCAAGTAACAACCGGTGAGAGATGAGGAATGCAGTGTAGAAACTTTAAAATGAGAGTTCCTTTTCTCATTTTACTTGAACACATTTTGCCATCAGCTCAGACCCTGCCTTCTGCAGGTAACTGACAAGACAAAGCAGAACTCACTTGCAAAGACAGAGGGATAAGAGTACTTGGGCTTGATGAAGATTATAAAAGATTCTCTGTTAGTGTGAAGAGAAGGCATTTATAGTGACATAGGAATCCCAGGGAGTATCTAACAGAAAGCAGAAGAGTGTTATGGGCAGCCATGTTGCCAGCTGGCGTTATGTGATGGAGGCCATTTTAGGTGCAATGTTGGGGATCTAGTGGGGCCATCAGTCCATTTGCAGATGACTCAGGCCCAGGGAACTAACAGTGATCAGGAAAAGAGTTGGAGAGATTCTCAGACAGGTAAACAGCCCCTGAGAGTCTTTAATATTGCTTTTCTTTGGAGCATTTTCTGTACACTGGTAGGAAATGGCACATTTGTCATTGGACGTTTCTGGATGGATGCCCACCAAGCTTATGATTAACACTTTTACATTTCCTATGCCTTATAACTTCAATTCAGCATTTTTATGATTTATGTAACAACTTTTTGCAAAACTTTTTTTTAATTGTTCTAAAATGAGTCCAACCACAACATGCTACTTAAGTGGTCATTTCTCCTGAAAGACCATGAGCAATCCAGGATGATTTCTCTTCATTTTTATAGTCTTAATTAAAAGTTATTATCTTCGTACTGTAGACATGCCCCATGAGGTCTGCATGTATGCTGAAAATGGAATAAAACCCTCTTATTACCATCCAAAGTTAAAATACTTCTTAGCACACAGCTTGGCTAGGGCTCTGTAGGCCAAATACAGGACCATGCCCAGATAGACTCCAAATGCTCAAGGTTTGCTACTTTTTATCCCTATAAACTTTTCAGGAACTCAGAATCAATTTGATTGTTGAGGCAGAGAATCACAAATTTGTTACAGAGAGAATATCTTGTGTATTGTATCAATTAAGAGGCCTATGGCCTATGGCATAGGCAGAAAATAGGAGATGAGACATCTGGGAAGAGAAAGAATTCTGGCATACAGCCAGGCGATAGATTTGGCTGGGAAGATGTAAGAAGACATACACATGGCACCTGAGCATAGGTAACCAGCCACATGGCAGAATGTAGGTTAAAATAATTGGGTTACCTTGGTTATGATCTAGTCAGAGAAGAGCCTAGCCATATGGCCAAGGTATTTGTAAATATATTTTGAGTCTGAGTCTTATTTCTAGGAGCATGGGACTGGAAGGAAGAACCAGGCCCTAACTGTATAGTTTGTTATCTTAATCTTTACAACCCAAATTATCACTGAAAACAATCTTAATTAACAATGTTCTTAGTGGTACATCGTCCCCCAAATACAGCACAAGGTGGCGCTGTTGCATTTATACTAAAGTAGCCACTACCCTGGCTACCTAGGTCATTTGTAGGTTTGATGTGAAAGTGTTAAGCCTGTACCAAAGATACCAAGACATGGGTTTATATATGTTAGTGTTTATAATGCCATTATTCTGCCAGATAGGAATAGCTAAGCAGAAGAAAGGAGGAAATGCATGCCTGTTCCTTATGGGGAAGCTCTGGAGAAGCCATTTTAAAGAATAGGAGCATAAGAAAGTGCTAGAGGAAGTAAGAGGATGCTAGGGGACCATTTCTGTATCTACAGTAAGAAGATGCTAGAGGGACCATTTCTGTATCTGCAGACATGGTTCAGTCCTGAAGTTAGGCATCAGCTAAACTCTTCTCTGAGTTTGAACATTCTGCAAGGAGGAGCTATCCAGGCTCTGAGGTAATGCCTGAAGTTTCTGGGGTTGGCGGGCACACAGGTACACCTCCAGCTGCTCGGAGTACAGAGGACAGGAGAGAATTGCAGCAGCCATGTCGAGTGCTGAGGCCAGGTGCAGAAATCACTGTCAGGTGCTGGGCATCTCCTCATCTCCCTGCCCAGTGCAAAGCAGGTGTGGATTCCACAGCTTGAAAGCAAGAAGGCTAGCTCCCATACAAATACAACCAGCGCCTCACCCAGAAGCTTTCTTACTAAGAAAATGCAGGTATGGAAGTGAGTTATGCATTTATAAGCAGACATCCCTGCCCAAGCCTAAGAACAGCTACATAGATACCACTAAATTAAAATCCTGCAGCTATAGAATGTCCAACACAGAAGCCCATGGAAAAATAAGAAGAAATTACCCCAGATGCAGAGGATTCTCCTCTGGGCTATGAGTCATTGTTCTGTACCCAAGGGTTCCATTTATACAGATGCAGCCAACAGCAGATTGAAAATACTTGAAAAACAGAAACTGTATGTCTGTACTGAGCATGTCCAGGCTAGCCCCTTGTCCTTAGGCACTAAACAGTTGCATTTGTATTTTATTCTGTGGGAACCGGGAGATGATATGGATAAGAGTACTTGCTGTACTCGCACAAAGACCTGAGTTCAGATCCCCAAGGCCCATGGAAAAACCGGGAATGGTAATACAATCTGCAATTCCCTTGCTGGGAGAGCAAAGATAGGAGGATTCCAGATGCTTACTAGCCAGACAGACTACACTAGTAATGACAAAGTCAAATTCATTGAGACGCCCTGTTTTAAGATAGAAATAAGTAGGAGCGATAGAAGAAGACCTCCAGTGTTGACCTTTGACTTCCACAAACACAGATGTGGGCAATCACACTTACCTCTACACACACACACACACACACACACACACACACACTCATACTCTACACACATCTACTCTACACCATACAAACAAATGTCCCCCACATTCCCCACACACACATACACACACATACACACACACCTGCACATGAACACATACATACACACACTCATACTCTACACACATACCTACCAATGCACACGGCATAAACACACACCCCTATACACACACACACACACACATCTGCACATGAACACACATATATACACTCATACTCTACACACATTCCTACCCATGCACACCACACAAACACATGCTCTCCCCCCACAACCTATATGTGTACACCTCAAAAATACACACCTCTACACACATCCCACATATACCCTTATACACACTGCATACCCTATACATACATACACAGACCCCTACACATACATACAACATACATGTGCTTACCTGTACATATATAAGCAATCTGGAGGTAATTCAAAGTGTTCAACAATGTATGTGTTTAATCTATGCAAACATACTTCATACAAGGGAGTAGGACATCTAACAATTTCACAGGTGCGGGAGCCTGGAAGCAATGATTTCAGGGGTACTGAAGGAGGATTAGATCCCCAGTCCTCTAAGCAAAGAGTTCTGTGTATTTACAGCCAAACGCTGTCTAAAGTTTTCAAAAACCATCAAATTGGGAAGTCTAGAGTCATCACTGCTACAAGAACAGAACTTTCTAAGAATATTAAAAATATTCAGCCTTATTCAATCCAGTATGGATTCCACATCAGTATTGGGCCCAAGTAGACATAAAGATAGATGGGCAATTAGACAGGTAGACTGATAGATGATAGATAGGTAGATAGAATGACATGTGATAGATAGAAAAAATTATTTCATGTGACAATGTGATCTGACTTCCAAATCAGAGTTTGTCTATGTTAGCCACGGAGAATTCAGTAACAGTACAATAATGTAATAATTTAATTCAGATCATTCACGCCCCCAAAGTCTCATCTCAGAGAAGCAGATAATTGAAGTAGCATTTTGTTTACTCTAGTTTATATTATCAGGTTAATTAATTCTACTTTCCATTTCCTTTTGCTAATGTAATGTGACCTCAATGTTCTAATCTGAGCAAACTGGTTAGGAAACTTGTTTCACACTTGTAGTTCTTGCAAATACAATCTGAAACATATGCATGCACTGCAAACCACCATCATTAGATGAAGGCCTAGTTAATGTATTCTCCAAAAAGGTAAAGGTGAGTGCTTCCAATTAATGGATTGCACACACCAAAGTTAGTATTTAGTTAGATATTAAAATAAGTCCATGTTTTAGTTTGCTTTCCATTGCTGCGATTAGCCATGCCGACCAGCACAACTTGGGAAAGGAAAGGTTTATTTCATCTTGTAGCTCAGAGTCCATCACCCAGGGAAGCCAGGGCAGGAGTTTAAGCAGGAACCTAGAGGCAGGAATTGAAGTAGCGAATGTTGCTCATTGGCTTGGTTCCCCATGGCTTGTGATCTTATACATGCCAGGGCCACATGTCTTGGTGTGGCCAGGTACTTAGTTGATTGGGCCTTCCTACATCAATCAGCAACCAAGAAAATGCCTCACAGACTACCTAAAGGCCAATATGCTGAAATCAATTCCTCAGTTCAGGTCCTCTCTTCCCGGATGTGCCATTACAATCAACATAAACACCACAGTCAGTGTCAGAGCTTAACTGCTACCCCCAAATCTCTCCACTAGATCTTTTGAATCACCTCTTCAAACTAAGCCCAGTCACACATATTTATTAATTACAAATTTTCATATTTTTTTTTGCTACTGAAATATGCTGTAAAAAAATTACCTCCAAGATTCTGTTTTGTAATCTTTGGAGCAATTATATCTGCATTTCCTGGCTCCCTGTGGTCATGTGCTTTCTTTTCGTAATTGTTTAAGAATGCAACTGTCCCCTCCCTTTGGAGACTCCATTATGAGGCTTTTCCTAGCTATACTCTCAAGTTTTGATGAATAATACTATGCTGTGTCTTCTGGAAGCTTCAAGCAGAATGAGAAAGAATGTCTATCACAGACATTCTTTTGTCCTTTGTAATTTTCCTCTCTGAAGGAAAGCCAGAAACACTGGAACTATTTGTGACCTCAAAATATGCTCAGAACAAGCAGCTTTTCCTTTTAAAATTCTTTTTAGATGTATTTTCATGTGTACAAGTGTTTTTGCCTGCCTGTATCTGTATGCAGTGCCTAAGGATGCCAGAAGGGGGAATCAGATCCCCTGAAACTGAAGTTACAGGTGGTTGTAAGCCTCCATGTGGGTGCTGGAAACTGATCCCGGGCCATATGCAAGAACAGCCAGTGTTCTTAACCCCTGAGTCATCTCTCCAGCCTCTAATATAGCTGTTCTTCATTGTACATCTCGACTTCTAGCTACAACAGTTTTGGACATTGGGCTGCCTCCTGATCTTATAAGGTTACAGTATGGTGGCATCCTTCATGTCTCTGTGGCCAGACTGAAATTAGTCAGTATTTTGAACCAGTCTGGTTTAGAACTTGCTATGTAGACCAGGCTGGACTTGAACTTGTAGAAATCTACCTCTGCCTCCTGAGTGCCAAGAATAAAGGTATGTTCCTCATGCCCAGCTAGTGCTGTTGTTATGGGAGGGAGCCCAGAAGACTCTCTTGTCCTTTTTCTATTTATAGCAAGAAGATGGTATCCCTGAATCAGTAGGTAGCATCTTGACCTTGGACTTCCAGGTTTTAAAACTGTTTGAAATGAAAGGATGTTGAAGTCATTTAATCTGTAGTGGACACCCTGAAAAGCAATCTGGAAATTGTGTACTGCTGCTTAGATGTAAGGAGTCACGATATACTGGTTGTCTAACAGAATGTCTTCCAACTGGGACCCACTTCAAGGGTTGGGAAAGCAACCAATTGAATCATGAATAAGAGACTATTAGAATTTTCATATAATTATGTATAAGCACATGTCCTACTTTGCAGTCTGTTGCTGTGATAAAACATTGGCCAAAGCAATTTATCTGAATAATAACCCATCCAAACTTCCCATGCCAGTCTTTAAAGACTATAAATATGTTACCTCTTCTAACAAGAGAAATGGTGCAGATGTGGTTGAATGAGAGCTCTTGACATTGGGAAATTTTTGGGAAAAATGGAATCTTGCAGTCATTTTTGAGTGTGTGTGTGTGTGTGTGTGTGTGTGTGTGTGTGTGTATACAGTGGTATCCGCACATATTTGCCTGTGTGCAGTTTTGTTGCAGATGTGAATTCATTTAGCCACCACTGTGGTCAAGTGACAAGAATAATCCTCTCCACACAAGGTTTTAATATGCTACTATCCCTTCCCTCCCCTCAGCCTCCAGCAACTATTAATCTGTGTTCCATCCATATAATTTTGCCATTTGAAGATCATAATATAAATGGAATCATTTAGTATATAACCTTTTAAGACTTTTTCTTCCTCCTTGGAACACTTCTTCTGGGACCCATTCCCAGCTGTTGCATGCATTATTTTCCTGCCAAATGAAATAAATAGAGCTATCCTGGGTACACAGTGGCTCAACCAGGCCATCTGCTTAGACTCTCCCAAGGCCTGAACTAACCTTTTGGAGGCTTTGCTGATGAAACTGTTTCCAAGCTCACTGGAGCCCATGGCAATGGCAGCCTTTCAGCAGTGGGACAGGGGTCCCTCCCTGCCCTAGTGGTCACCAGGAAGTCAATCCTTGTATCGAAAGGCCGCCTGCATCCTCCTTATGCTCAAGGCGGTCCAGCAGCAGTAGATACAGTCCCTTCATGCTTGAGAGCCTTCTGGCTTTTCATATCCCAAATATCTCCAACTCCAGCAAGAAAAAAAGTCAGTCTCACTGGATTTCTCTAGCTCATACAGGATCATTTCCTCATTTTAAGACACATTCCCTTTTCTGATGTTGGAACGAAACGTTAGTTGTATAATGTAACATGTTCGTGGGTTCCAAGAACTGCAGAGTTTATATATTTTATAAA
Source organism: Mastomys coucha (assembly GCF_008632895.1). Classification (NCBI taxonomy): domain Eukaryota; kingdom Metazoa; phylum Chordata; class Mammalia; order Rodentia; family Muridae; genus Mastomys; species Mastomys coucha. Next base: position 146,029,724 of record NW_022196905.1, on the reverse strand, counting down.
GGCATTCATCTGCCCACTGCATTGTGTATATCAACATCACATTGCCTGTAGTCTTCCTTTTATTGCTCGGTAATATTCTACAGTGTGGGCATTACATGGTTTGTTTAGCCCTACACTTACTGAAAGATGTTTGAAATTTTTCTAGTTTGGAGATGCTCCATCAATATTCTCATCTATGAGTTGGTAGGCATAGTATGTCTTTTTTTTTCTATCTCCAGGGTAAATGTGTAGGCGTGATACTGCTGAATAGGTTTGGCGTGTGCATGCTCACTTTTATGAGCTACTGATGAGCAATTTTCTAAATTGGCGGTGCCATTCCCATAGTAACCTGTGGTGTCTGAGTGAATGTTTCTCTCCTTGCACACTGCTTTAACTATTTTGCTCCTTACATTGAGGTATCCTATTGCAGATTTAATTTACAGTTGGTTAATGGCTGACAACGACAGTCCAGCTGTCTTCTCATCTTCTGTTCAGTCATTCTCCTTGGTGGAAGTCTTGTTTTCATCTCTGGACACTTTTTAAAAAAGCATTTATTCTTATTATACATATAGACATTATATGTCTGCATGTATATATGTGTGCTATCAGAGGCCAGAAGAAGATCCTACTAAAAACGTTATCCTGTGATAGCCTAAGAAATTCTATTTCAAAGTCTTTTCTGGAGCAATCGTATGCAAACCCTAAAATAAAGGACCTGAGAAGAGACACCAGCTCATGTCAACAAATGACATGAACCTCATTTGTTTGATGCTTTCAGTGAAGGAGCTCCCTGCAATTCAGAAGGTCTTGGGTCAATTCCTTTAGTGACAGTTGAATGTTGGGTTTTCAAGGTTGTTTATTCTTGTCCATCAACTGGGGCTCCAGGATGGAAAATGTGTAACTGCCATCTGCCCAGTCAGTTGCTGATTCCTCTTTTGCATCTATTTGCATTACCTTTTCAGTGTTTCCAGGCATCCCATGCTCACTGCCCAGTCAGTGTTGTCTACAATCAGCTGCAGAATTCCTTTCTTGCCCATCTCTGATCATTTTCATTGTGGACACCTGGAAAGACTCATTGTCCCAGGAGACACTCAGGAAGGGAGATACAGGGTACAGGACTTCAATGGCTGTGGCTTCCTCACCTTCCTCTTCTTTCCTTTTAATAAAAATATTGTTTACTTCATGAGTGATTTATAAACATAATACCTAAGTATTTACCTACTTATGATTTTTGATTGTTTGGGTTTTTTGAGACAGGGTTTCATGCAGTCCAGGCTGAACTCCAACTCACTAATAAAGATGACCTTGTATTCTCTGCTATTTTTGAGATTTTTATCTATGTGTCACATCCATTACCCATTCCCTCCTTCCAACTCCTCCCAACCTCTCCAACCTCTCCAACACCTCTCTCTCTCTCTCTCTCTCTCTCTCTCTCTCTCTCTCTCTCTCTCTCTCTCTCTCTCTCCTCCATGTCCTTCTATTATTTTATAACCTACTAAGTCCAACTGGTGCTGCCTCTGTGTGTGTGTGTGTGTGTGTGTGTGTGTGTGTGTTAAGATGTGCCTACTGGTCCAACAATGCTAAGACTATTATTGGGGAACCAACCTCACTCTCAATTTTATTTGAGGTTTGTTTCATAGGAGGGAATCCATGCCTGATATTGTAAATATAATAAAAATCCACAGCTAGGAACACTACAGGCCCTGGGGAAAAACCTATTGCTGTTGTTTTGTTAAACAGTCATGTTGTAAATTTCCCTTTTAAATATTTATATCCATAGATCTATGGGTCTGTGCTGCCTCCAACCTTGACCTTATTATAGTGTACCACCGTTAACATAGAGACATAAGAGTTCAAAATGGTAGAGTAAACAACTGTCAGTGATCAGCCATATATGGGACATCTATATCATCCCACTCAACCTCCTACCCCTACCCAGGGCTCAAGGAACATTATAGAAGAGGGGATGAGAGAATGTAAGGTCTGGAGGATGGGAAGAGGCATGAGAAGGCTGTTGCTGGCCTCTGTACAGGTTAGAGTTATTGTACACATACGAACAGGGCAACTATAGTCACCCTCACATCTTTAAATGCATCTTTCCCCATAACCCTTTCTTTCAGGGTCCTGGGTCACAAGTAAAGCTAGGGCTTTGCAGAATGTTGCCCCCTAGAGATAAAGGAGAACTCTGCAGGCTTTGCTGGTGACACTGTTTCCAAGGCAGATGGTGTCTGAACAGAGAACCTCTCAAGGACAGCATGAGTGACTGTCACCTCTTTGTTCCTTGTGGCCAAAGAAACATTCTCAAATGAGCTGAGTCCATCATAGCTGTACTGGCTGGTTCTGTGTGTCAACTTGACACCGGCTGAAGTTATCACAGAGAAGGGAGTTTCAGTTGGGGAAGTGCCTCCATGAGATTCAGCTGTGGGACATTTTCTCAATTAGTGATCAAGGGGGTAGGGCCCCTTGTGGGTGGTGCCATCTCTGGGCTGGAAGTCTTGGGTTCTATAAGAGAGCAGGCTGAGCAAGCCAGGGGAGGCAAGCCACTAAGGAACATCACTCCATGGCCTCTGTGTCAGCTCCTGCTTTCAGACCTACTTGAGTTCCAGTCCTGACTTCCTTTGGTGATGAACAGCAGTGTGGAAGTGTAAGCTGAATAAACCCTTTCCTCCCCAATTTGCTTCTTGGTCATGATGTTTGTGTAGGAATAGAAACCCTGACTAAGACAATAGCCAAGTAACGGACAGTGTGATATGATTTCCCTCCCCTGGAACAGAGCCATCAGGATGTGGTCCTCCATGAGTGCCCATGGCTGTTGTGTGTGTAAGGCTTATTTGTATAATAATGTACATATTTTCATATTCCTCCAAGGATTGTCCTCCTTGTTAACTTTAATGACTCCATGATAATTAGAAACAGCAGAAGTCCAGGAGTCAAGGGTATGTCTATGTCTTTAGCAAAATGGTAAACATTGGGACCTTCTAGACAGCCCTTAAGGCTGTGGAAAAGAACTCTAAAAACATGAGTTTGAAAATATATTAATTCTCAACTATGCAAAAATATAAGTATGTAATATGAATTGTATAAGGAGCATCACAGATCTAAAGGAACAGAGGCAGCTACACTATAATACAAAGACAGGTAAATAAAAATGTAGGCATATTCCTGAGTTCAAGGTCAAACTGGGACAGAGCAAATTTAGGTCCGATTGTGGTCAAAATAGTGATTGTAGGGTGAAGTTCCACCCAGCTCTCTTATTGTTTGTGCTGGAGCTTGTGCTTGCTGTCTGTCCCTATGAGAGGACAGTCCAAGCCTTGGACCTTAGTCTAAGGCTAAGGTCATGTAATGCTGATTCATAGGATGATCAGGTGGGAAAGTGGAATAAATAACTGAATTGCTATGTAAATTAAAAACTGGACTTTGGTAAGCATGAGATGAGCTAGCAGAAAGAAATAGCACTTTTTTTAGAGTTTTTTTCTAGGGAGAACTGAGCAGTCTGGAAATCTCTGGAGATAGAATATAGCTCCTCAGGAATTTTTCCTAGCAGGATTTCTGTTTTAGGTCAGAAAATCCAGGAAAGAGAATATAGCCATTTTAGAATTTTTCATAGCTCTTTTGGAAGTTTTTCTAACAGGATTCTAACCTTGGTCAGAAATCCCAAGTACTACTTAGAGAGCAAAAACAGTTCTTTTAGAATGTTTGTACCAGGTATCCAGAGAAGGCTATTCTAAAGAGCAATCACAGTTCTTTCAGAATTTTGATGAGAAAACCCAAGAGTTACTTTTAGAATTTTTCTAGCAGGATTTCTGACTTGGTTGGAAAATCCAAGTTTTTTTTTTTTTTTTTTTTTTTTTTTTTTTTTTAATAATAGCAGCTTTTCTGACTTTGGTCAGAAAACCCAGGAGCTATTCAGAGAGCTTTTAGAATTTTTGTTAGCAGAGAGAGCTGTCTCAACCAGAGAGTTTTTAGAACAGCAGAAAAAGCTGTCTAGGGCAGAGCACACAGAGAACAGTCTGGAAAGTCACTGCAGCAGAACAAGGTCTACCAGCTTGTGACCATGACTCTCTCAAAGCTGAGGCCGGTTCTTGGTACAAATGGCACTCTCTTGGAGCAGAGCTAAATATATGTCTAGTGGGCTAGAAGGGTGATTGCCTTGTGATTTCTGTCTCCTTCCCTGCTTAGTGTGCGGCGCGCTTCTGCTGCCTACCAGCAGCAATAACGACCGAACACCTGGACTTCTTCTCTTGACGGTTTACTCAGGAATATTCTTTTGTTATAGCTCTCCTAGGTACCCAGGTGTTACAGCTCTTTAAGGTACCTAGGTATTACAGCTCTCCTAGGTTAAGTGTCAGCTCTCCTTGATGGCATGGCTCTTCTTCTTCTGCTTCTTCTTCTGCTTCTGCTTCTGCTTCTGCTTCTGCTTCTGCTTCTTCTGCTTCTTCTTCTGCTTCTTCTTCCTAGGTGCTGCAGGTCTGCTTGCTTCCGTGGAGTGGCCCCGACTGTCTGGAGACAGCTCCTTATATACCCGAGCCTGAGCCACCAAGTCCTTCAGGATTGGTTCCCTGTCAAACCCTCATTAGCATACACCTGCTAAGGAGGGACGCATGGGCAGTACACACCCACTTGGGAGGGTGCATGCGCAGTATACACCCACTCGGGAGGGCGCATGCGCAGTATCCACCCAATCGGGAGGGGCGCGTGCGCAGTAGAATAGTCTATTGCAGCTGCGGCCACCATCTTAGATACGATCGTCAGCGGTGGCTGCTTAAGATTTAAGCAGCTGACGATCATATCTGCGTGGCTGCCTACAGAGAGGCACAGGACATGCTCACCTAGGGCAGGGGGAAAGAATTAAGGCTGTTTGGAGCCCTGCTCATCCCCGCTTCAGCCCCGTAAAAAGCAGCCTGTGTCTGACAGACATCCGCCATCTTGGATAAGATCGTCTAAGCGGCCGCTGCTGACGATCGTATCCAAGCAGCTCCCTACAGCTTAGGGCATGGGAAAGAAGAGTTAACTGATTCTTGTACAAAACCCATTCTTTCTTGGCAAATCTCTAGAAGCTTTTGTCCTTAATAACTCAACAAGAAAGACCAATGCCAACTTAAAAAAGTAAACAATGTGCTGTTAACTTTCAAACTTCAAGATTTTGAAGTCAAGCATAGAGAAGTGAGGGCATTTTTTTTTTTTTTTTTAACAGCATGACAAAATTCTGAAGCTCTATTCTCTTGCAGCTTTCTTTGGCAATTTTTCTGATGCTGGCTCAAATTTATCACTGAGCTGACTTTTACCCCAAATGGCACTTCATGAATAATTTATACTTGCAAACATATAAAGTTCATGAAAAAATATTATTGCTGTTACTGACTTGATTCTTGAGATATTTGACATCTTAACATTTATTTTTGAGGTATTTTTCCTTTGATAACAGAAAATAAAGATGACAAAGGCCAAAAGGGTAGCAAGCCCCATCTTCTTCTACTTGAGCTCCTTACTCCAGTGTTCTCAGACAGAGAAACAGGCAGCTGAGAAAAGACACTGCAGCACCTAAGGGTGACAGACTCCACTTAAATAAAGATAAAGCCAAATGAAAGAGGTACTCTGGCATTAAACAAGATAAATGCCAAATAAATATTGCCTAAACCAAAGGAACACGATGTTTTTAAACAAGGAAAAATATGAATACTTGTACATTTTCAGCAGTTAGGAACAAGAGCCAATCTAAGTCACCACAATTGCTTTTTAAAACAAGGTCACTCACCCCACCCTATATGGGACATTCATATTTCATCTACCTTCCCAAGGCTCAGGGATCATTGCAGAAGGAAGACAGGGTCAGAAAGATGGTAAGAGCCGGGGACCACTGACAACTACAGTGAAGTAGTGTTTCTCACACACAGTAGGTCAGTTGCATGTAGGAACTCACAGCATTGTGACAGCATGCACAAGACCTGTACAAGCACAAGCCAGACAAAATCCCAGCATGGAGGGAGGAGGTAGCCGCAAAATACCACCCCATGTGAGAAGCTATCGGCTGCTGTTTGAGGGAGGATCAGCTTTCTTCAGGAATGCAGAGCAGAGATGGCCCATGCTCTAGGTGTTAGCATTCTGTCTAAGATCCACCCCACAATTACCTGGCAACAGCCATATAGGCCTGACTCACTATAAAAGGGGCTGCTTGCCCCCTCCCCTCTTTCTTGCTCTCTTGATCTCTTGCTTCTCTCCTGCTCTTGTCCTCCCCTCCCAATTCCCTTCCCTTCCCTTCCCTCACTCTCAACATGCTCATGGCTGACCTCTACTCCTCTACTTCTCTACTCTCTCTCTCTGCTTCTCTCTGCCTCTACTACCTTCTTAACTCCCTTCCCCATGCCCTGAATAAACTCTATTCTATACTATACTATCGTGTGGATAGTCCCTCGGGGAGAAGAGATACCTTGGCATGGCCCCACTGAGGCACCCCCTTACCCCATACTTCATCACACTCCCATAAAGCATATCTTATCTCTCTTTATCTTTTTATAAACACATCATTTTGCGCCAGGACTTGGATCTAGAAACTCTGCAGGTTTGCATCCCACCTCAGCTACCACAAGAGATCCATGCTTGCCAGCCCAGAACTGGTAAGCCCCCCATCCGGGAGATGGTCCTACACCCATGTGCCTACAGTCACTAATTTTTAAGGTTGAGAGAAAAGACACTGATCCTCACTGTTTTTAGCATACAGTTGTACATTATGCAAAACCGGGGATACTCATTGCAATGCTTTCATTTTATAGCCCATTTGACCACCCAGTGTCAAACAAGATGGTGGACTTTCACGGCAGTTTACCTACTGAGAACTTTGAGAGACTTAGAGGCTTAGTGTACATAACCCAGGAAGTTTTCTATTAAGTGATGAAGGATCACAGAATTATCAAAATGTACTTCCTGTTTTACACCTCCTAATTTTGCTTGTGTGAGCGTGTGTGTGTGTGTGTGTGTGTGTGTGTGTGTGTGTGTGTGTGTATGTAACATTTTTGGCTGTCCTCTGTCCTGGACTCACTTTGTAGACCAGGATGGCCTCAAACTCACAGAGATCTTCCTGCATCTGCCTCCCGAGGGTAGGGGATTAAAGACATGCACCACCACTCCCAGCTTTGCTTTCATTTTTTAAGTAACATTTTTATTAACTCTTTGAGAATTTCATACAATGTCTTTGATAATACTCATGACCTCATGACCTTTGCCTCAACTCCTGTCTATTCAACCTCTACCAAACTTCATCCTCTCTCTTCATTCTCTCTCTCTTCCTCTCCCTTTCCCCCCTCTTTCCCTCCCTCCTTCATTCTTGCTCTTCCTCCTTCTCTCCCTACTCCTTCCCTCTCACTCTCTCTCTCCCTCTCTCCCTCTCTTTAAGATCCACCAAGTCAAATTTGTGTTGCCCAGCTATTCTTCAGTATGGAATGGCTTGTAGTGTGAGCGATGTACCTGGGTTTACGATGTTGAAGAAATATAACACTCCCTCTCCCATTACTATCAGTTTCCAGGAGCTCCTTGGCTAGGGGTACAAATTGGGTACAAATTCCCACCCCATACTGGGATTTTTGCCTGCTGAGATCTTATGCATGCTGTCATACTATCATAATTGCTCTAAGTAAAACTGTCCTCTTGCATCGGGAAAACACTTTCCTTGAAGCCATCTATGTCTTTGGCTCTTACACTCTTTCCTCAAAGACCCCTGAGCTTTGAGGGGAGGGCTGTTACGTAGATGTCACATGTAGTTTTGAGTACCACACAACCTCTTATTCTCCTATGAAGACCAAGTGTGGATCACTGTATTCTTTGCTATCTACAGCGAGAAGTTTCTCTGATGAGAGCTGACAGACGTACTGATCTATGGATTTAGGCGATACTCCTTGTCCTCATCTGATGTCTACTGTTTGAGAATAAAAAGAATGCAAAATCGCCATGCTGAAACTGCCTGAAATGTCTTTTCAGGGACCTGTAAAGCATACTCTTCAAGCTTTTACCAAACCAGACCCAAATGGGTCATCTGACCATCGGTACTTTGTTTCACAGTGAGATAAACATACAGATATATTTTTTTTTCTGTACAATGAATATGGGCTCATTTTTGGAGGAGAGACTAAGGAGTTTCTTTCTTGAAATTTGAGCTTTCAAACACTACAGTAAAAGCCCTGCTTTAGGAAAGAGACAATGAGTGACTACTTGACAGAATTCACACAAAAGAGACCATTTAGAGATGGTCTTAACTGCTTCCTCCTGGACTGTCCTCACAAGTGAGGTGGAAAACTCATGAATACCCTTTCTCTATGTTTATGTTTCTCACAGTTGTGGGACTTTTCTTTTTATTGTGTGCCTTAAAATGCTAATCTTTTATTTAGTCAGACTACGTATGACACAGCACTGAAAATCTGTCTGCATCACTGATCCTCTGGGCTCTTCTCACTCCCTGTTCCTAGTTCAGTCATCCATTTCCTCACAGAGCATCAGCCTGTTGAGACGGGGAAAATAATTACAAGTCCTCATTTTCAATAAGAAAGCAGCACAGCAAGAGAGCAAATCAACAGAGACCTCACTGTTTGCTGAAGAGAAGAATCTGAAAGCAAGTACAGGCAATTTTCTAGCCAATGGCTACAAAACAAATTTATGTCTTGAATATCTAGATGTTTCAATAGGTGATAGTCATAGCCCTTTCCTTTATCTTACTGACACAGAAATATTAGACTGAGTACCTTAATTTTATAACTCTATGCTTCAATTACCAGAAATCCCTAAAGCTATTATGGGATAGAACCTACTCGGCAGCAATGGATAAAATTTCATCTTTCCTGAAATCAAAGAGCAAAGCAATAGACAGGGAAATGCTTTATTGGAAAGAGCATTTTGTGGAAAGAATTAAGTACACAGTTAGTTAGGAGTTTGTACTCCTGGCTTTCTCTCTGTCATGGAATTGAGAGGAGAGAAAACCGTTGAAGTGAATTCATGCCATGTCAAGAGAGAAGAAGGACATCAAGGAGTAAGTGTGTCTAATGATCCCAAATGGTAAACTGTAATTCAGGCAAGGAGAGCTGCGAACACAATGCGTATAGTTTGCCTTTTATATGTATCAAAGAATTGATTTGAGTGAATGTGTAACTAATTACAGAATAAAAGTTAGAGCTAAAAACTTGTAATTTTTAGAAGGGGGGGTTGTTTCAGGCAATGATTTCCTAGCTGTAATACTAAAATTGACAAAAGTCCAAAGAATGCTAAATTTGGAATTTATGAGAGTTAAGATATTCTGTGCTTCAAAGGAAATAATTAAGAATATAAAAGGTAGCCGGGCAGTGGTGGCACATGCCTTTAATCCCAGCACTTGGGAAGCAGAGGCAGGTAGATTTCTGAGTTCAAGAGCAGCCTGGTCTACAGAGTGAGTTCCAGGACAGCCAGGGCTACACAGAGAAACCTTGTCTGGAAAAACAAACAAACAAACAAACAAACAAAGAATATAAAAGGTAACAGAAAAAAATAAGCAAATGTGTGTGTGTGTGTGTGTGTGTGTGTAAAGAACTCCTAAATCAATAAAAACTCAAAAGATCTAACTTATAAATTGACAGGGGATTGTGATGTGAATTTCTTCAGGGAACATATACGAATGGCTGTAGAAACGAAATCTGAGTCAGGGGGTGACTGATGCTGACAGTTAATGTACATAGGGTTTCCTTTCTGATTGAGAAAAAATTTAAATTAGTGAGGATGGAAAAATAACCCTGCTAATGTGCTCTAAATGTTACTCTCTAAAATGAAAATGATAGTATCTGCATTTATAAATTATATTAAAGTGTATTTCTTAAAAACATGAATAAAGAATATGGGTAAGAGAGAGTGGGAGTGGTCAGCCAGCCAATTACATATTTCTTGCTGAAGATCCCAGATATTTTATTTAAGAAGACAGCTTCTTCTCAACCTAATAGGTCCTACTGCAGTGGTTCTCAGCCTGGGAGTCATGACCCCTTTGGGGGTGAACAACCCTTTCATGGGGGCTGGCTAAGACAATCAGAAATATCAGATATTTACATTATGATTTATAACAGTAGCAAAACAAGACTTATAAAGTAGCAACAAAAATAATCATATGGTTGGTGGTCACCACAACATGAGGAACTGTATGAAAGAAAGGGTTAAAACATTGGGAAGGTTGAGAACCACTTTTTGACTGGCTGTTCGTGCACACACCACTCTGCAGAAATGTGAGTGGGTCTACAGGGAAGCATTTGGAACCTGCTGCAAAGAGCTGAGAACAGGGATGTCCTTTTTTGACAACAGCAAAGGTGAGGGTGTGAATGGAATTGCACCTGCCACTTGTTAAAGAAGTAATTTGTCCAGTGTCATAGTAAGGTGGCATCAGGCTTATTGAGGATAGCAGGATCGGGAAAGGCTCCAGCCCTGAAAGCAAGATGTAAGCACTGAATAAATTCACAGTTAGAAAACTTGAGACAGCAGTGGCAGTCTGTCATTTGCCACTGCCCCAACTGGTCCATGGAACTCCAGCATCTTCATGGCAGTTTCTCAGCCTCCAGGTGGAATGGGAGCTGGGCACCATTGCCAGCATATGCCAGGCTTGGGCTCAGTCAGGTCTTATGTTCTTCCTGGATTTTATACTTGAAAATATGTGTAATGCTCGAAAATAAAAGGTAAAATAAAAGAAGGGAGTCGATTTGCCCCACTAATACCAACATAACATGTACCACATGAGTATTTCTGACAATGTTTTAATTGCTAAGGCACTTCCTCATGAGAAAATTGTTTAGGAGTCATTTGAGCTCTAAGAGGTACTGTATCTTTCTGGACTAAAAACAGACATTTTCACTTCACAAGGTGTATCCAGACCAACATAAGGACATTATTTCACTGTGCCAGTAGAAGGGTCTGTTTGCAGTATTTGCCATCCCTGTGATTTCCACAGCTGATCCAGATGTGATAACTGAATAGATGGAAATCTCCTTTCTTCCCAAGCTCTCACACAGACATTGCCTAACAACAGGAACTGAAAGCCTATTTCATGCCTCGTCAGCCAACTAAAGCCAACATGCAATCTTTTCAGTTCTATCGTACTAAGAAGACTGAAATCAACACCTCAGTCAAATCTCTGGATGCTTAATGGCTCCTAGAATGTTAACTAGGCATATTAACATACATAGTGTGCACAGGAACCTTGCAGAAAATATCCTTCAAAAAGGTGTTCTTCACAAGGATCCTTGGACAAAGAATGTTCTGATCTTTGGACAAAGGACAGAAAGGAAATATCATTTGTTTTCTGTTCCATAAAAGGACTAAATTAACTTAAAATTGGTGTGTGTGTGTGTGTGTGTGTGTAAGAGAGAGTCTCTGTGTATTTACATATATTCCTAAGATAAAAATGGCTAACTCCCATAAGCACTGGTGCTCAGCAAATAGTTGCTGCTTTTTTTGTTGACTATCAAACAGCAGAGCAACAATTTCTTATTATTGGAAAAGGCATTTGAATAGAGACAACTTGGGTGTTATCCTTCCCTCTCCTATATGACGTTTTCTTGATGTCAGAATCTAAGCCAACACCAACAGGTCCCTGAATTAGAGAACTTGGTGCCTACTCTTTATTAAAGATGGAGACCAAGAGATGACAGATACTCCTGTCCCTTGTAGAAGTTCATACGTTCAGAAGTATGATTACAAGTGCATATAGAAGAAAAGCCATGAGAGGTGCATTCAAGTGTGCTGTGGAGGACTGGTGAGACTGACATATAGAATTAACAATTCAACTATTACTCATGTGGTGAGGGTGTGAATGGAATTGTACCTGCCACTTGTTAAAGAAGCAATTTGTCCAGTGTCATAGTAAGGTGGCGTCAGGCTTATTGAGGACAGCAGGATCAGGAAAGGTTCCAGCCCTGAAAGCAAGAGGTAGGTATTGAACAAATTAAACCTCCTGCAACTGCCAGCCTCTGAGGCCAAGCTGGAATTCAAGACAAGATACTATCCAAAGAGCAGAGATGATCAGAGAGATACCAAACCAAGCACAGACCCTGTGAATAACAATATTAGGCGATTGGATCTCTATGCAGGGTTCAGCCATTTATATTACCTGTTCTGGAAAGTCCTGAAAAGTTAGGCTACAAAGCACAGCCCCAGTAAAGTAGGCAAGGTTATCTCAACATTTACAGGACCATTGTGGCAGTTGGCTTGGGACTCACAGTTTGTGGTACTGGGAGCAGGTTTAGTTTGGAGCATGCTAGTGAGCATTGAGCCAACCCTGGAAGATGTAGGAGGGATGGGGTGAATCTCACTCTCTACTCTGACTTCTGTGTGATGCTGACTGCCACAGCCTAAGTCTAGGTGTTGGTATCAGTTGGTTAGTTGGGTACTTGCATCGTTTATAACCTTACCTCATTTTCAAATAAGACTCAAGGTAGAAATCAGTATAATAATCAGCATGACTTTAGGTGCCTGGCAGTATCTTCAGTTACTATTTGAATTGAGGTCACATTAGGGACAGTTTGTGCAGGTGGCATCATGTTCATGTTGGAACAATATGTCATAAGAAACTGGGTTATGTGACACTTTAATGGTGGGAATAGAAGTGTCTCTATTGAGAAGTCACAAATGTCTTAGAGTTTTACTGCTGTGAACAGACACCATGACCAAGACAACTCTGATAAGGACATTTAATTGGGGCTGGATTACAGGCTCAGAGGTTGAGTCCATCATCATCATGGTGGGAACATGGCAGTGTCCAGGCAGGCATGGTGCAGGCAGAAGTGAGAGTTCTGCATCTTCACCTGAAGGCTGCTAGTGGAAGACTGACTTTCAGGCAGCTAGGATGAGGATCATAAGCCCACACCCACAGTGACACACCTACTCCAACAAGGCTACACCTTCTAATAGCGCCACTCCCTGGGCCAAGCATAGACAAATCATCACAACAAACAAATAGGATGAGTTCTTGGGTAAACTAATAGTCCTTCATTTTGGCTTGTACACACTGATTTCTGGCTGGTGCCATTCATGATATTACAATGTCCACCAGCCCAAGGCTACACCATGGCTGCATGGGACCAATCTGCATTCCAGTGATGCATAGGCTAATGCCAGGCTTCAGAATCATGAATGAGATCATTGTAAGCTATGGCTTCCACGGACTCATACACAGCCATATTTTATGCACCCAAACAGCATAGTCTCTCCTGGAATGCCCAAGGTAAGTAGCCATGATGTCTGATCTCTTTGTAAACTGCTTTCTGGTGAATGTACCCACAGTGCTGAGTGTTTTACAGTATTATTTCCAACCTTCACAACAACACTAGGACTTAGGCAAGACTTTTAGATATAACCTGTGAACAAATAAACCAAGGCTTTAAAACAAGTTCTAAACAAATTGCTTAAGCAAACTCTCCATAGAACATAGACCTCAAAGGACACATGGGCATTCTATAAGTCTGCTGCCGTCTGATGCCTCACATAGTGGCCTTTCTCACACCACTGGCATTTGCATGTGTTTATCTTAGGCAGAACACCTAGCAGTTTCTGTTATGTGCCAAGTGGTCTTTTAATAAGTTTCCATCCTTTAGTTTCTGAGATCTCTGACAACAGAAAAAAAAATTAAACAGAAAAGAATAAATTGGCTGTGGTGGTACAAATATATAACACCAGCATGACAGAGACTGAGGCAGGAGAATTGCTGTGACTTCAAGGCCAGCCTGGGTTGTATAATGGTTACAAGGCCAGAGCCAGGGCTACAATAGTAGGACCTTGTCTCAAAAACCAAATAGAAAAACAAACACACATTATAACCCCCTGTATATTATATTCACATATAAAAGAATCATAATTCTTACATGCATACACACATGTGCTATAAAAATTATGTTTCAAAATTGGTGGGCAAGAAGGATGTGAAGTTCTCATCAATTTTTTCAGCTCTCTGAAAGCAAAGCAAATGCAGGTTTTTTGTTTTTTGTTTTTTGTTTTCCAGGAGAATAGTTTCAGGAGTGATTGTTTAAGCCCAGTAAGGATTCCTTTCTTCCTTTGATCTTTCAGTACAGGTGGGACACAGTACAGACTGTGGAGCCAATGCTGAGGAAACAGCCAGAGCCCTTCGAACAAGTTACTCCAAAAGGGATTTTTAAAATGCTGAGCAAACCCACACATAAGAATCTAGTTTGTGTGCCTTTCATTTTCCAGAGTGAAGGTCTATCTTGGGACACTGGGAGTATTTATTAGTCTCCTGCTTGTAAATGTCCCTTCTTTGATTAGCAATATTCAAGGTCAAGAGCTTTTAAAAGATTAACTTTTATTGTATGAGCATGGGTGTTTTGCCTGTACATTTTTATGTACTTCACATGGATGCAGTGCTCACAGAAACCAGGAGAGGGCATAGGATCTCCGGAAACTTGAGTTGCAGACAGTTGTGAGCTGCCAATCAGAACTGAACCTGAGTCCTCTGCAAAAACAGTTTGTGCTTTCAACCACAGAGCCATCTCTCCAATTAATTAAGGAAGGTTATTCAAGGTACTAGGTATTGAAAGGGTTCTTTTAAAAGACTAAAGATAGAAAAAACAAATAAAATTTTATGATTTGGAGGGCTTTTAAAAATCTCTAATGCGAAGACAACATAGATTTCTGCATTCTCTTGGAAGAGATGGGGAAGTCTGAGTTACTGTTTCCTTAGTAAAAGCTCTAGCTGAGAACCACTCAGAGCCGTTATCAGGAAGCTAGAGCACCATGGAACATTCCATTACACAAAAGATTTAACAGTGTTTTGTGTCAAAGGTGAAGGGCTTCAATATAAGGGAGATGTTTTTCTTGCTGTAAGTTTTACTACAAATAATTTACCATGCTTTTCATATTTTTATATAAAAGTATATTAAGACTCAGAAGTAGAAAATCAACCACACCTGAAATATGCCTGGAAGATCTTTTTTTTTTTTTTTCCCCAGCAATAAGGAAGCTGCCATCCTGAAGAGAATTCCTCAGCACCACCTCCACCCTCTGGTGCTTGTTCACTCCTCACCTACATCAAATAGATACTGCATTAAGCTATTTTCTATTGCTATAACAAAATTTCCGAGGCTAGGTAATTCATAAAGAATAGGTTGATGAGTTGTGGGGGCACTGAAAAATCTCAGATTGGATTGATCTTATCTACTGGCCTCTGGTGAAGGCATGGTGGCAGAAGGCATCACAATAGTTGGAAAACTATCACACCATAAGACAGGAAGTCAGAGGCTTCACAACTCATGCTCCTGAGAAGTTACTAAGAGAACAACACCATAATTCCTTCCGAGGTCCACTCTTTGAAGTGATTTGTCTCTGGACTACAGTTCTTAAAGACCCACAAATTCTGACATCACCATACTGAGGCAGATGTCTAACACATGAACCGAGTGTGTGTGTATGGGGAATGACTTAATGACATCTGATTTTAGCATGCATGGACAGAACAGGTAAAAAATGTGTCCAGAAAATGTGTCCTATGAATGTTCAAAGACTGTGTTCTCACTGTGGGACCCATGTCTTCTAAATGCACAAAGACTGTGTTCTCACTGTGGGACCCATGTCTTCTAAATGCACAAAAGCTGTTTTCTCACTGTGGGACCCAATCAAACTGCCTCCATTTTGTCACTATGTCTTTCTCATTTGATGGTATCATGTTAAAAGTGATTTGTGTTGTCTAAGAAGACAGATTACTCTCATAGCATAATAAAAGCATACAGTATTTCCCAAGCCATGTAAAAGGGATTTTTTTTTTCCTAGAAAGTGAACCTGAATGTGAGAGACAATGACTGTCCTTTCTTCTTACAGCTTGGGGATATCACATTTAATGCATGACTTTAATCCATTTCTATACTCACATCTATACCTCTGGTGGTTGTCTCTTGAGGCCTCCATGACAGAAAATATGACAATGGCCACAGTTCATCAATCTAAGGTCAGTTTCTCTTTCTCCTAACTGACATAAGTGGGGTTTCCCTGAAAACAAGGCCTTAGAACCATGGAGAAAAACACAAGAGACTCCAGGAAGCCTGGTGGGCAGTCAACACTCCTCCATACCTCCACACAAGGAGCATGGGTTTTCCACCCTCAAAGAAAATAGTGGGGTTCTTCCAGGGCCCCAAATGTCATGCATGATCTGGGCCTTCAATCTTGGCCAGAAGACATTTGCAAACTTTCTGGAGAAAAAAAATCAAATACAATAATAGTAATAACAACAACAACCTCTTCAGACACATCAGAATATCAATTGCATTTCTGAGCATGAAAGAAAACCTTACCCCAACACTTATTTTCTCTGTAGATTCAAGCTGAAGTTAGAGAAATCAACAGCTTCCGAGTATAGGCCTGTCTCACTTGGGCCTGCCTGCCACACAGAGCACAAAAAACTAACCCTTCAGAGGGTCCAAAACCAATGCCATGTATACTAAGGGGTGAGTGTATTATTAAAGAATTTTGCTGCAGTTAGATTTTTTTCCATTCTGTAGAAGAAAGAATTGATAATAGTAACAATAAACTAAAAGTGGAGGAGAGATTCTGGAGGAACACTGGCCCAGTGTGAAGATAGTAGTTTAACACGCATCCAGAAGAGCTTTGGGTGAGATTTTATGACTTAGCTGTACCATAGCTTAGGTGTAGGATGGACAAGACTCTGAAACAGAAAACCTCTTTTGAAATGAAAGTCAGTTAATTTACCCATTGTGTTTGTTTTTGTCTTTAAAAATCCTACTGGGCTACCCTACCAGACCTGTGATTCAGGTGAAGCATACTCATGTCAGTAGTCTGAGGGGCAGTGGTCTTCGTCCTTTAAATCTAGAAACTTCCTTCATCCCCCAGGCTTTATTCATCTCCCAGAGCAGCTCATAAGCTGTCCCAAGCAGATCAGTTTTGTTTGTGAGCAGCCAAAGTGAAAGAAATAAATGCTCAGGTCACTTCCCAGGAGGGTTATTGTAGTTAACAGCACCCGGTGACTTATGGGCACCTTCTCTGAGGTCTACCATAATCCTAGCTCTGCAGCTAAGCAAAGAGGTTACAGAGATGGGCAGACCTGAGTGTCATCCTTGTGTTGGTGGCATGACAAGTAATACTATCCACAGCTGTGTTCAGTAAGCAGAACAATATATTCATGAGCAGACCTCAGAGTGAGGTCTATTTAGTCTCGCTAATAGAGTTCACAAAACAAATTAAGAGTGAGTCCTAAACCATTAGCTGCTGGGACTTGCTCTCTTCACTTTTCAGTATTCCTTTCTCTTCTCTTTCTTCCTGACACCAAGAGATAATTTCATCAACGGTTCCTTGAAACAAACAAGCTGTGTTTGTAAGCTGACCCCACAGAGGAGCCTGTTCTTTATCTGCCCTCCATGTCCTCCTCTAGACTCAGTCCTGCTCAGTCCTGAGGATGAGACATCTCATACTTATGTTCATCTTCTGAGTCCTGACTCCAGCTGCCAAGGCAGTCATAAAGGCCCTTGCCTGCCTTCCAGGAGAGTAGATGAATTTGGAAGCCTTCTTCCCTGGGTTCATCTCCAGGACTTACCCAGTAACAGAATTCACCTTGGGTAAGTGGCCTCAAGACCTAATGTGGTCCACAGTGCTTTTGCCTCACATGCCAGTTTCTAATACAGAAAATCAAGAGGCATATTCTCCACACATTTTCTCCTCCTCTGATGCTTTCCAAGACCAAGTAGCATCCCACATAGGAAGATATCAGCTCACAGATGTGTAGAACAACGGAAACCTTTTATACATCTTTAACCAATTAGGTCTTCCATATCCAGTGACTTTAAATCTTAGGTTTTCTTTCTACCAGGAGGAGTGGCGATTAAGACCATGTGTTCAGAAACCAAGGCTGGCCCCACAGCAAAGAAAATGAAATCACCAAAGGCAGAGTAAATTCTTCCACTGGGATGGTCACAGCCCCACTTCCTCAGCTCTGAAATCCTGTGTTAGAATGCTGGGCTCTTGTTCTCACACTCAGCATTATGGATGAGTCTGTTAGAAACCTGTTCCTCTTATCTCATGAATTCCCATCCTATGTGTTCTACTGGGTTTACCCTCTAGATGAATTCTTCTTGATTTAAATGTATAAGTCAAAAATAACCTCCATCTCTCTGTTCTTTCTTGTTTTAAGTTTGCATGTATTCCTCACTTTCTCAAAAACCTATTTTTATCTGATTTTACACAGTGTAGTTGCAAGTGAATGGACAACATAAAGGCGGGTGCAGCTTAAGGTCTTGCTCTTAGGTATAACTACAGCAGGGAAGTAGGGACACAGTTCAGCAGGGATACAATTCAAAATTTCATTTATCTCCTGTAATGGAAAATAAGTAACCATCACTGTACACCAGGTTGTGTCCCAAGTACTTTATAAATATTAAGCCATTTAATCCAGTAATTTCACAAGAAGGTGCTGTTAGCATTTCCTCTAGGCTCTGCCCAACAGTTACCTAGCAACAGCCAGGTACTCTTGTTATAAAAAGGACTGTTCAGTCTCTCTGTCTCTCTGTCTCTCTGTCTCTCTGTCTCTCTGTCTCTCTGTCTCTCTCTCTCTCTCTCTCTCTCTCTCTCTCTCTCTCTCTTTCTCCTCACATGTCCCTAGCTGGCCCCTTCTCCTCTTCCTTTCTCTCTCTCTTCTCTCTGCCCTTCTCTGTCTCCTACCAGGTCTTGTTCTACACACTTCCCCTGGACCCCTTCCCTTCCTCTCAAATAAAATCTAATTTACATTAGGCCCATCACATGGCTTATTGTTCAGGGGGACACCTTGCCATCATTTTATAACACTACAGGTGCTATGATTGTCCCCATTTTATGGATAAGGAATTGAAGGAGAAAGAAATTAACTAATTGCATAATTTACACATAGCAGAGCCTGGACAGATGCTCTTATTTAATTACTGCTTTCTAGTCTTGGTTTTTGTTGTTTGTTTTTTATCTGAGAATATTATATGTGAGTGCACTGTATTTCCATCCTTTCCACCCCTTATCCTCTCTCCAACTTTTCTTGTGCCCCATCTCAAATTCATGACCTCTTTCTACAATTATGCATGTGCTTGTGTGTCTACATACATGCACACACATACACACGTAACTTACTGAGTACTATTAATGTAGCCCTCATTTGCATGTGCTAAGGGCTGATTCCTTAGAATGGGAGTCTCATCCCTAAATAAATGAAAGGAAGAAAGAAAGAACGGATTCCCCCTCCCTCAGCGTCCACTGCATGCCCACAGCTCTTTGTCTAAGGGTAGAGACTTGTGAGATTTTCTTCCCTTCGAGTTTGGGTGTTAGATCTTTGCAGGTCTTGCACAGGCAGCCATGCTGTTGAAAACCCATGGGAGCAGCATCACTGTCCTTTCTGAAAGGTACTCGCACATAGCAGTCATGCTGATTCTCAGGCCCAACCTACCTGCCCCTTATGCTCTGTTGTCCCTTGGGATTTTACTTAATTTTTTAAGGATGTGTCTTTATATGGCCTCAAACTCATAATCCTCCTGCCTCAGCCTACCAAGTGTTGGGATTGTAGGTATGTGCCATTATGGCTGGCTTTATTTGCTTTCATTACTAAGACCTGAATCTTCAGTATAATACAATTCACTGCAGAAAGGTGTCTTTCAACTTCAATTACACTCTGCAGTCATATCAGAGAAAGCATGAATTTGACCCTTAATGATTCGTGTTGTAAGATTCTCAGGTGACCCAATAGATATACACTTGAAAACTGTATCTGAATCAGAGGCACAGAAAGAGAGCCAAGCTAGCTGACCCAGAAGTACTTGAACCCAGGAGACAGTTATCCCCCTTAGGCCCATCCACTGAGTGGCCAGTGGTAGGCACCACTCATGCATAATTCTTGTCATATAGTCAGCTTCACATATCCCCTTTACAAAAACATACAGTCACCTAAGAAACAGGAACCTCAACTGAAAAATTGACTCAATCAGATTGGCCTACAGCCATGTTCGTAAGGCATTTTCTTAATGGTTACTTGATGTAGGGCAGCTCAGCCCACTGTGGGTGGTGCCATCCCTAGGCAGGTGGGCTATGTAAGAAAAGTAGCTGAGCAACTAAGAGAAGCAAGCCAGTAAGCAATGTTCCTCCATGGGCTCCAGATTTCTGTTTGAGTCCCTGCCCTGATTCCCGTCATCGATGAAGGGTATATGTGGAAATCTACGCTGAAATAAACCCTCTCCTTTTCAAGTTGCTTCTGGTCAAGGTTATCACAAGCAACGGAGAGCAAACCAGAACAGTGCTTTGGGTGATTTCTCCCCAGACATGTTCCAATTCACTCATCTCACTAAGCTTCATGTGTCAGCTTTAGCTGAAGTGCTCCTAGCTCCTATTTACCCCTGCCTGGGAACAGAGACCATCTTGGTTCCCACCTGTCTGCTGTTACACATCAACAGAGGGGTACTGCTAACAATACTGTCTGCACAAGGCCAACATGTGGTATTTGAGGAGGAACTTCAGTTCTTGTTGAAGAAAACAATCCTCTGGCCTTTTAAAGTGCCCAGTGCTCCATGCCTACTCCAACTGGCTAGGAAGGGAAGGTTTATGGTGATGAAAATCAAGTCTTTAATCCCTGGCCTGTTGGGCAGCTGCCTCCTGCTTTAACTATAAGCTTCAGCCCAGTGTCTCTAAGAAGATGAGTGCACATCTTAATTTAGGAGGTTATTTTCTTTCTCCTTTTCTGTGTGGATACACAGCAGTGTGCGCACATGTGGAGGCAGGAAAGATCATCCGCTATCTTCCTTTACTTTTTTCTACCTCATTGGTGTCAGACAGGGCCATTCACTGGACTAGAAGCTTACTAATTTCTGCCAGTTTGACTGCTAGTGAACTCCCAGGACCAGCCTGTCCCATCTACCCTGCTACAGACATCCACAACCATGTCTGGATTTTTCTGTGGGTGTGGGTCCCCAATGCTTGCTTAGCAAATGTTCTTACCCCTCAAGCCCTACCTTCCAGCCATGAAAGCCTCTTACAATAGGGATGTCCATTCCTTGCTCATCATGTGACAGGCATCTTCTTCATTGGCTGGGCTAAATGTTGATCAGATACTTATTTACCTCGACTTTCATCAGCTCACAACATAAATATAAATTCCAAGAAATTTTTTTTGTGAAACACAGTTAGTGACTTTGTCTTGGCTGAACTGAAACAAAGGAAGCCTCTGGGGAGGTCAAGAGCCCACTCCACTGTGTCTTCAGAACTGAGTGGCATGGAACACCACAAAGCACAGGAAAACACCACGCTAGATCAACTTGTTGGCTTAGTTCTAACTCTGAGATATACATAGACCTTGCATCTCTTTCCTTGTTCAAATCCTGCTTCTTTTAGTGTTTAATAATATTCATTTATTATGATTTAGAAATAATAGTTCAAAATTCTTTCTACTGGGATTTCACTTCTAGCATTTCTAGGACCATGCTAGAAGTCTCTTGCATGATTCCAAATATCTGTTTGAGCAAGATTCTAGGCAAGTCTTCTCAAAACCTGGTAGAGATTGAAGGGTATGCTTCACCTGGATCACAATTCTGCTAGCTTGTTAGGATTTTTAAAGAAAAGCCAAACAGGAAGGGTATACTGACTTTCATTTCAAAAGAGGTTTTCTGTTTCAAAGTCTTATCCAGCCCAAAACTAAGCTATGATATAGCTAAGTCATAAAATCTCACCCAAAGCCCTTTTGGATGTGTATTGAACTATTCTCTTCAAACTGGGCCGGTGTTCCTCCAGAATCTCGCCTCCATTTTTAGTTTATCGTTATTATTTTCAATTCTCTCTCTTTCTCTCTCTCTCTCTCTCTCTCTCTCTCTCTCTCTCTCTCTCTCTCTCTCTCTCTCTCTCTCTCTCTCTCTCTTTGGTTTTTCGAGACAGGGTTTCTCTGTGTAGCTCTGGCTGTCCTGGAACTCACTCTGTAGACCAGGCTGCTCTTGAACTCAGAAATCCGCCTGTCTCTGCCTCCCAAGTGCTGGGATTAAAGGCGTGTACCACCACTGCCCAGCCTCAATTCCCTCTTCTACAGATGGAGATATCTAACTGCAGCAAAACTCTTCAATAGTATGACCACGCCCTAGTATCCATGTGACATTGGTTTTGAGCTTTCTGCAGATACCCAAATCCATAATACAACGCAATAATATAACACAATAAAATGCTCAAACTCTTTATATAAAACCATATAGTGCTTGCATATAATCTATGTGCACCCTCCTGCATAACATAAACCTTCTCCAGGTGGCATCTAACACCTAATATAGAATGCATGAAAATAGATGTGAGGCTACGCAGCTTGGGCAATAGCACAAAAAGAAAATACTCTCTGTGTATTCAGCACAAAAGCAATCTTTTGAATATTTATGACCTGTGGTTGGGAGAATCCCTAGGAGTAGAGAAGGAGCCATAGAAGGCTGACTGTATACCTTAATATCTCATTACTTTATTTATAATGGAATGACCCAGTACATGGTCAACTGCCCAACACAGTGCTGAGGGATTTTGAGGCATCTTTTCCAATGTCATCACTCTGAAAGAACAGAGCAGTGAGCAAACTTGAACTTCTGAGTGAACTGTGTTTCTCACTTTAACAAGGAACCTTAAACTTTCCTAAAACAATTAGATCTCTCACTGGAAATAGACTTGGGAGCTCTCCTAAGAGAAAGGCCTTTAATGAGGATAAATGTTAACTGGATGTGTCATGCTGTATTCTTCTGTATGTAGACTGTCCACACACAGTCTGTACTCTTCTGTGCTAGAATGTCTATGCAGAAACTCCCTGGGAAAGGAACATCAGCTTGCTATGTCCATGATTATTAGGTATGTTGGAGAAGGGAAGACATGCTTCATGGTTTCTTTCAGTGTGCCTACATCCTCTATACCACACTTCTTTTCCTCTGATGGTCACATATCCCAGCCTCACATGTGACTCTCTCATGGCTATGGAGTTCAGTGACTCTGGGGTCCCCAGCCACACACATAATTATCTTGATCTTTTTCAAAATGGAAGCCTGGCCAATCACAGAAGCCTATAGTCAGAGCCTCAGGGTTCAATGGCCCAACTACTGACCTGTGGGACTCGCACAACTATCTAATGATTTACCCATCTATGGGTCTGGGACCCTCATTGAGGTGATGGTGATAGTGATGGTTTGGGGTTAAATACATCTAGCATTTTGAACAGAACTGAGCACATAGGGTAGCCTTGGATATGCCAGTGGCTATGACTGCTGTTCCTACCCAGCCTCCCATCATCGCAACTAGAAATGTCTACTGGCATGAATCTTGGAACCAACACATGTTAATGATCATGAAAACTGGGTAGCTACCTAATCTGTGTGATCTGATCTTTGCAATCATTTTTTGCAAAGTAGTAGTCTAGTTATCTAGTTATCTGTTGCTTCATGACAAACTACCCTGAATTTATTACTGTGCTATAATAAAGTGGTGTCATTAAACAATGATACCATTTTATTATGCGTATGAATTGTGCAAGAGAGGAATTAGAACCAGCATGGTAGCTGCTTTTCCACTCTGTTCCCTCTATCTTTGTAATAGAGTGTGAAGTTCCTGACCCTGGCCCCACCTACATATCACAAAAACAAGTGAATAATCTTTTCCCTCCTTCATACAAACAATGTATTTAGAGCTACTTTTTAAAAGATTTACTTCATTACCATATTGGCTTGACTTAAAATACTACACACATGCTACAGAAAGTCTGTCAGTTATTAGCTTTTTGTTGATGATTTATTCAACCAATATTTACTGAACCACCTATATAGGTCAAGTATATTGTGTGTGAATGTGTGTGTAGGGTTTCCCAATCAATTTACACTTGTACATTCAGGTTGACGATGCAGTTTGAGAAAGAGCAAAGGCAAGGACAGTAATGAGTTAAGGGGAATTTCCTAAAATGAAATGGTTCAGACTGGAGTGAAGCTGTGATTGACAGGAGGCATTTCTTCCCAGGGGTGGGACTTAAGCAATGTCTACCCCTCCTACAAAGGTCACAATCATAAAAGGAGGCATACACTACACCTTACCCAGCAGGGATGACATTCTCCCTGTAGCTGCATAGATGGAGTCCGCCTCCCCAAGTCTTCTCTGACCTCTATATATTCTAGCTTTTTTTTATAGGCCATATGCAGAGTTGCCAGACATAGGCAGATGTTCAGGTCTCGAGCTATACTCTGCTCCTCTATGAGAAGGTAGGATGGATATAAACCATCAACAAGACAGCTGAACTCCTCAAGATCATAGCTGATTGGCTGTGAGGACCGTCACTCATGTCATTGTCTCAGATTTGTGTCCTCCACAAACCAAGGCAAATGTTTCTCCTGGGAAACTTATGTGTGTATTGGGAATGAGGGTGGTGGGAGAAGGCAGAGGGGGAGGGGTGTGGAGTAAGGTCTGTGTGTCTCTGGTTAGAGCCAACTTTCTGGGAGGCAGGAGGAAAGCTACATGTTAAGTGTTTTCCTGCTCACATCTCAATCATGCAAGAAGGTGTGAACTTCCAGGTTAGTCAACTAACCTGGATTTCTGGGAGCAATCAGAGACTGAGCCACTAACCCTCCTCACAGTGACTTCTAGCTACCTTGTTGGAAAGAGTCAACTTTGACATACTGTGTTAATTTCATCCATTAATCTTATATCACAAATTCATTCAGTTTTCTTTGTATTCTTGGGGCTGGTGGACATCATTCAGCAAACATCATGATATACTCACAATCATGAACCTTCTTCCAGGAAAATAACCTGTTGGGGAGACTACACTTATCCTAAGTGATGAGATGAGAGAGGACTAAAACTAAAACCCTCCTGCCAGCAGTGCATCCCAGAAGGTAAGCCTTCCCTCTTATCTCAATCTATGGCTAGGTTCTAGATAATCTGACTGCTTCCCTGGGAGGCTGTTGCCAGATGTTTCCTCTTTATTTTTCAATGAATGGAAGTCACAGCTAACAAAAGCAAGAAAATTTCAGATTGGCAAGAGTTTCACAGAACTCTTTCCTCCTCAACAGATGCTCAGGATATCACAATGGGAAGCTTTGTGTGACATGGGCCAAGTTCATTTGGCACCTCTGTCCCAGAGAATGTGTGCAGACTGAGACTGGCTTCCAGGGAAGGAAGCCTCTGCCCTCATGTGCTGAGTGGCTTCCTCATTGGTGTTTGGCAAGAGGGGGCTGGTTCTTCCTGAGGAGCTGGATGCTTTGACAGCTGAAACTGTGTGCAAGGAAAATCAAGGGCACTGCACCTTGGCATCCTGCTTTTACACTTGAGAGGCGTCTCTGGAGCTGAAGCTGGAAGGTAAGCAGAGCTCACCCACAACTTTTGAACTCTGAAACAGGGTGAAGCAACAGGTTTTTTTGTTTGGCTTTGCTTCGTGTGAAACTTGATCAGGCTGCTTAGCCTCCTGTCTTACAACAGCTCATTGTCAAGTGCGCTCACATGGCTCTAATTTAAAACAGAAGGATTTAAAAAGAAGCCACAGCTTTTGAAATCAAGTTTTCTGGGACAAAATGGGTACACAGAGCTGTTGTAGTTTTGGCATGTGTGGAGGCGTGCACAGAGCGCTGGCTTCTCTCTCTACTCCCAGTCAGTGCAGTCTATTCACTTTAAAAAGGCAGCAAATTATCTCTGCCACTTGAGACTGGGTCCAGAACAGGTGAGAAACCCTTGGGAATTGTGACCAAATTTCACTTCAGTCTATAAGTCTTTTCGCTTTAGTCCCTTGGTGTTTGCTTAGACGTTGCTGCCTTAATGGGCACTGCTCTTCCCAGTATGGGAGATCTGCTGGGTTGAGTGCTGGCTCTGGCAGGCCAGCTCCCTGGGATTGTGTCAAATTAAATCGGGAAGTTGAGAGTTGTCAAAGTACAGATTAACAGCCAGGGGTTTGTCCAACACGGAATGTCATAGAGTAAGCTCAAATGTATCTAAGGTAATCACTTGCCCAAGGTTAACAAAGTCCAATGTTTCAGGTGGAAGTTCCAGGAATGCTTAATGTTTTTTGTTCATGTTTAATCTGACTAACGCTTGTCACTAGGTCACCTACAGAGGGTGTATCTCTGTGAAGTATTTTTCTGAATGTTAGACATTGAATCATTTTTCTCTTCTCCAGATGTCTTAAAAGACAGACTCTAATCAAGCTGACTGTGTTAATTCTGTGTCCACATAATTCCTTCTCTCCTATCTGACCTTTTCAGATACAAGACGAGGAAATGAACTGTGGTCTTAGTGAACTCTCCCTTCAATCTCTACTTCTGACTCTGAATGCCTTCCCCTTGCAACACCCCCTATCTGTATCTTTATCTCCCCTCACACAAATCACAGTCCTGCACAATGTTGTCTTTCTCCTCTGTGCCAGTGGTTTATATTCACATATAAGTCCTAGTACATACTCCTATGAGAGATGTCCCCTCCTGTGCAAGCTAAGAGCAAGACACGGAGGCTGTCCTATCTAAATTCTAAATGTGGGAAGGATTTAGTCTGTTCCTCATTTTCTTCTCCTCAGGCCTTCCCTTCCAGGACCAAGATGCCTCACTGTCCAGGGTATTCTTGGGATCTCCTGTGCTTTATTACTGTATTCTTTTAAACACAAAGGAGAGAGACTCTCTTCACCCTACACCCAAGTAAAGGATGTGGAGTCACTGAAGTTGAGAGGGAGGTCTCCTGAGGCCTTCTCTTTCTTCCTCACTGTGATTTTTGCTAGCTAAACACTCACTTCTGTATTGGTGTCTAAGGAGTGCAAGCTGCTGACTTTTTGCAGTCAGAAACCCAGGGTGGAGACTATCAAGGCAAGCAGTGGGTTTGGCTTAGTGTCCCAAGTTGTTATTTTTAACTTGACAATGTTCCCACACATCTGCAACCTAAACACCCCGTATGTTAGGATAAATATTTAAGAAACATGTTCACTTCATTAATCAGGACCACAGTCAGTAATGTCTTGTCATATTATAATAAAACAAAAGGGAGGGACAAAATGTGTCTACTTCAGTTCAGGGGGAAAAATTGCCTGATCAAGGAGCATGTTTTAAAAAGCCAAGACTTCTCTATGTTATCAAAAGTGGTCTCTCCTCTTTGGAAGATCATGAGTCCCTTATGCTCTTAGGTTGCTCATGTCCTGTCCCTGGACTCTCTCCAGAGGCCGATTTCTCTGCACAGGAAAGTGTTGGGGACAGTCTCCAAGAAGAAGACCAGGATACTAGATAAACACTGGGTACAAGAATTCCCTGACATGGGGCTGGATGCTCAGTGGTAAGAGCATCACCTGCTCTTGCAGAGGACCCTAGTTCTGTTCCCAGCACCCACATGGTAGGGCACAAACACGTTTAGCTCTACTTTCAGGGGATCTGATGTTCTCTTTGGGCACCAGGCACCACAGGTGCAGAGAAATACATGAAGGCAAAACACAAACATACATAAAACACAAATACATACATAAATATATACATACATACATACATACATACATACATACATACATACATAAGATTCCCTGTTCCAAGGAAATTGCAACCATTCCAGAATCACTCTTAAAGATGTTTGCCTCTTGGTTGTATTATTTTTTTAGTGAGATGAACAAAAGGCCAAAAAGATAGCTGACTTTAACTACCAGGATGCCATGCCCATCTGACGAATTCTTCAGCTATTCTGGAAATTTTTACTTAGATGACTGGGGCATAGGAGTCTTTGAGAACTAACATTGAGAAGTATGGTTTCATTTTAAACATGCTCTGGGCATGTGAGAACTATTCCCTAAAGTGGATCCTTTTTAGACAGGATGGGCAATGGGTGAAATGTTCTGTCCTATTCAATACATGAGAGACAAAGTCATGAAGGAATGGGACTCACCACCATTAACCCAGAGGGCTCACACTAAGGGGCAGGGGTGCCACATTGAGCTTCTGAGCACTTCCTGTTCTCCAAGTGCTATCAGCGGCACTTACCTTGCAATCAGCTGATCTTTACAATCAATGATCTAGACACTAGTGAAATGGGTCAAGGCATAGCACTGGAATCCTGTAGGAAGGGAGAATGGCAGACATGTGTAGCACTACTGAGTTTGTAGCAATGCCAGACACGGTAGAAACTGAACAATTTCTTCAAAATTTGGTCAGTGAGAAGTACTTGGAGTCAAATGGCTTTGTTTTTAAGTAGGATAGTGTTCCCTATTGGTATCTTTAGACAGTCTCCAAAGAATGAATGCACATGTTCAATTTCCTCAAATTGGCAGTGCCTAGATCATTAAAGAGATGGATTGTAGACTATTGAAGGAGATGCCAGAGGGACCCTAGAATCCAGTATAGATTCACTAAGAAATAAGTTGCCACAATACTCACTGTTTTTTTGTTTCTTTGTTTTGATTTTGTTTTGTTTTTTGTTTGTTTGTTTGTTTTGTGGTGTTTGTTTTTTGGTTTTATCATTAGTGTGCTATAAGCCTGGGAAATAGAGAACACATTACTTAGCCCAAAAGCCAATTCTCAGCATAAAACATTAGCTGAAGATAAGTATCTTCCACCAGGTCAAAGTGTGTGGGATAAAACATGGGTCAGCTTTGAAACACCCTCTTTAAACATTGTTTGATAATTCTGAGAATGTTTTCATCATTTATTCTAGTATGCACCTCTTAATTCATCTGCAATTATGTTCCCTGTACTGTGAAAAGTTTGGGGGCTTCAGAACTTCTTTAGGGACCAATTACTGGAAATGAGTTCAGGGGTTCAACTATTCATTGACTTACATGTTCACCAGCTTAAGCAATTCATGATCATTAGGAGGAAATAATAACTACAAGTGGAAACGAGAAAAATCACTAAATCACGTTCCCCCCAAGTGAAGCACATGAGTGTGTACCAAGCTTCCCATGTGCTCCTCTGAGGACTTACCTACTTCCTGGCGCTTGGATGTTCGTGTATGTTCAAATGGTCTCTTGGTGGTTAAATATTTGCATTCTTCTAACATTCTTCTAAATCAGTTAGTGAACATTTAGATTATTTTGATTATTCTGAATTATAAGCAATACTCGATAAAGAGTATCTGGCTAGAAATGAACTAGAGATAACAAAAGCAGGGGCTGGAGAGGTGGCTCAGTGGTTAGAGCACTGGCTGCTCTTCCAGAGGATCTGGGTTTGGTTCCCAGCAGCCACGTAGTGGCTCACGACTGTCTACAACTCCAGTTCCAGGGGTACAGATACACTCTTGCCTCCTACTGGCACCAGGTATGGACATGGCATACAGACATACGTGCAGGCAAAATGCTGATGCGTATAAAATAAAGTAAGCAAGTCTATTTAAATAAAAAGAAAAGCAAGCATAACAGTGCCAAATCGTTAATCATTCTCTTGTATTATACCAACACATGGCAACCTTTAAAAGACACTAAATGGCATCATCTGTTTTTAACCAGATAATGATTATTATTTTATTATAATATAAATAATAATAATAATAATTAGCTAGAATTGCTTTTGTTAAAATAATTCTGGCCAAATTAGTGGAAAACAGTAGTTTAAGGAAATACAATAGGACATAATACACTTGAACTTGAGTAGCACATTAGCTCCATTCTGATATTATTGGGGAGCTGCTCACTACATTCATAGAGTGCAAATAGCAACTTGGGAGAGGTGAAGTGACTTGTCATAAAAATCTGTTTTTAATTCTTCTTTAAGAGGCAAATCTATCAGTGCTTTGGATATATACGTCTAAAATTTTTTAAAATATATCCACTTGTGACCAAGATGTAAATCCAGACAGATCTTAACAGGCTATCTTAACAAGCTGTAACAGTGAAAAAGATTGTTTACCGCGGCCTCTAAGTAGAAAAGCAGCTGTACAGAACACCTCAGTGACGTTCAACAGGATTGTTGGTGACATTGTCGGAAACATAGGTACAGAGTATTGGGTGAGATATGGTGCATGTCAGAAGTCATGCCAAGGAAAACCTGTGCTGCAGCCCCAGACCCAAGTTGTCTTTTCTTGCTTGAAAGAAAACACATGGCAAGCTGTGGTTTCCCTGAACACTGAAACCTAAATGTTTTGCAACCCAGATGAGGTTTCACGCCGGAAGTTCTTTTGACTAAGTATGGCCGAGGCATCTGTGGGTAAATAGCAGCACAGTATGTGTCAGCCTGCCAGGGCAGGAGTAATCTTTGGATCTCTACATCGGCAAAGAACGGCGATTAGATTTTGTAACAAATCTAGCAAGTTGGGACTATTCAGGGAAAGGACCATAAGAAAAATAGTCTTCATACTATGGCAAAGAGCATGGGCAAGGTTCCAGATGGGGTAAAAGCTGTAGGCTGGGCATGTCAGAGGCCCAGTGGCACTCTCAGAGATGCTCTGCTTCACAACAGCTGAGCCCAGGCAGCAGCAGAAGCTGAAGAAATTGTGAGCCCCAGCTGAGTGGATTAAAAACCCTGGAAGGAATGGAAGCCACTCTCTGTGGCTCGCCCTGCTGCTGGCACTGTTGACTCTCTCTTTGCACAGAGGTGTCTGTGTTTCTTTTCGGTTTGTTTCTACAAGGGTTTGTTCGTTCCCTGCCTCTGTGCACCTTTCACCAACCTTTGTCTGCTGGCCTCTGGCTAGAGACTGCTGCTGTCTTACTCTGACTGTTGGAACAGTGGGATTTCCACTGTTGCTTACATGGAGTAACCAGAGAAAGGTGGTGCCTAAATGTGACTTTAGCATGGATGCGTGTGGATATCCATGTTCTGGAACTCACTTGTCCGTTTGGCTTTTTAACTTTTCTCAGGCTGCTTCCACCTGGGTACCTGAGATGCCGAGGTGTTCATAACAATTAAACAGCATATGATAAGCTACATGGCAAAGTCCTGGACTGTCTGGTAGAAATGTCTGTTACTAGGGTGACTGGTTTTAACTATCTTCTCTTCCAACACTCTTTGCTCACCTACCTGAGTGAATACTGATTTGAAAGAGAACATGATCTTTAGGGCTGAATGCAATTACAAAATACTACCATTCAGAAGGAAGAGTAAGAACCATTTGTGGGCTTCATCTTTCATGCACAGTCCCAGCAAACATGTTCATCAGTGTTTCTCTGGAACCCTGAACTATGGGCATGGGGACACCTTCTACCGCCTGAGAGCCCAGTCTTATCTTCTGAGGCTCTGTCACTAGTAAGAGGGCATCCTCCCACCCTTGAGACTTTAAGAGCGTAGCAAAACAAGCATTTGTCCAAACGCAACGCAGCCTGAACGCTTTCCAACTCTCAGTAGTCCCACCCATGTTCTCCCTCAATGCCCACCACCAGGTTCCCTATGAATCGAGTCCAGGTCAGCCTTCTTTCACCTATGAATACTTCAGTTTGTGTCCTGAATAAAGATCCTCAGGACTTGATTCTAGCACTTCCATTTTTCCTAAGGCATCTTTTTTTTTTTTTTTTTAAATGGAGATTGAAAGCAATTCAATCCAAAGTATTTCAGAGTAATAATAACTTAGTATCTGTTAAGCAGAATAAAGTTGTACTGGATCATAAAAAAACATGTTTTTATCTAATTTAGTTTTCATTCAGGCTCTTTTCTTGTTTTCACATCTGGAATTAAGGGGTACCTTACACCAAGCCAATGATGTTTAAAGGATAAATTTTTTCCTGCCTGATAGCGCATCTCACAGAGGACGGTGCCTTAGGAGTCCAACAACAACTGGATGATAAGTCAATACAGCTCCAAAACTACCTACCTAAATGTTTATTTGCACATTTTTCTCGTACACATCCTCATAAATAACAAAGAGAAACACATTCAAAGTAAACAGTATAAAGGTGGAGAGGATGGGTTGGTGGGCAGGGGGAGCGGGGAGGGAATAGGGAGTTTTTCAGAGGGGAAACCAGGAAAGGGGAGAACATTTGAAATGTAAATAAAGAAAATATCTAATAAAAAATTGATGGAAATTTTTTTAATGTTTAAGAAAA
Organism: Mastomys coucha; assembly: GCF_008632895.1. Classification (NCBI taxonomy): domain Eukaryota; kingdom Metazoa; phylum Chordata; class Mammalia; order Rodentia; family Muridae; genus Mastomys; species Mastomys coucha. The sequence continues at coordinate 145,997,815 of NW_022196905.1, read as the reverse complement.
GAAAACAATAATAGCTAGGGTAAAAAACAAAACAAAACAAAAAGAAGTATAAAAGTCCTAAGAAAGTAAATTTTTACTTGGCAACTCCAGTACTACTGGGGACCCTGGAAAAGGGATCAAATCAGCATAGGAATTTTATCCCTGGAGGTACAGAGCTTGTCCAGTGTGGAGTATGAAGTCTGAGTTGTCAGGATCAAGCTCTCTCTCTCTCTCTCTCTCTCTCTCTCTCTCTCTCTCTCTCTCTCTCTCTCTCTCTCCCCTCTCTCATCACCACTGATTTCCTCATGTATAGCTTGCTAAGCGGATATAGATAGCAGAGATACCAAGGCTTAGTGAGTGTAACCAGAGAGGGAACAGAGAAGGTGAGGTGGCCTCAGGGCTCTGGGATACATGATTTAGTGATAGGGAAACAGCTGGGGAGTTGCTGTGACCACACTGCTTCCGTGTTAGATAATGTGACAGGCATATACAGCTGTGGATGTTTTTAGAACTGCCTGGTAAGGAGGAAAATTTAAAGTCTGGTGTGATAGGGGACTAGCGACTAGCTTGTGGTTTAAGAACAATCAGCTGATAGTTCCCCAAGCCTCATTGACCTGAGATTTAAAGAGAACTAGCTAATGAACTCCCTGGATGTATTTGAGACAGAGCAGGGGTTTTTCAACTCTTCTTGCTCCCTACCTTGTCTCCAGAAGCTGGAACAGCATCTGACATTGATCAGTGCTCTGAAAACACGGAATGCATGGATGAGTTCTAGCTCTCAACCAGAGACCCATGCAGACAGGGGGATCATTTACTCCACTAAGAACAAAGGACCTAAGGATGTTCAGTAGACACTGTGTATATCAAGCAGATGTTTCCCACATATGCAACTGATGGAAAGGTTTTCAAATAGGCTCTGGTTTTACTGTGGTTAGCATCACATTTGAAAGCCATGTAGCACCTTGTGAAATTCCATGGCAAGAAGAACAAACACTGTACAATGCTTTGGGCCAAGACTCTTGAATGATTGAATGATTTAATCTTTGCAAATAGATAGGCTATGGATGCTTTAACATCTATAATATAGAGGTGTCTTATTTTATGTATATGTAGAATCAGATAAAGAAAGATGCAGGGATGACACTCTATTTATAAACTAAGAATCAAGCTATCACAGCTCTGAACCACCGGGTTGTGTGATACTAGCAAGAGTCTCCATTCTACCTCAGAATAGTGATGCCTAAGCTAAAATCATCTCTGAGGTCACTTCCCACCTCTAAACACTGTGATTCTATATAGTGCATGCTGCTCGATTTATTAGTAATGTTAAGACAGGAGTTCAAAATGACCCATCTGCCATTTTGCTGTAATCCATGGAGGCAACCTATAAATCTCCCTCCCTCCATTTAGAGGTAAAGAAGTCAAGGAATGCAGCCCCCAGGAATTTTACCTTTAGTCCTAGGTCATGAGTGTTCCCATCTTGCCACACAGCCCAGGTCTGTTTAAGCTGCACCCTCTCTTCCTTCAGAGGCAGGTCAGAGGTCATGTTCTGCCTCCGCTGGCTGTAGGCTCCTGTGGTCAATCACACAGAGACACTTTAACCCAGTAACTTGGGCTTAGCCAGCCAAGTGACAGGATTTATGACCTTCCCTCTTAGGAATCTCATTGAACAAAATCATGACACCCAGGAGGGCCCTGAACCAGGAGAGTTGGAACTCGGGATTCTTTTTCCTTTAGGTTCCCTTTCCTCCCATCTCAACGAGAAGCTCTTTCTCAATGAAGGCCTCTTGACAGCCACAGAGCTTTCACCTGGCTAAACAACATAGTGATCCTCCTTCCAGAAAGAAAGATAGGAAAACCCAAACAAAGAAGCATTTCATCCTGCAAGAGAAAATGCGTCCCAGGTAGCAACTGCTCCACTGTTTGAAATATTCCTCTTACTTCAAGAACTGCCTTTCCATTGCAGTTCACCAAAGGGACTGGCAGCAGAAGGGCTGGTGGGAGAAAACATCACATCCGCTTACCTGCTGGTCAAAGGGGATAACGCAAGTGGCCAGACAGAAGTTCTGCACCAAGGAAGCGCAGAATTAATAACGTTCCACCTCAATGGTGGCAAGATTATTAGTTTTCCTCTCAATCTGATTGCTTCCTGCATATTTTGTAGCATTAACTCAAGAAGAGAGAGAGTGTGTTTGTGTGTGTGTGTGAGAGAGAGAGAGAGAAGAGAGAGAGAGAGAGAGAGAGAGAGAGAGAGAGAGAGAGAGAGAGAGAGAGAGAGAGAAGTAAGTTCAGGTGTGATTTCACACGTGGAGGTCAGAGGTCAATCTCACATGCCATTCTTTGTGAGAGACTTCCACTTTTTCTCAACTCAGGGTTTCCACTAGTTTGGTGTTTTGGTCTCTGTCTCCCCAGGACTGGGCCTTCACACCCATGCAGTCACTCCTGGCCTTGCATGTGGATTCTATGGACTAAACTCAGTTCATCATGCCTGCACAGCAAGCACTTTACCAACCAAGCAGTCTCCCTAGCTCTAAGCCAATACTCCTTCCCATGTTTTGGTAATATACTTTTTCAGCATATGAAGACTGTCACAGAACTGTTCCCTACAGATTTATACAAATTAGGGTCTGGAGCAAGAGTTCAGTGGTTAAAAGCATCCAGTACTCTCCCAGAAGAGCCAAGTTCATATCCCAGCATTCACATCTGACAGCTCACAACTTCCAGTAAGTTCATCTTGAGTGGATCCAACTCCTCTGATCTCTGGAGGCTCCTCCACTCACATACACATATCTATACATAAACACAATACACATAATTTAAAAGAATAAAAGTAAATATTTTCTCAATTTTTTAAGAGTTGCATAAAATGGCAAGGGTATTAGGATATATCCAATTCCACCCAGTAAGGCAGGACCAGCTACAACATGATCAAGAGCCTACCTGAGAAGTAGGAGTTAACCTTTGAGCAATTGGAGTTTTATTGTTAGATGCTTCCTGGATAGATTCCTGACCTTGCAACGTTGGCCCAATAGCCAGCACCTGCCTTTCTCCTCACCATTGTGACACTGACCACATAGTTTATAGAAGGTTTATTATACTCCACTCCACTATATCCTTTGTGTCAGGATGAGTTGGGTGAATAAGATACAATAACTTATTCTGAAATTTGGTAACTGTCCTAGTTTGCATCTCTACTTCTGTCCTAGAACACTGATCAAAAATAACTTGTTTGGCTTCCATGTTATAATTAGTCTATCATCGAAGTAAGTCAAGGCATGAATTCAAGGCAGGAGCAAGAAGCAGAAACCATGGAGGAATGTCACTTACTGGCCTGGTTCCTTGGGCTCCCTTTGCCAGCTTTCTAATATAACCAGGTCCACCTGACTAGAGGATGTTGCTACCCACAGTAAGTAGGGCCCTCCTACATCAATTACAAATCAAGAAAATGCACCCACTGACGTGCACACCAGCTAATCTGATAAAGGCAAATCGATCAACTGAGATTCCCTTCCAGATGTGTCAAGTTGACAACCAACATTAGCCCTCACGGTAACTAGCATTCAAAGTGGAACACTGGCCCCAGCTGAGGCAAGGGCATGAGGTGAGCCAGGTCTGAAATCCAATGAGAGGACTTCAAGGCACTGAAGAACACTGCTAAGTTTACCATGTTCTGCAATCTGTGGATTCACTGAATTCACAGAGAGCTCCATGTTTTTTTGGAATTAGTCTCAATTGCAAAATACTATCCAGGTAGAGCCCACATTATTGATTTGCTCAGAAACTTAGACCACGCTGAATGCTACTAAATATCTATTAGTGTGGTGTCTGGTGTGATTTTCACTTTAGACTCATTCATGTATTGATTTATTAGATGTCTAAGTTACTGTTTGGAACACTATAGATTCAAGGGTGCATACATCAACACAAAGGGCATCTAACCAACACTAGGAAATGAAGCCATCATATAAGAGGAGTCAAAAAAGGAGGTGATCACTCAAATCTCCAAAGGCCAGGGCCAGAATGGGTGCCCAGGGAAGAGACTAAAAATGTTTTAATTTGAGTATCTGAAAGTTACCTGTAAAGTCATAATTAACTATGGGTTTATTCGAGGCCAGCCTGGTCTGCTCCAGGACCAGGACAGCCAGGGCTATACAGAGAAACCCTGTCTCAAAAAAAAAAAAAAAAAAAAAAAAAAAAAAAAAAAAAAAAAAAAAAAAAAAAATCTGACTGCTATACATTGGCTTCTTAGATGGTATAGTAGAACTTGCCCTGCCCAAAGTAATAGTAGCAATTCTTACCATAAGTATTATTCATTCTTTTTAAATGTGTGTGGGGGGGGGCAGGGCAGGAGGAATGGGAGTTCACGCCACAGCAAGCCTGTGTCAGAGGACAATGTGAAAGATCCATTTCATTCTTTCCACCATGAGAGTTCTAGGGATCAAAATCTGGTCACTCAGGCTTGGCAGCAGGTGCCTTCACCTGCTGAGCCATCTCACCAGGACAAAATTATCTGTTCTTTCAACTTGGACCTCAGTTGCATGATATTTAGTTAGAGTTTTGTTAATATTATTTTTTTAAATAATTACCTTTATAACTAATTGTTGTTTATATCTATCTACTAGAGAACAGCATTAAATTTGTGCTAACCTCTCACTGATAATTACATTATAAATTTAGAGAGACTTTAAGAATTAGATTGGTTCATCTCATTAAAGCCAATTAAAAGAAAAAAGAAAGGATCCTTTGACTATGTTGAATTTCAAAAGCATTCAGAATGGTAAAGTATCACACAGTCATGGATGTACCTGGTTCCCAGCATTGCTCTGGGGGAGGAGTAAGGCAAAGTAGAGCCAGTAGGCAGTGTGGCTCATCAAGGACACCAGGACCAGTGCTGGGGAGTCAGACAAAGCAGCATATTGTGAGGTCTAAGTATTTCAAAGCTTTATTTCAAAGCTTCCATCCCTTTAGTCAGCTGCTAAACACTTACCAGAAGACAAAAACCAGGCTGACCATATTTTTTAAATGATTTACTTCTTACTCAGCAAGGATGAAACACAAAATACCTCAGAGCATTGAAACCTTGATTAAATTACTCACACACACACACACACACACACACACACACACACACACACACTTCTCCTGTTGTAATTTTTCAATAAATTAATTTTGATCATTAAAGACCTTGCTATATTGGATTTTTGAGACTTGAATCACATTTGTATAAAATTCAACTTTTTGATATGTATAACTTAGTGGTTTTATCTAGTTCAATCCCCAGTGTGAAGTCATCGCTTTGACTCCATCTTAAAAAGGAATGCCAGCATAAAGAATTCAAAGTACTTATCTTTATATCTACACATAAACGTAGCTGCCACCCCTCATCAAAGATGCTTCTTTTTGCAGCAGAGAAAAACTGCTACGGAGATGCACAACAAGCCAAAATGCAGAGGGTAGGTGACCGTGGAGTGCTCAGCCCCAACTGGTACATCTACAGTGTAAACCTACACCAAAGGCTCTGGGTGCAAGGCAGAGGAGTGGATGGGAAAATAGTAAGAGCCAGGATGCCTGCTGCTAGATTGACTGCCTTTAGATAGGACACATGCTCAAGCGTCATGGCTGCCTAAACAAGACCTGTATAATGACAGCATTACTGGTCATGCCAGTGCAGGCAGGCCCTTCCCTTAGATAAGGAATTAAGGGCAATCAGTGGCTGTTCAGAGGATTAGTTTGTACAGGGACAAACCTCTCAATAGGTATCCAATTCCAAATGGTCAGGGCTAAACGCATGCACATATGAGAAGCATTAAATCGGATTCATGGGCTATGTATACAACAGCGATTGTTATAGCGACTGTGGTCATGACATGGAAGGAGATGGACAGGGAGAAGGAGGGAGAAGTGATACAAATACTATATTCATGTGTGAAATCCTCAACAAAATTAAAATTTTAAATGAAAAAAGAAATGTGACAGCCATTTGCAGTTATTCCCCATTCTCTTATTCTCTTGCTTCTGGAAACTTAACTCTGTGAGTGTGTTCAAATTAACCAAATGATACAGCATACAATCTTTGTGTCTGGCTGCTTTCAAAATGCATAATTATATTAAGGTTTCATTGCATGTAATCCACAATTTGATTCCATGAATAACAACTCTTTTCTAAAAAGTATACATATACACACATAAAAATAGGTGTGAATACACACACACACACACTCCACTTATTGTATTAGTATTTTTTGGTTGCTGCCAAATACATCATAATCAATAATAACTTGAGGAGGAAAGGGTCTAGTTTGGCTTATAGGTTACAGTCCTTTATCGAAGAAAGCCAAAGCATGAACTCAAGGCAGGAGCTTGAGACAGAGACCACAGAGGGATGCTGCTTACTGGCTCGCTCCCTTTTGCTTACTCATCCACCTTTCTTATAACAACCCAGGTCCACCCTGCCTAGGGATACTCACAGTGGGCTGGGCCCTTCTACAACTAATAATAAAGGAAATGCCCCACCGATGTGCCCACAAGCTAGTCTGATGGACACACTTCCTCGTTTGAAGTTCCCTCCTCCCAGATATGTTATGTTGACAACCAAGATTAGGTATCACGTTTGGTTTTGGAAAATCATGCCTTTCAAATGTAATTTAGAAGAAACAGGATTGCTAAGTCATGTGATAACCTCATGTCTAACTTTCTAAGAGAGCTGACATCTTCTCTCAACATAGCTGTCCCTCCTAACTATTCCATGAGCAATGCTTAAGGACTCCAGTTTCTCTAGAGCCTCATCAACACTTGGCAGTCTCTCTGATGAAGCGGGTTCTGAAGACTGTGGTGTATTAGTGTGGCTTTGATTTGTCTCACCCTGCTGACGACAGCTGTTGCACATTTTTTTTTCATCAGTATCTGGCCACTAGTCAACAGGGAGAAAAATGCTTTCCAAATCTGTTGCCTGTTTTTAAAGTAGATTATTTGCCTATTTATTGAAGAAGTATCTCTGCATATTTCAAAAGCTAGCCCTTTATCAAATATGTGACTTGCAAATATTTTCCCAGTGTCACAGCTTATCTTGTCACTCTGTTAACTACAAAGGACCCTTTGATGTGCTCTGCTCTGTTTGACAGTGCCCTCCATCAAAGTGCTGGCATGGTCCTTTGTACTGCTTTGATAATACTGTCTGTAGCACAGGATTCTTTTAAATGGGAAAACCCAATGTACCTATATTTTGTTTTTGACATGTGCTTTCATATCATATCTATGAACTCCTGCTCCATGTAAACCTTCAAGGATTTGCTCTTCTGACCTTACAGAGATTTATACTAGCTTCCACATTTCTGTATTTGTTCTTTTCTCTCACTTCATTCTTTAGAATATGGCCTTTATTGAAAATGCAATTCTTCATCAAATGGTCTTGGAACCCTCAGACTAAACTGATCACACAGGCCTGCTGAGTAGGTTTGTTTCTGGAGTGTCAGCTATAATCCATTGGTTTCTGTGCCCTTCCTCACACATGCTCCCCCGTGGCAGGTCTGTAACAAGCTTTGAAGTTGGGAAGTCCACAAGCTTTAATGTTGACCTTCCTCGAGATGACTTTGACTCTTACTCACTTTCATTTCTCTGTGAATTCTTGGGCGTGCCTCTAAATTCCTGTATAATAAACAGCCCAGATTTTGATAGGGATTGCAACAAATTTGCATATCAATTTGAATAATGCATCTTAGCCATGGTAAGTCTCTAATCCACAAACATGTAAAATCTTTCCAGAGACTTATTTAATTTCCTTTGGTGACATTTATAGCTGTCGCTTGATATGTTTTGTTGTTGTTGTTTTGTTTTTGGTTTTGGTTTTGTTTTCAGTTAGACTCTGTCTACATAGCCCTGGCTGGCCTGGAATTCACTATGTAGAGTTCTGGCCTCAAACTCAGATCCACCTGCCTCTGCCCTGAGCACTGGGATTAAAGCAAGTGCCCTCATGCCCAGCTCTACCTGACATGTGTTACGTCATGTTTGTTAACTTAGTTCATGAACATTTTATCCTTTTTATGTTGGCTAAGTGTATTGTATTATATACTTTTACCATTTAATGTATCAAAGGCTAAAGATACAATCAGTAATATCGTTACAAAATAGATGCTAGACTTGGGGAGATGGCTCAGTGCTTAAGAGCATGGATGCTCTTCCAGAGGACCTGGGCTCCTTCCTAGCAACCAAATTTATAAACATCTGTAACTCCAGTCCCTGGGGTGATCTGGCATCTTCTGAACTCCACTAACACTGCACACATGTGATATATAAGTGTAAACATTCATACACACAAAATAAAATTAACTAAAATAGCTAAAATAAAAAAATGCCATTGGAATTCCTAGACACCAGATATTTGCACATTATATTTGTACCATGGAATCCAAGAATCCATTCTGTATCTCTTGAAAGTTGTTACCTTGCTCCCTAATAGAAAGATACTACAGTCAAAGATCTTGCCCAAGATCTGCTTTGGTTAGTGGCTTATTGAAATTAGTATCAAATATAACTGACTTCAAAATGTACATTATTAGTATAGATATTTTATGGTCTAATATATTAGCTTTGAAAATAAGAAACACTTGGAAATTCATGTTTCTTATCCTATAAAACCATGAAACTAATAGGGGTTTTAGTATATACAAAACCAAGTAGATTACAAACAAAACACATAATAAGTCTTGAATATATAGCCTTCAGTGTTGATTACTGTATAGAAATATAGAGAGTAAAGCTTATCCCAGACCATATTTAAATGTGCTTTTATCACACATGGAATTTTTGCTCTGTATGTTAAATTACTTTTTACCAGCATCTGAACTTGGTATTAAGTAAAATGGTAGAAAGAGATTCTACTCTCTCACTTCTATCTTTTAATGGGCCAAAATGGGGCTCAAAACTAGCATCATGGCACCACATCTAACATGTTCACCTGAGCCACAGTAATCACGGAGTGGCCAGGATTCATGAAAAGGCAGTTTGAGACCTCGTTAGGATGAGAACGGAGAAGGAAGCTTTCATCTCTGTCTAACCTGACTTAGATATTTCATGTCAGAAATGATGTTAAGGTTTGGACTAGCAAATTTAAGAGATTTTTCCTTACCCAA